>NC_090265.1:1426886061-1427486061 GCF_040414725.1 Anabrus simplex
TACCCTGGAAATTTCTATGATAGAACATAACGTTGCTGCCGGAAACTGTTCCCACTTCATCAGTGGAAATTATTATTATTATTATTATTATTATTATTATTATTATTATTATTATTATTATTATTATTATTATTATTATTATTATTATTATTATTATTATTATTATTACGGGTTTTTCAGCAAAATAGTTTTTGTTCACGAACGTTCTGAAGCTAGGCCTGTTCCACATAATTTAACCTGTTATGCTGATTTCTTGAAGTACTCAGTTTTGATTACTCCGTTATTCTTGACTTTTATTGAGGAAGCATAATTAAATATCTTTTTAGTAAGTAATTCATAGCCTATTCTTTGAATGAATGAATGAATGAATGAATGAATGAAAACCTACAACCTGTTTTCCAGTCATTAACCAGGTCAGGGATGTAATGAATGAAGCATATAATTATAGGCTGTTAGTACGACGGGGTCGCCACTCCCAAAGTGATATATTAATGACTGATAGATGCTATGAAATGAGAATGAAGAGTGTTGCTGGAATGAAAGATGACAGGGAAAACCGGAGTACCCGGAGAAAAACCTGTCCAGCCTCCGCTTTGTCCAGCACAAATCTCACATGGAGTGACCGGGATTTGAACCACGGTATCCAGCGGTGAGAGGCCGACGCGCTGCCGTCTGAGCCAAGGAGGCTCTCCTATTCTTTGAATATGGCCATAATATTTCAGTCGCCATTTTCTAATCATGTCTGATATTTTCTCAGAATCCTGGGATGATTCAGGAGACCTCCTTTTCATCTACACTCCTTCTATGAACACTGGAACAAAGATTTCCTAAGGATTCTCCTTTCTAAATTTTAGTTAGTGATCTGTCTCCAATGATCAAAGTTTCTGATGCGTATAGTGCTTTAGGCTTAATTACGATATTGCAGTGTTTTTAAGTTAGCGTTCCGAGATATTGGTTTTTTGTTGTACCTGTTCTTCACGATTTGATCTGGATGATTGGATGGATTCCCCTAAGTATTTGAAATTATTTACATGGGGAATTTTGCCAAACTGAGTTACCAAAGGTTATTTGTCTAAGTATCGTAGAGATCCTTCCATATATCGGGTTTTCTTATATGAGATTTGGAATCCAGTCCTTTTTTTGAATTTTCAGGAATTCATCTAATTTTTGTTTGGTTTGTTGTGAATTTACATTTTGCCAGACTTTAAGTCGAAGTTCAATTATTACTGGCATCGTTACTGCAGTCCCTTGGAGATAAGCCAATGGTTTGGGAAGTTTTTGTGATATTATCTTTGAATCACATAATCACTTTTTATTGTTCTTGTCTTGGGTCTGTTTAGTTGAAATTTAACTTTGATTTCAAATACATAGTGATACGACTTGATGGTTCCCTTCTTAACCTGTACATTTAAAATTTCCCTTTGTTTTTTATTGGATATCGCTACATGGTGTAGTTGAAATTATCGTAAACGAAGATTCGGAGATAGCCAAGTCATTTTTGTGCGTGGAAGTGCCAAGAAGTGTGTCGACATTAGTTTTAAGTTAAATTGTTTGCAGAAGCTTGTCAACATTTCTCTATTGCTATTGGTTCTTTTATGAGTTGGGATGGCCTATAGTAGTTCTATATTTCTTTTCACTTCCAACTTGCGCGTTGAAATCGACTAGTAAAATTTTGATGTGATGTTTTGGAATTTTACCGGTGTTTCTTCTAGCAATTCCCAGAAATACTCTAGTTTTTGGGATCCTTATTGTAATGTTTGGTAACGCGTTCGAAATGATTATAGTGTAGGCTTTGTTTCCGGATTTTATGGTTAGAAATGAAATTCCTTCCGAGGGCGATGTGAAGTCGAGCACTACGTTTGTAATATTTTTCTTGACTATAAATCAAGTTCCAAATTGTAAAGATTGGTAAGGGTGTGAGCCTTTATAGATTCTATAATTTCCTGTTTCAAAGTGATTTTCGTCAGTATACCCGGTTTCATGAAGTGCTAAAATTTGAATGTTGAATTTACCCAAGGCGTCCGTTAGTTGTCCGAGTTTTCCACTTTTGCATAGAGTATTGACATAAAGAGTACCAATAAAGTGTTTGCGTCTAGGGTGACGAGATTTGGGAAGCTCCGATACATTCCTGCATGTTGTTCTCCATCCCTCAGAATCCGATTACCGAGAAATCCTAGTATCTATACCAGGGACTGATATAGAGTCATTGTCAGTTGATTCCGTCATGCTAGTGAGTTGAATATAGGAGAGAGAGTAATCTATCTCAGTAGAACAACGAAGGTACGGTATTTAGCCTTAGAGTTTGTCTCCAGATATTTTCTGGCTTCGCATTTACCCTCTTTCCTTATCCGGGATTGGGACCGGCAATAGCAACTGTTGATCCACTCAATCCACCCAACAGTTACTGCAGACGGTGTTATTATTATTATTATTATTATTATTATTATTATTATTATTATTATTATTATTATTATTATTATTATTATTATTAATTGGGTTTATGTATGTTATTTTCACGAGTAGTTCCGATGCTATTTGCTTATAGCACTCCTTTATCTTTATTTCATTTATTACACCTCAGTCTTTCTGAACAGGTGAAGCTAGTGGCTATGGCATTGTATACAGTAGACTGTCGGTAACTTCACGGTGCTAAAGGAAGGAATTGGAGTGTAATATGAAATCATCTCGAAGGATCTTAGACATTGTGACTTGAATTATTGAACTCAAATTATGTAGACACTGAATAGTGACATTTCAAGCCTGAATATTGGTATAGCATACCGTAGACTACGACGACTTTGCCATGTATGTTTCACTTTATTAATCAAGCTTGATATTTTGTAGGTTTAAGTGCCCATAAAATCTTTTTGCTCTGGTATATTTGTGAAAGTTACTTTAAAACCGCTGTTGAGTTTACATTCTTTTTGTCAGTCTAGATCAGGGCGTCTCAAACGCCCAAAATCTCACGCATGCAAACAGAGGCGCAGAGTTCCTGTGCACAGTGCATCGGTCCCACTCGGCTGGGCTAGGACCAACGCTTCATCTCTTGGCTACTCGGCTAAGATCGGCTCAACTCGGCTCGGATTTGGAGCGCTACGGAGCAAGTGAGGAAGAGGGAGACAGGGGGAGCGAGCGAGACAGGCTTGGGGAAAGAGAGAGACAGCGCTATTGATCCAAATCGAGGAGTGGTGGTCTGCACTCTTGTCAACAAAGCGAAGTCATCTTTTGCATCGTGCACAGTGCGTGCACCAGGTACATACACCCTGAGAGGCCCTGGCCTAGATGGATAAATTTTTCTAATCTGTTACATTACAACATTCATAATTTCTTTTCATTATTATCGCCTCATAAGTCATGCCCGGAGATTGGCAGTATCCTCAAAATACTCCTACAAAGACTGCGGAGTATTAGAGGATTACCCAATACTCGTAGCAGAGTTTCATTTAGACATGTTGTTAAGTTGAGAAGCAAGATAATTTGCCACTTCCTTTCTCACTTACCCTGAAAGTGGCATTGCAAAATCTCTATGAGTTCAGTTTTCACAGCATCTGCAACCATTTTTCGTGCCTTAACTGCCAGCATCTACTGCCATACTGTGATCATAAACTATAACTTTTAGTTTCGTCCGGTTTGAGTATTAAATGTACACTGACTGACAGAGCAAATGCAACACCAAGGAGGAGTGGTTCGAAAGGGATTAAAGTTGGGGAAAAAACAGAGTCGGCACGGAAGAATAATTGATGTATATTTCAAACCGATATGCAGGTTACACAATGCGCACGGCATCGACTCAGTAGGATGTAGGACCACCGCGAGCGGCGATGCACCCAGAAACACGTCGAGGTACAGAGTCAATAAGAGTGCGGATGGTGTCCTGAGGGATGGTTCTCCATTCTCTGTCAACCATTTGCCACAGTTGGTCGTCCGTACGAGGCTGGGGCAGAGTTTGCAAACGGCGTCCAATGAGATCCCACACGTGTTCGATTGGTGAGAGATCCGGAGAGTACGCTGGCCACGGAAGCATCTGTACACCTCGTAGAGACTGTTAGGAGATGCGAGCAGTGTGTGGACGGGTATTATCCTGCTGAAACAGAGCATTGGGCAGCCCCTGAAGGTACGGGAGTGCCACCGGCCGCAGCACATGCTGCACGTAGCGGTGGGCATTTAACGTGCCTTGAATACGCACTAGAGGTGACGTGGAATCGTACACAATAGCGCCCCAAACCATGATGCCGCGTTGTCTAGCGGTAGGGCGCTCCACAGTTACTGCCGGATTTGACCTTTCTTCACGCCGACGCCACACTCGTCTGCGGTGACTATCACTGACAGAACAGAAGCGTGATTCATCGGAGAACACGACGTTCCGCCATTCCCTCATCCAAGTCGCTCTAGCCCGGCACCATGCCAGGCGTTCACGTCTATGCTGTGGAGTCAATGGTAGTCTTCTGAGCGGACGCCGGGAGTGCAGGCCTCCTTCAACCAATCGACGGGAAATTGTTCTGGTCGATATTGGAACAGCCAGGGTGTCTTGCACATGCTGAAGAATGGCGGTTGACGTGGCGTGCGGGGCTGCCACCGCTTGGCGGCGGATGCGCCGATCCTCGCGTGCTGACGTCACTCGGGCTGCGCCTGGACCCCTCGCACGTGCCACATGTCCCTGCGCCAACCATCTTTGCCACAGGCGCTGCACCGTGGACACATCCCTATGGGTATCGGCTGCGATTTGACGAAGCGACCAACCTGCCCTTCTCAGCCCGATCACCATACCCCTCGTAAAGTCGTCTGTCTGCTGGAAATGCCTCCGTTGACGGCGGCCTGGCATTCTTAGCTATACACGTGTCCTGTGGCACACGACAACACGTTCTACAATGACTGTCGGCTGAGAAATCACGGTACGAAGTGGGCCATTCGCCCACGCCGTGTCCCATTTATCGTTCGCTACGTGCGCAGCACAGCGGCGCGTTTCACATCATGAGCATACCTCAGTGACGTCAGTCTACCCTGCAATTGGCATAAAGTTCTGACCACTCCTTCTTGGTGTTGCATTTGCTCTGTCAGTCAGTGTATGTATTGAACCCATGACCTTTGTGCCCTAAGAATATCAAGTATTAAATTATCAATTTAATAAGAAGTTCGATTCTTGATAGCATGGAATTGACACGTGGCGAGGGGGTGATTACCTTCGATCCCACGCTCTGGGATACGTGACGTCAGTCGCACGTGTCAACGGCGGAAGAATCTTGAGTCATTTTTGTGAACTATTTCAAAGCGCGTGTATATGGCGTGCCCAAGCTAAGTCGAAAATATAGTGCCTATCAAATGAGGTCATTTATCCCACAAATCGAACACTTATAAATTTTGAATGTCCATGAACACTACCGCCAGAAATGTAGCGAGTATGTAGTCACCTTCAAAACTCTTGTAATTACAGTTTAGTTAAGTCAGAAAAGTTATAGAAATTTTCTTGGCGGCAAAGGGAGATGCCCGGAGAGAGGGGGTAGCTGCTATATATAAGAATTGACGCAATGACGAAGCCCCTGCATTTTGTGTTACGAAGCTGACGACAGAGGGTTGAGCTGCTCTGTAAAATCAAACAACAAAAGTAGACTAAATTCAACCAACATATTTCGGCCGAAGTGGCTGGGGTCTTGACTCCATGTGAAAATAGTTTTCTTGAGTGGAAATAATTGTACCAGATAGGACGGTCAAAGTACTGAATAAATTCTTGTGTGATAAATAAAGTAATTCGTGTGCGGAAATAATTACAGTCCATCGCGTGCGCTCAACAAAAACAAGTGAAGGGCATTTTCTTTTTGTTTATGCTTTATTTCCAGGAAACCTGAAGAAATATAATGATCTGTAAAGCCAGAAATGTAAAAATGGCTAAATAAAAATGCCAGGGTCGCTGGTGAGTCCAATGATGACCGATGGTGTAAAATAAGGTATGTGACTTACCATCTTACTACCTATTATATCTTGTTTCATGATCTCTAAAATGTGTATTTGAATGGGGTATATACGACGCAGTTGGTCCCCCTATGTGGTTTTTGTAAATGTTAGAATACGACTAAAAAGAGTCATTTGTTTTATTTTCTACTTGGATAAATTTTTGAAGTCTTGCGAGTGCCGTATGATGTTGTAAAAAGTTATTAAATAGGATTCGAAGTGATATCACGTCCAAATTAGATCGTCATTTCCGTGTGTTTACTGCCTATATTTTGTGATGTCAAATTAAGATGTTCATTCGACGTAAAATTTTTCTGTCTGATATTTTGACGTAAATAATATAAGAAATCCATAGTTACCCATTTTCAATCGAGTGGAAGCGCGCTGTCGGGTGAGAGTAGAGTGTGATGAATTTGGTCACGGAGTGAAACGTTTTTCTAGGCTCATTTAAACTGTGTCTGACTGACAATAAAAAGATCTAGTAGAATTGTTCAGTAATTTTCGTGAAAATCCAGTTATATAATTACGATATCATTTTTTGCGAAGTTATTCATTATTAAAGCACTGAGCGTTATTAGACGTCGTGGATTCTAGTAAGGATTTTATTCCATTTCTTTTGTCAGTGATAGTCGTGAGTTGGGAAACAGAGGTTAGTTTTGTCGTGTGAGTCGAGATGAGATTTGTGAAATCAGGTTGGAGACCTGTCAATGAAGCCGGGACTTGTGGAAGCCCGAGGAAGATTTTATAATGTTGGGAATGGAAAGCAATATACAAGGAATCCGCCTTGGTATTAATTTGCGACGTGTATAATGATTGTGGGCATTTTGAAGTATAACCTATGTGCATTTTGTTGGTTAGAATATCGTATTTGTTTAATTATGTCGGCGGAGTTTAAAAGGGGAGCATTTTGAGAAGCCAGTCAGGTAGAACGAAACAGATGTATCGTATCACTGACAAGTAGGCTTGGGCGAGAGGCCGTCAGCTGATAGGGGAACACAGCGGGGATAACGGGACACGCGTGGAATTGAGATTGTATTTCTCGGCCGAGGAGAACGTTATATGTTGGATTTAGTTGAAATTTTCATCCGGTAATAACCTGAGTATTATTAGATACTGTGAAATTTGTTTAAATGGGGACGTAACGTGTATTTAATACGACGGACTTAGAGTATAATGAACAAGTTTAGCCAAATTCAGGGTTATCCAAAATATAGAGCGATGGTAGTGATGATTGTTTGTCTGTGAGGGGTGCGCAAACTTTTTAAAAATGTTATGAAGAGATATGACATCGTAATTATATGGCGAGTTGCTTTTGGTTTGTACGTAGATTATTAGGGTTATCCAAGTGTTAATAATGGCTAGGGTTAGATTAGATTTAAAGTGTGAGGTCATGAAACAGGATATAAACTGGACATGAATGATGTAATCGTTCTTTTCCAGCAATAGGAATCAACAGATAAATATCACAGTATTAAAATTTTTACAACACAATTGCGTAGGAATTTGTGAAGAAATCAGAGTCCGCGGAGATAGAATGTGTTGTCCTTTAAGATTTAATTAAATCATTTAAATTTATTTAATTATTAAATTCAGTGAAACCGCATTTGAAATAACTTTAAATCAAGCGAATAACTTGGAGATGCATTCTGGAAATCTTAGTTTGTTTTCTGGGGAATGTGTAAATGTTAACGTAACGATTAAGGGGACATATCCAAAGGTAATGGATTTTACTGCCACAAAGTATTGTGAGCATTACTATTGTTGTATTATTTAACTTTGATTAATTGAGCAGTGAATGTGCTGGGGATAGTAAAGTGGAAACTTTGGTCATCAACCGATGTAACTTAATTGTGTTTAGCCTTCAGCTTAGAAACTTGGATGGTCTCGGGGTCATCAAGCGCAGTGACTTAGATTAGAGTCATATGCCACTGTAGCGTCATCTTCCTTGCGATCATCATCCACAATGACTTTAAAGTAACTTAGAAGTTTAGATGTCGGTCCATGACATAGACGCAGGTCACATCGATTCAATTAAGGGTCCATGTCGTATAACCACTGTTGGCACACACCGATTGGACTGCCTTAATTATACCCAGAGTCCAGAGTTCGTGTTACGAGGGCTGGACCATAACGAATCACTATGATGGTACATGTAGTCTCACATGGAAGCCGAATTTAAGGATTTCCAGACTTTCATTTCTTTAATAAAAAATGAGACAATGGTTTCTAGTAAGAATGCCCATCAGGCAGACACGTCAAAGGCTCACACCAGTGGTCTGACCTTCTATGTAATAAAAATGATTGTGGTATCCAGTGGACACGATTAATTTCAATGATACCGTTTACAAATCACAATGCTTCAGAATTTATTCCAGCCCATACCAGAAGACATAGTACACTGTAAACACTACATATTGTCAGCAGAGGCATGAGTATTAAATATAATAGTAAATATAACTTGAGTTTTTACTTGGTAAGCACGAGTTAAATTTTCAAATTAATCAGAAGTATATGTTTGGTAGAAGTAAAAGATAAAATAAATCCTATCAACTACTGTATTTAGAATGATATGAAATTGAAATGAAAGGTATAGAGTGATAATAACACAAACATTCTAAGCATTGCCCTACCGCGGGTGGTGGGGGAGGGGCGGGGATAATAGATTACATAATCTGCGTTCCCTTCCCGATACATCCAGGTTAGAGTCAGTGCATCTGGTTAAGAGTACCAAGCAGTACAGTTTAGAATGTCGTCGTTATGGCCTCGTGTATGGTAATAGCCCAACCTATCTGACTGGGCAGTAGTCGGATTTTAAACCAAGACATTTAATGAGCTTTATGTGCCACAGTTCTTTAAATAAATTCTCATATGATAGCCTATTATCACAATCCAGGGCTGAATGAACATGTTAAACTTACAAGGTGAAGGTCTGACATGTGCATCACTGATTTTGATAACATTTTGCAGGGACGTTCTCTATTGAAAATTTCTAGTCACTCCCTAATTTTTGAAATAAATGAGGTCGAAGTTAATGACGGAAAATCGAATATTTAGTGCTATGCATCGATAGATCGCTTAAAAACATGTTGTAATTATATAATATGAGCTCCAAAGTTAATAAAATAATAATATTAGAGTTATTCACGTTTTTGTGTTGTTATGCTGTAGCAGAGATAGACAACCAGACCGCTGGCCGTGGCATCTCTTTTTTTTTCGTTCACCTCAGAACAGTTTTATTTGCAGGGACGTTCTATATTGAAAATAAGGAGATACGTGTTTCGGCGTTTTTCTAGACACCGCCTAATGTTTAAAAAATTTCAAAGTTGATGACCGAAAATCGAATTTTCAGTGCTATACAACCTCTCTCTGCTACAGCATAAAAACAAACACGCGAATAACTCTAATATTATTATTTTATTAACTTTGGAGCTCATATTATGTGAATAAAACATGTTTATAAGCGATCTTTCGATCCATAGCACTGGAAATTCGATTTCGTGTCATCAACGTTTCTCGAAGTAAAAACATCGGCCCAAAGGCCTGCAGATTACGAGGTGTCATATGGTCAGCACGACGGATCCTCTCGACCGAGGCCACCATCTCGCCGTCAGATAGCTCCTCAATTGTAATCACGTAGGCTGAGTGGACCTCGAACCAGCCCTCAGAGGCAGGTAAAGACCCCTGACCTGGCCGGGAATTGAACAAGGGGCCTTTGGGTAAGATGCAGGCACGCTACCCCTACACCGCGGGGTCGGCCAGGTGTGATTAACAATCTTCATATAGGCTTAAAGCAGGGCCTCTCAGGGTGCATGCACTGTGCACGGTGCAAAAGACGACTTCGCTTGGTTGACCAGAGTGCAGACCTCCACTCCTCAATTTGGAGCAACAGTGCTGTTTCTCTCTTTCCCCATGCCTGTCTCGCTCGCTCCGCCTATCCCCCTCTTCCTCGCTTGCTCCGTAGCGCTCCAAATCCGAGTTGAGTTGAGCCGAGTTGAGCCGAGCTTAGCTGAATAGCCCAGAAACGAAGCGTTGATCCGAACCGAGCCGAATGAGATCGATGCACTTTGCACAGGAACTCTGCGCCTCAGTTAACACGCGTGAGATTTTGGGCGTTTCAGAGGCCCTGGCCTAAACTTTAATATTTTTGTGATATGCCTCTTGTGGAACCCTTCATGAGATAATTTTATAGAAATTATACAATCCACATCTCATGGATGTATCAGAAGTATCGTATACTTGTATTATCAGATTCACCGAAAAATATTGAAAGAAAAATATAGCCACGCCTAAGAATCGAGCACGAGCCAGCGGGACTGTCTATTAAAACGCCGAAGCATGCGTCTCTTCATTTTCAATATAGAACAAACGTCCTTGCTAAATTGTATCAAAATCGGTGAGGCACATGCCATCCCCTTGTTAGATGAATTTAGATAGATCGTTTGACTTGGACGGAGGCACTGAATATGTGACCAACATTCACTATTTGATGGCACTACAGTCTACAGGATTATTTTAAAACAAAGGAAGGCAAAGACCTTGCATTCTCTTGGTCCCTAGATCTCTTTTAGACATTCTTGAGTCGTATTTCGAGGAAAACTGAAAACCAATATAGTAGAGCGTACGACATAAATGTAATAAACATCCCTGTTTTAATACTGGCATCCAAGAGTAAAATTCAAGTTTGTTATACTCAAATCAATCTAGCCTTCTAACGGTGACTACAACCCTCACATGCAGACCACAGTAATTAGCAGGTAGATGAACGCCAGATGGAACACGGACCAGTCCATCACGGCCACCAATTATCTCACCTGTACCTCAACCTTCTTGTTTCCTTTTTCTCACCGTGCGACTTGCCATAATTGAAGGTATTTAATTTTCAGAGAATAAAAATATAATTGTTTCCATAACGTTGTTGGTTAGTTTAACAGCTCATAAAGGAAGTCCGCTGAATCGCGGGAAGGAACTGGCCACATGTTCTCTAGATTACGGGGTTCGGCCCTGACCGATGTAAGGCATGTCCAAAAGGTCGTAATCTTTCTAGAGCAGTATCTTTATTATCAAATTAAAAGCACAGTGACGCAGGAAATGGTGTATCAAATGGGAAACTTTACTATTCCTGCCATTTAGAGCTTGTTTAAAATTTTTGTAAACAATAACTTGAAGAACATTCCATGGTTCAGTAAATTTTTAATGCTCTTCTCATCTACTATACTACTAGAACCAGAATATTCAGAATTCACAAACAGTTTTGAGTTTATTTTTAGTGCAGAATAATCTTCCTTGAAAGCTGTCCAAAGCGTTTTAATTTCTCTTAATGTACGTTGGGAATACTTGTGTCTTCTCGTCTGTTTCAATGTGAAGAGGAAACCAATCACATTTTCCAATATTGATATGTCACCACTGCATATTTTATATTGACATAATATTAGTTGCAGTATCAAGTTATATGTATGTTTTATTCTGGCCATGATGCCAAAATAGTGGCTGACTTCGTACATGGTAAAAGATTATGGGACAAACAGATTCAGATGTGGAGAGTAAGAATAGGTCTCCTAGTTATAATCTCCATGAAACAACTGTAGGTGTGGAGGTGGATGGTGTAAGAGCTGTAGTCCTTTATTAGATTTCATTCCTACATTTCCTGTACGAAGAGAGAAACTCCAGGAACCACCGCCATCTGCCTGTCATTCGGTGTTATGCTGTTGCAGTATCAAGTTATATGTATGTTTTATTCTGGCCATGATGCCAAAATAGTGGCTGACTTCGTACATGGTAAAAGATTATGGGACAAACAGATTCAGATGTGGAGAGTAAGAATAGGTCTCCTAGTTATAATCTCCATGAAACAACTGTAGGTGTGGAGGTGGATGGTGTAAGAGCTGTAGTCCTTTATTAGATTTCATTCCTACATTTCCTGTACGAAGAGAGAAACTCCAGGAACCACCGCCATCTGCCTGTCATTCGGTGTTATGCTGTTGCTGATCCTAAATAAATAAATAAATAAATAAATAAATAAATAAATAAATAAATATTGCCTGCCGTCCATTTGATTCTTCCTGTTTCCTCTACTTCCTACTATTCCTATTACACAGATTTTCCTTGATGATCATCATCATCTCTACATTCTTGAAGAGATTCCATTCTCTCTCCTGTTTTTATCATTGTCTCCATTTCTAATCTTAAAGTCAAGCGAGAAAGAATATGTATTCTCGATATTTCAGTTCTTAAGTATGCAAGTATGCATAAATAGGTCTTCATTTGACGCTACCCCTGGTCAATAGGTCTTAAAGTGGCGTAACTATCCCACATACAAGATAGATCCTTTTCCGTTATTATGCACCTACCATCATAAACAGTAACTTACAGTAATTACGAGTATAATCACTATTCAGTTCATGGATCAATTTATCAGTCCGGTATATGAATATTAAGAACTTCAACCAGCAGCTGTCTCCAGTTATTGGATTCCTATTATCACTTTCGTATTATCGCACCTACCCTTGTGTAATAATGATAAAATTAGTATATAAAAGTGTAAGATATTTAGTGAATGTAAATTTATATGAAGGAACTAGGCAAATTTAATGTTCGCCTGTTTATCAAAAATCTAAATAAATAAATAAATAAATATATAAATAAATAAATAAATAAATAAATAAATAAATAAATAAATAAATAAATAAATAAATAAATAAATATTACCTGCCGTCCATTTGATTCTTCCTGTTTCCTCTACTTCCTACTATTCCTATTGCTCTAATAACGTGCTTCAGTTGTCGTAGGTAAAACATTCGCATAAATGTGTTATTCTATCGAAGCCAACACCTGACTTACTTGGGGACTGTGGCCCAAACAGTTTATATGCATAAATTAAACAGTAATTTCCGTGCTGAATTGTTCTCTGTACAGTTTATGAAACCCAAATACTTGATTTGCTGTATATTTATGTAAGTATAGCCGCACTCAAATTATTATGAACAATACGTTGATTTGTCTCAGCTGTTCCAGTTCTACATAGGGACTATCCGAACGAGATATGTATAAATCTTTATTTCTGCCTTCACACTTCGAGTATCGGTACATATTTCGTTCTTATTTCGAATAAGGTGTGTAATTAACGGCCAATTACACATTCGATTTCAATTTTGTTGGATTGTGGAAATATCACGCCAGATCTACTGGAGAGCTTGAAGTGAAAATTGGTTATTGATTGGAAGACAGATTGGAAAGATAAATGGCCCACAGATGATTACGATATTCCTAAGCAGAAGGGGGATTAAGGTACTTCCTTGGTGTTTCTTACACATATTTGCACCAAACAACAACAAAACTTGTAGAAGAGATATTTTAGCATGCACAACTAATTGGAAATCGAGAACTGTGGAGGCGTATAACTAATTCACAGAGACTTGCGTACGCTGAAAACCATACCTCGTGTGTAATGAAGATGTATGTACTGTACTGTATGTACGTTTTGTTCGGTTCATTTTCCGAAGAAAAAAAAAACACGCTCTATTGCTGATAAATCTATCGAAAACTGCTCCTGATAAGTTGACATTAAAACACTAGTAACAGTAATCTTTCAGCGATGTGGCTACAGTGAATCAACAATGTCAAGAAGACCCTAGACAGCTGTTTTAAGGCCACTAAAAGGATTTTCCTTTCAAGGTCAGAAGCCCTCCGAAGTCCCCAAGATACCGGCCGAAACTACAGCAGACGTGCAATTGGACGTCAAAAAATAACATTCCTCTGGGAAAAAAACTCCCAATCCCTTATCCAGTAAGGAAGTCATTGAACCAATAGGGAATACGATTCTCGAGGTGAAAACTTTAGAAATTTGTATCGCTAGTGTGGATCCAACGCACTGTGCGATTGTGTTAACATCCAAAATATCGCACTATCATTTCTAGAACAGACTAACGATATCTCCTTGAAGCCAACGACAGAGCCATGGCGCGGATCAATTTTTAATTTTGGATAAAATCTGGGTTGACCTGGACACGGTAAATGTTTTTTCAAATTGCTTTACGTCGCACCGATTCCCCAGATAGGTATTTTGGCGACGATGGGATAGGAAAGGTCTAGGAGTGGGAAGGAAGTGACCGTGGCCTTGATTAAGGTACAGACCCAGAATTTGCCTGGTGTGAAAATAGGAAACCGCGGAAAACCATCTTCAGGTCTGCTGACAGTGGGATTCGAACCCACCATCTCCCGATGGAAGCTGACACCTACGTAACTAAACCACGCAACCAGTAGCTCGGTACGGAAAAATTAAGTGAGTGTGCTTTTCTCCCGCAACATTCCACACTCTCCAGGGGAAATTACTGGGATGGTTTCCAGGGCACTTCTCCAAATCCCTCTGCTAGCATCAGAAACAATCCCTAATGACGCAAAATTAATCAACAAAAACAAAAATACACTGACTGGCTAATATTGCTGGCCTTTGGTCACAGGGGCCCCGGGATCGTTTCCCGGCAGGGTCGGGAATTTTAACCATAATTGATTAATTTCGCTGGCACGGGGGCTGGGTGTATGTGTCGTCTTCATCATCATTTCATCCTCATCACGACGCGCAGGTCGGCTACGGGTGTCAAATCAAAACACCTGCCATCTGGCGAGTCGAACATGTCCTCGGACACTCCCGGCACTAAAAGCCATACGTCATTTCATTTTTACTGGCTAATGTTAAATGAGCGGTGCACTATCGCCTTTGCTTTTATTCATCACCGCTAGATGGCACTACCTTTACTGTTCACAGTTCTCCAGAATGTTAGAGAGGAACATGATAGCCGACTGACATCGCCACTGGCTTCTCTCCAAGTTGGTCGTGGTTAGAATCCCAGCCATTACACATCGGATTGATATCTGTAGTCACGTAAACCTACAAACTGACTGTGCCTGTTCCCTCCTAAGATTTGTTTCAACAAACACATGACATAGACATAATAGTAATGCTATTTGCTTTACGTCGCACCGACACAGATAAGTCTTTTGACAACGATGGGATAGGGAAGGCCTAGGAATGGGAAGGAAGCGCCCGTGGTCTTCATTAAGGTACAGCCCCAGCATTTTGCTGTTGTGAAAATGGGAAACCACGGAAAACCATCTTCAGGGCTGCCGGCAGTGGGATATACAATAGGAATAAGAGTGTGGTGGCTTTTGTTTTAAATGGAAGTCAGCAAGAAAAGAGCCAGGGACTGTGGCTGATACACGACTTCGGACACATCTTTCTGACAGAAATAAAGTAGATCGAATTAGAAGTAACAACGCTATTTATTGCATTTAAAAAAAACATATTCATCTCCGTACAGGCCATGAAGGAAATTAGAGGGGTGGAAGATAAAACCTCTCACAATCCGTAGCTTCGGCTGTCGGCGGTAGTGTAGGCTGAGTGAACCTTAGGGCCATGTAAACGTCTGGAAGTGGAAATCTTCTTTCATAATATATTTTGTTACTTCCTAAGAGGGAATCGAACCCACGTCCTTCTGGGTAAACCAAACACGCCTTTACCGCCTCGGCCAGGCAGCCCCTATATTTACTGAATTTTAAAGTTGCAGTGGCTATAGACAAATACTTTATTTGCTATAGATGAATTTAATTGTTAATGAGTAAATGGTAATGCGGCAAACAAAGAACAGTGCTGGAGAACTGTCCTATTGACAGGCTGACAGAAATCACCACAGGCTCGTTCAATTTCCCAAAGAAAAATGTTAGGATACCACTTTCAAAACCACGGATTCGCAAGCTACACTGCAGTCATTTTCAACACAAAATGGCGAACATTCCCACTAACTACCATGAGGTCACCCATTATAGAAAATAATATTTTCATCATAAGCTTTTGGGCCTTTGTTGTGCCAGAAAACAAGGTGAAGTTCTCTACATTTTGTAAAGAACTTTGCTCTGCGTATTCGGAAGAAAATATTCTCTGTTCATGAGCAAGAATTCTCTGACATCTTAAAGACCTCTGATGATGCACTCAGCAACCAACTCGGCTGTAGGAGTATCCAGGATAATTTCACTTTCGCTGTTAGGTGTCAGTAAATCAGAATGTCGAAATTGGTACACAGGCAACGTAGATGGCTGAACTTCAGAAAACCTGCAACCCTGTAGCTGAGGCCATGCAATATTAATCAGCGTAAAATACATCTATCGTTCCGTTCCACTATTAGGTCCTTCAGTAAAAAAAATTCGCTGGTCATAAAAAATGTACACCAGCCTTCCTTCAATAATTTCAAACTTTGTTATAAAAACTAACAGAAATATAATGACTGGCCTGAAGAGAGATACGTTCGATGAGTCCATCCTTATAGCTTTCAAGATAAATAGTGACCGGCGAGCAAATTAGCCATTTTCGGGTCGATAGATGAAGAGTGGGTCTTATCTCAAAAGCGGCCACTTTTTTTTTTGGTTTTTTTTTTCGGGGGCCTCTGAAGACCGCTCCCCCCGCGTGACCATCGACTCAATCTACATGGCCTCCGACATGCTATTATTTCTAAGAAGGAAGAGAGAGCAGGGAAGAGTGGGAAGTGATACAAGGAGTATCTGCCGGTTTCCGAGTTAGACTCGCTACCACGGCAAGAGTTTGTGATGGTAAGGTGGTGTTGAGGTGTGGTATTAAGGGTCAGGGATAAACCACATAGGCAGAAAAGAGAAAGAGCCTACATGTAAAACCTGACGTCTTGTGATAGCACATGCAAGGGTGTGGACTGGAATGGTCCAGTGGTAGTGTTAGTTGAGAAGAACTACCACGCACCAGCCATGAACCATAGTCTCGCCATTCCATCTGCTAGGGGATCAGTGCGTCTGGGCACTGCCGTGAGTAGCGCGGGCCTTGCCGGTTGCGGAGCCATGCGTCGAGTATCTCTAGGGCCCGCCGCACAGCGCCACCTCCTTGGGGTCCCTCGTATCCAGTCTCCGATCCTGGAGAATGAGGCCAAGCCCGCCGAGGTGGGGGCCTCCTGGAAGGGGGTGGGTCATGACGCCGGGCCTCCTTACTCTCTGCCCGCGCCATGGCCCGGAAAACTGGGCAACTGCGATGGGAGGCCGGGTGGCCCCCCTGCGCAGTTGGCGCACACCGGCGCCTCCTTAAGTGTTGCGCAGGCCGTGCAGGGGTGATCACCACCACAGTGGTTGCACCTAACCTGGAGCCCACACTTCTCCTGTCGGTGGTCCCACCTCAAACAGCAGAAACACTGCAAGAGCTGTTGAGGGGGCCGTTTCGATCTCACCTGATTGTCGCTACCCGCTGAGGTCCTTCACTGATTGGTTCCTCAGTCGGCTGCTGTCCTGGGAGCAGTCCTGGGTTGCTGCAGAGCGGCCCTCACCTGGAGGGCCGGCGTCTTCTTCCTCCTGGTCCGGGGGCGGCGTCTTCTTCTTTCCGGGGATCTCTTCTCATCAGGGAAAGAGGCCTCTTCCTGGTAGCCCTTTTCCCGGCCTGGTGACCCCGGGGTAGCGGGTGGCTCCACTGCGTCGCCGTCTTCTTCCTCCTCCTGGCTGGCGACGGTGGCGTCGGTCGGTGCTAACACTCGACTGCGTTCCTTGTCCTATGGGGCGCACATCGAGGTCTACAGCTCGACAGACAAGCTGGCAGGCTGGGCCTGGACAGCAGACTCTGAACGCCAGAGGGCATCCTCCTCCACTGCTGTAGAGCCGTCCGTAGTCGTGGGAGTTTTCTTGGATTGCGCCCGGGTAACAGCCCTTCCTGGTAGGCCTGCGTCTGTGTCCTCTTCGACCTGGCAAGTGCTCAACGTTCCTGGTTGGCGGCCTTGTAGTTCTGCGAGCGGTGGAAGAGGTCCTTGGGCTGGATGATGACCGCCCAGCCAGTGATCACCTCGCCGATGGTCTCGATGATCGGCTCCCCGATGAACTTCGCGATTGCCGATCGTCTCTTTCAGTGCCCTATCAAAATACTTCATCTTGCTCATTATTGTTTTGAGGTTAGGATATGGTAACACAGTTTACCCCTTGAGTCCCAATGTTGCTTTAGATTAACAACAACTTCAGATATATTTATAACAAAATAATACTGCTAAATTTAAGTATATATGATACACACGGTATTTTGAAAGGTTTTTACACAAAACAAAATAAATACACCCCTAATTCAACACACTCTCACTAATAAAATACAGAAAGTAAACACTCAGCATCATCCTCCATGACCATCGAGTGCACCACTGTCAAATTTTTATTTAAGAGAAATTATATTCAACGTTTCTGCCATCTCTTGACTCATTATGCAAGCTTACATCTGTAGTTAATTCACAGCAACATTGGAACTTAGGGGAAAGTAATAAGCTTAGTGTATGTGTGTACTGAATATCATGTTAACCTAAAGCAACATTGGGTCCGCTTTCCACCGATCATAGTTACTTTTTAAAAACTGCCTCATGTCTGTTTTATCAGCCATATGATACTGCCTAATAGTCCTAATTTTAATACCTTCCTTTCTTTCAAATTTCTTTTTAAATACGACACAAACAGCTTCGTGATCACAAATACCATCTATTACTTCAGTTTCTGTATACAGCTCATCTGGTTTTACCAGCACCACATCCAGAATATTCTTCCCTCTAGTTGGTTCCGTCACTTTCTGAATCAGCTGCCCTTACATATCAACTTATTTTCCGTTTGTTGTTCATACATCCTGTCGTTCGCATTACCTTCCCAATTGACATTTGGTAAATTGAGATCGCCTGTTACTATCACGTTCCTTTCCATATCGTTTCCCACATAGCTGATTATCTTATGAAATAATTCTGGTTCCGCGTCAGCGCTACCCTTTCCCGATGTGTCCTCTTTCCTCCACATACTTTTCTCACATGTCTAACATTGGAATCCCCATGACCAGAGCCTCAACCGTACCCAACTCATTTGATCTCCTCAACTTCTGTTCACCCCTATCTTTCCTGACAGCTGCAAAAGCTACTTCCTCCTCTTTTTCCTCCCTTCCATGACCCTGTTCCAGCTGTCTTTTCCTATCCACTACTCCACATTTCTCTTTCCTTACCTCCTTCACCGTAACAAATCTCTCGGCCTGAGAGACGGGGTTACCGTGATTGCACGTGTTGCAAAATGTCGTTGGTTTCTTCTACGCAAGGTCTATCGATATCCGAAACAGTATTTCGTAATCTTCATGAAATGACAAACTCATATCAAAAACAGTGCTGATGATTCATAGTAATAAGAGCACAGTCTATACCAACACAAATCTCAAATCAGCGATCTTCAGAACATTTCAAGAACATTGAATACCATTAATATTCCACATTTGAAGAATAATAAAGGTAAATTTATTGGAACCGAAAAAGACATGGGAAATAATTTTTGGCAAAGGAAATTATGCAACATAACTAAACATTCGAGAAAATATTTCTTGCCGAGAACAAATGATTCTGAAAAATATTGTTAAATAAATCAATCGCTAAAAATATTCTACTCAAAACTCTAACATATTTGAATGACGTACTGCTTGCTGAACGCAGCATTCAATACAAGAGGAACAGCTGACTCAGATGACATGTGGCATGCCTAACCATTCCTACTATTCTTCGGTATGTTGTTTCACAATTCAAAGAAATAATTTGTTACTAATGATGTTCCGAAAACCGGTTCTAACAACGAAATATGATTTGTACTGACATAGGCTGTTTTATTACTTAATTGTGTGAGTCACTAGTAAGATCCCAATTAGAGTATGGTTCTAGAGTATAGGACCCTGACCAAAATTACTTGATTCTAGAACTGGAAACGATCGTAATGAAACCAGCACGATTTGTTCTGGGTTATTTTCGACAAACAGGTAGCGTTACGAAAATATAACGAACTTTGTTCTGGGAAGATTTGGGAGTAACGAGACGAACATCTACACTAAGCGAAATGTTCCGAGCTGTCAGTGGAGAGAAAGCTTGGAATAACATTAGCAGCATACAATGAAATGGAGTTTTTAAAAGTAGAAACGTTCATAATATGAAGTTAAAGTTAGAATTCAAGAGGACAAATTGGGACTAATACTCGTTTACAGAATGAGGAGTTAGGGAATGGAATAATTTACCAAGGGAGGCGTTTGATAAATTATCAATTTCTTTGATATTTAAGAAATGTCTAGGTAAACAGGCGATAGAGAATCCACCACGCGGGCGACAGTCCTAAATGCAGATCAGTGGTGATTGATTGATTGATTGATTGATTGATTGATTGATTGATTGATTGATTGATTGATTGATTGATTGATTGATTGATTGATTGATTGATTGATTGATTGATTGATTGATTGATTGATTGATTGATTGATTGATTGATTGATTGATTGATTGATTGATTGATTGATTGATTGATTGATTGATTGATTGATTGATTGATTGATTGATTGATTGATTGATTGATTGATTGATTGATTGATTGATTGATTGATTGATTGATTGATTGATTGATTGATTGATTGATTGATTGATTGATTGATTGATTGATTGATTGGCTTATGTCAACTAAAGAAATACTCCACTCACTCACTCCCTCCGTAGGCTTCTGAGGGACGTGAAGTTCCCGTGCCGATCTCACAATCCTCTTCCGTCCTTTTCGATCTTGAGCTCGCTCTTCCAGTTATCAATTTGGACGGTCCGGCATAACTTGTTAATCTCCTTATTCCAGGTGCTTCGGGGTCTTCTTGAAGGTCTTTTCCCATTAAGAGATCCCTTGTATAGATCTACTGGTGCTCTATTATCCTGCATCCTCAGTACATGTCCAGCCCAGCGCAGTCTGTTGTATTCTATGACACCCGTTATAGTGTGTTGCTAGGAGAGGGAGTAAATACCATGATTAAATATTTTCTGCCAGCTTTGAGAGATAGGATCGAACCATAGGTCAAATCTTTTTCTATAAACTTTATTCTCAAAGACTTGCAACTGCTGCTGCTCTTTCTTGGTTATATACTCCACGTCTCGGAACTATACAGGAGTACTGGTCGAATAATTTTATTGCAGATAATCATTTCTGCATTCCTTGTTAAAAACTTGCAGCCAAATATAGGTCTAATAGAGTAAAATTCCTTATTTGCATTCTTAATTCTAGCTTGCTGTTCCTGTTGCCTTCAGTTTTGCTCATCGATTAATACACCAAAGGATTTAAACTCCTCCACCCCTTTAAATATATATTTCCCAATCTTCAAAGGCAATCTGTCAACCTCCTTGTGATTCGGTCTCTGTACAACCATGTAATATGTCTTTTTATCATTTACCCGTAAGCCAATTTTTACTGCCATTTTCTCTAGTTCCACAAATAACTGCCTAATTTCTAATTCACTGCGGCCAATAAGAACTATATCATCCGCATATGCAAGGAATTTATGTTGTCTCTCCAATATGACGCCAGCCGGTACGAGAGCTAATTTTCTGATAATCTTCTACAGTGCAATATTGAATAGAAGAGGAGATAGTGTATCCCCTTGTCTCAGACCAGTTACCTTCTGGAAGAAACTTGATTTTTTGCCCTTGAGCAAAACACAGCTAACATTACCATCCATACACAGTTTGCACATGTTAATTAATTTTACGGAAAAGCCAAACTCCATCATGATGTTCCACAGCCCTTCTCTAGGAATGGAATAATGTACCTTAAATAAATCTATAAAGAGATAATGAACCGACTATTTGTGTTCCCACACCTTATCATTAATAGTTGTCTGTAGTGGATCTGTTACTACGAAAACCGTTCTGATAGTCCCCAACAAAATTTCAGCAAATGGTTTTAAACGCTGTAAAAAGAATAAAAGACAGAATTCGGTTCAAGTCCCAAGGAAGACTCAGGGTTTTCGTCACACACAATTTTCCCCATGAAATACAGCCATTCACATTTTTTTTTATGTTTTTCCAGTGAAGTTCTGTGGTGTGTGTGTATACTTTCATTAAACGTTGTTCTTTGATGGTTACTTTATGTTGTGTACTTCGAGAGAGGGTTCTGCCCCGTGGTTTGGTCTCTTTGTTCAATGCGATGTGGGTTTGATGCCGGGCCCGACATCTGTATATTTTGCGTTGTTTGTTGTGTCGTATCCACAAGTATTAACTTTATTTTGATGTCAATTATTATCTTATTTAGATAATTAGGCGACTACTCAAAGTTGTCTCCGAATTGCGGGAGTGTTGTATTTTCTTCCGATAGAGAAAAAATAGATTAATGAAAAACCGTCACTTTTACAAAAAAAATACATGTATTAGAGAATATTCCAAATTAGTGTTCAAAGAATCGGTGTGCTTATCGTAGGGTCCAGAAATATAAAGAATGATCAATTCGACGATTAAATTTTAAAATGGAACGAAGCAATATCTCCTATATTGTTGGTTCAATTCATCCGACATGTATAGTCTTCATTGTAATATTCAGGGTTACATTTGATAAAACGTGTTTTAACAAGAGGAATTAAATGTGTTAAAACGATTTTTTGCTATGATCATTTCCCGTAGTTAATGCATTCTAGTTTCCTCCGTTCTATTATGCCTGTAAGTTAGTTTTTAGAATTTTTGTGTTATTATGATGCGAACGCTCTGCGGCCCTGGGAGGTCCGATGCTGTGTTTTATAGGAACGGAGGGATATGCGGTCGATCCTGGCACGGTCAGAAGAGCATTTCTTCACTTAACAGTTTGGATATTTTTTATTTTTTTTTATTTTATTTTTTTTACTTTTCCAGAAGAGGTGGCATTTGACTCTTGACAAAAAGAAGGTCCCATACCATCTAGCAACTTGGTGTATGGTCCCATATGGCTGTAGCCCAATGTGGGTCATTTGGTCATTTGGTTCCAATATATACAACCGTTGCCCCGTCTCTACCACGGGGAAGTGAATGTCAGGATTTCACCGTCATTGAAACTGGGACCAAAAGGCATTTCCAAGTTTCTCTAGTTCTTTAGAGAGGAACGTAAGAAATAATAATAATAATAATAATAATAATAATAATAATAATAATAATAATAATAATAATAATAGCCGAATACAATAATAATAAGTTACACAATTTAGTTTTCAAATCTGAAGAAATTAAAACAATACACGTATATGGTACAAACACACACACACGCTGACCGTCACAAATTTAAGAAATAATCAATTTCCTGGGACCAAAAAATTTACAATTCAACCGTCCATTGTAGACATACTCTAGCTACATTGACTGCCGAGAGTTACAAAAACCGGATCGGAACTTCAGTGTTTAGAGTTTAGATAAGGAGGATGTCTTTGTTATCGCATCCTCGCTGACTACTGGGTACTCAGAACTGACTAGTTACTTCAAAATCCTTTTGGATTGATGTGTGTGGCAGCAAGGGACTGATCGCGCCCTGCATTCCAGGATGCCAGTGAATACTTTGCCTGGTATACTAATCAATGAGATATCTCGATAGTTGTTGCCATCCTTCCGGTTCCCTTGCTTATAAATAGGTGTAATAACCGCTTTTGTCCATCTGAAGATACCAAGATAAAGTTGGAATTCAAGAGGACAAATTGGGGCAAATATTCGTTTATAGGAAGGGGAGTTAGGGATTGGAATAACTTACCAAGGGAAGTGTTCAATAATTTTCCAATTTTTTTGCGATCATTTAAGAAAAGGCTAGGAAAACAACAGATAGGGAATCTGCCACCTGGGCGACTGCCATAAATGCAGATCAGTATTGATTGATTGAACTGTTTGTCTTATTTTTGCAAGAGGTTGGGAAACCCACATTTTTTCAGAAAAAACTGCCGTACTCCTTATTGACGAAAGAAGCTCTGCACTACTACAGCCTAAGTTTGGAAATAATCCTCTGTAATACAAATAATACTCTGTTGTGTGTTGCAGCTTTATTAATATGTAAAATCACTCTTCAGCTACTGAAGTAAGAAACAGTCATGTGCCGCTGAGAAGCAATGCCCCGCGGGATCTGTGCGATCCTTATAACTGCCACTGCTTTTACCTGTCCCAGTCTCTTGCATGCCAGAGACAATATGGACTGGTGACATTCAGAGCACGACCAGTGCGTCTAATTGCTATGAAAGGTGTTACTTATAGGGTAAGTTGTGCTGGAATAGCACTTTCAGGCCAAGTGCGGAAAGCAATGTAAAACTATATCACTCCTCGTCTTGTATAGTACACCTCATTTTGGCGCCTCTATTGGTTTTTGCGGTTTCCCTATGCGCCTATCCTGAGTCCAGGTACGACATAAATAAAAATACTCCGAAAGCTCAATAATCCCTCAGGGTAAATCTTCATGAAAATAATTCGGCTTAACGTGAATTCAGAAGAGAAATTCGATCTCATGCGAAATAATTCAATTCCGGATGAACGTCCATCCTACCGAACATTTTTCCAACGCATGTACCATGAGAAATCGCAAAAATCCACTTACGACTACTTAAGTTATCCTATGGCAATTACCTTTAAATCAATTACTCACACATGTAAAAATCTATAATACAGAAGTTTATTAATCTAATTTCATTCAGAAGAAAAGAGAAAGTAACTTGTTAAAATATTCGTACAATAAATCATAAAATAAATTAACATTATCCATGGATTTCATTTATATCAACTAGACGGTATGCAAACTTACATTACTTAACCTCACTATTAGCCCAGATTCACGTGCAACCAAAATTTCGCTTCCTACTCCACTTAACCCAAACTTTACCACTTACTACCACCTCCCCATATCCAGAACACTTAACTGCATCTCACTAATCAACTAAACATTACGTCTTCACTCGATCCTTCTTCTATTTCACTTATATATCACTCATTGCTCCCTCGCCAATCTGTAGTACTCCAATGTCCGCCGAAGAGTGTGATTTCATTTATATCAGAGCTGACTTAATAAAATTCAATTTTAATCCTGACTTGGGCTAACATCTTGTTTTCACATTTGCATTTGATATGTAAATATTAAGTTAATCAATTGCATTATTTAAATAATAATCAAATTTTAAAAATAAAATCAATCATAGCATTGATTCATATAACACATGATTCATATTTAGATGTTTTCTTTCAAGTTACGCAATCTAAATTGTTTTATGAATATTGCTTCATCTCCGTTATCTTCGTTGAATGACATGCTAAGGATACTAACACTTATTGCCACTTATATTCTTGGCACCTACCATCCTAGTCTTACTATGTTTACGTGTCCGTAAAATCATCACATATCTTTCACAAATAAAAATAATCTAAACCTCATTACCAGGGAACGGATTTATATGTAAATACATATCTCTTTAGGAAGCTAAAATTAATTATATTTTGCGTTATATTTACGAATCGTGACGTATGGAGTTGAAATATGGAGTATTCATTTTCCATATTTTTCCATATTTTGGAGTTTAGCACATATGTTCCATATTCTTCGTCATTAAAATCCATATAGTCCATATTTCGACTAAAAAGTATTAAATTACGTAAGTTAGCAATCCTTTCAATAATGGAGAAATAAATTAAAAATCCATATTCGAAAAATTAACATTTTAACTGGTGTGCAGGTCATTATCACGCCTATCTACGTCTGGGCTGATAAAATAAGCTGATAAACGGAGCGAAGAAAGAGAGGGGTTGAGCCCGGAAGTGGTGATCAGCCGGTCAGTACCGTGACTACCTGAATCACACTTACAGCACTGATAAGCTGCATTACATAACATCGACTGTGTCTGTGCCATAATTTCGTAACTAGGGAAATCTCATTCATCGAGAATGTGCTAGTGGTTTCCGGATTAGTTCGTAATTCGGCCATTCGGGTATGCCTAAAGTAGCTCAGTCAACCAGTTTAAAATTGAAAAGTTACGTATCAGAATTTAAAGAAGATGGTTTATCAACTGACGATAAGATGATATTTTGTAATTTGTGTCATTGTACTGTGACATCTACTCAAAAGTTCCTTGTGCAACAGCACGTTTCAACCAGTAAACACCAGGCTAACAAACAACGAGATTCCAAGTAGAGACAGTTGTTTCTGACACAACCAGCAACATCCAGTGTAACGTCCGAGTTCTGCCGTGCTCTCATCTCTGCTGACATACACCTCTTCAAACTGAATAATCAGTGCTTCAGAGAAATTCCTCGAGAAATATACTAAACGATCCATCACGGATGAGTTAACGTACAGAAAAATGTACTGTTCAACCATATACGATGAAACTGTTCGGAAGATAAGGCAAGAGATTAAAGGCGGTCCAATTTGGGTTTCCATTGTTGAGACAACAGACAAATAAGGCAGGCTAATTGGCAACGTAATCATTGATTTATTAAGCGAAGATTATTGTAAACGGATTCTCTTACACTGTGATATTCTAGAAAAGTGCGATAACAGAACTACAGCAAAACTGTTCAATGAGGCTATGGGTATCCTCTGGCCACAGGGCGTTAAGTATAATAAAGTGTTACTTTTTATTAGCGATGCCGCATCTTATATCATAAAAGCCGTTGAAGCATTATGTGTTGTATATCCTAAGCTGACTCATTTAACATGTGTAGCACATGCCTTTCTTCGTGTGGCAGAAGTGGTAAGAGGCAGTTACCCCAAAGTAGATTTATTGATTTCCTCAGTGAAGAAAGTTTTTCTCAAATCCCACAGAAGTGTTCATCTTTTGAAAGAAATGTACCCAGAGATTCCATTGCCGCCTAAGCCGATTCTATCTAGGTGTGATACGTGGCTGCAAGCGGTTGATATTATGTTGAATATATAGACTGTATTAAGAACGTTCTGCATGCCATGGACTCTGATGATGCAGCCTCAGTTGAAGCCGCGAAAACAGTTGTCTGCGATACAAGTGTGAGAAATGACTTACGTTACATTCAGCATCATTTTTCATGCATCACCAAAACACTGAAAATGCTCCAAAACTTGCATCTGTCACTTTCTGAAAGTTGTGAAATTGTGAATAAAACTGTGGAACAACTAAATCGTGGTACAGGTGAAGTTGCAGATGTAGCAAACACGAAGATAGCCACTGTACTTTCAAAGAATCCTGTATATGAAGAAATTACATAGGTTGCTGAAATGCTGTGTGGAGATTTAAGTGTAAAATTAACATTGGATTTAACCCCAGCAGATATTGTGAAGGTGAAGTATGCCCCCATTACCTCTTTCGATATTGAACCCAGTTTCAGTCAATATAAATCTGTCCTTAGAGATAATAGGAGAAGATTCACTTTCCAGCACTTAAAAGAACATTTTGTAATCTATTGTTTTGGTAGCAGAGAATAGAAGATTGTTTGTTCTTCAAATATATTAAAATGAGAAGTGCAACATTATGTTGCATGTAGATCTACTTTATTTAGCTTCTTTGAATTTTGATATTAAATAGAAATTAATGTTATATGTGCATTTTAAGTACATATATAATTCCATATTTCAGTAAAAATAACTAAATATATATGTACATATTTCAATTATTATTAGTATACATAAATCCGTTCCTTGCTCATTACTAACTCTCCTAGCTCTTAATTGGCCATAATTTTATCCTCTTATTCCGTAATTGATCTTACATGAAGCCCCATTTGCGTTGAAAAGTTAAGATACGTGACTCCTCTCAATTTTAATATGATAGCTCAATATTATCTCTGATGTCTATGTTATTCAACACAGCTACACACACATCTCATCTTTCAATTCGTGTATTACCTCTATATGACTTTTGCTCTGGATATTTCCTTACAACACAGCTTTAATTTAATATAGCAGGAACCGTCTACTCTGATATACGCGTCTGGGTTAGCCACGCCTACCTTGTCTTACGATATTCCCTCGAAGTATTAATCATTCCAGGTATTTGATTCTTATAATTGATCCATAAAATGAATATTTATATTTGGCATCCATCATCACGTCTTTGCTGCAACTATTTTCCTAACACTTCATTTCAATTCCTTCATATTACTCCATTCACTTCTATATATCGCTCAATTCAATCAATTATAAACATCAACATTACAATTTTTCTTCATATTATGACCTCTTCATATATTACAAAATTCCTACGACGTATTAAGCTTCATTACACCTATATGTACTTCATTGAATTATAATTCATCTCACAGAATAATATTTAACCTCTAGTATTCCATAATACCATTTCATGACGTACATCGACAAGGAATAACTCATATACGTAGTAATCTACACTCCCTTTCCATATCATTTCATTATGACGCTTAGTAAGCATATTCGGCTTCCAAACCCATTTAAAAAATCTAATACGTGCATATAATCTCATTGTGCTGTGTGAAATATACACTCATTCTCGCAAATAATCATAAATTCATCAGCTACCATAATACACTCAATACATGTATAATCACTTCTTCGAGATATATCGATTTTATCACAACTTAACCTCGTAATATATAATTCAATCATTGCACTTAACTGAGTCACTTGTTATCTTAAATACTTCACAATTACTAAAAATTTCATGAGGTTACTACATTCTAAATTAAGAACTATAATTTAGCAAACTTAGCTTGTCATTAACTGGCTATGGCGACTTTGTAGCTCTCAGCACTACATCTGTAGTCCTTGGCCTGCTGGATACTATGGGTCAGCTGGAGGCCTCTCCTTCATCAGGTTTAATTGGCTGGCTGGTTACATATTCACCTCCAGGTCGGTCCACTTCGAATTTAGCAAGTCATAATCATCTTCTCTCCTGCACTAGTGTTAACATAAAATAATCCCAACAAGTAAGAGTTCATTTTAATGCTTCTTGAAAATCAAATATCTCGTCAATACTCTTGTATTTTGCTTATTGATCTGACGTTTCCCCAAATATTTAACACCGGGTTCAGTGTATCTTCGATCTTATCTTTGCCTCAATTTATATATATAATTTTATATAATAAATCTGTTCTTTAAGGCTTAAGACTCTCTTAATTTTGCTTCTTGGTAATGATTCTTAGTTATTTTTCTGTCCTCCAATCTCTATTTCGACGTGTCGTTTCGCTCCTTGTCTGACCAGTTGGTGAGCGTATTTAATTCAAATCTCCTTATTTCACGCCGCGATTCCTTTCTTCTGCGCTGAATACTGTGTATTACGCCGTATCTTCTTCTTTAGAACGAGTAATATATGAGTATTTCGTTTAACTTGGCGGTAATATTTCTTTTCTGACGCAGCTGAAATGTTTTGTGTCCGTCCAGTATCTCGTCAGATTAGTTAGTGTAATAATAATATATTAATATTTACTTGTTGCTTTTCAAACAATCCACTTGATATTTTTATGTTCTCTACTCACAGCCTTTGAAATTGTGCGCTCTTTACTCGGTCTTGGCCTCCTGTGAACTTTTAAATTATAGTTCACTTCATATAATTCTGGCCAGTGTGGTCCATACTTCCACCCTGATGCCATTTCGGAACACGTCAGAAAATACAATGGGCACACTTATAACCATATAACCTTTGGTGGTGCTATTTGAGGATCCAACCAGCCTGTAGGCGGATGACCTCATAGAGAGGTATTTATATTTATTGTCATACAGACTAGCCCTAAATTCTTGTTGATTCCAAAATATTCGGCCTATCCAAGAACTTTATTATATCAAGAGCTTTAATTGCATTCAGAGGTTTTATTCGCAAATTTAGAAACCATGCTTACAGACCTTAAGAGCACGGTTTCAAAGTAGCACAGTAACATACTTAAAACTCTGTTTCTGTGTCTTTCAAACTCTTTACTTCCAATTCATTTTCCGTGAATACAGTTTCGGCTGGCATTGTGGCTACCTGTAAATAGTGCGGGAAGTTTCTGAAATAATAAAAATAAAGAGAAATATGTATTTACTAGCAAATGTACC
Source organism: Anabrus simplex (assembly GCF_040414725.1). NCBI lineage: Eukaryota > Metazoa > Arthropoda > Insecta > Orthoptera > Tettigoniidae > Anabrus > Anabrus simplex. Next base: position 1,426,915,813 of record NC_090265.1, read on the forward strand.
CGTGCTTCGCTACGGTATTCTACATTGTATACGGATATCGAAGTAAATTACTGTACCTGCAGTTAATACGATGTTTTAAAATTGTATATCTCTTAGCGTTATCCAGAAACAGCAGGGGAAGTCCCATACGTTGTTTCCAATGTGAAGTGTGAGTTGCGGAGTTGTGATGATAACGGCAGGCTCACATGTCCACTGCCGTTCACAATCGAGTAGGGAAGTTTCCATTATAATGGCAGGCCCCATTGCCTACTGCGCTTTTACAATCGATTTTGGAGTTTTCGTTATAATGGCAGGCCTCATTTCCTACTTCCGGACATATTACAGTTGAGGAGTTTTATTATAATGACAGGCAACTTACCAACTGCCAGTCAAAATCGAGGTGTCATGTTATGATTATAATGACAGGCGCGTTTTCTTAATGCAAGTCACACCGAGTTGGTGAGTTTCCATTATAATACGAGGCCATTTTGCCTAATGCCAATCACATTTTAGATGGGTAAATTTGTGTTTATAATGGCGGGCAACTTGCCAACTCCCAAACACAATCGGTCAGGGGAGTTTTGAACAAAATCACGTGCTCCTTTGACTTCTGCCAGTCAAATCGAGAAGGGAATCATTCATTACAATGCCAGTTACAGAGGAGTTGGAGAAGGATCCCATTCCTAATGCCAGTCAAAGTGAATGTTGAGCGTAATGATTACAACAGCAGACGCCCTCCTGCTGAGAGTTACTATCGATTTGTAAAATATTAATTATAATGGCAGACACACCCTTTCTACATCACTGCAAATCGACTTCATTGAATATATATAGATCGACATACGATGTACATGCATGTTTAAAATATTACAAACCTTCATTTACAGATTAACTGCAGCTAAACGATACGTCATATCTACAATCGGATTGAACCATATGGCGCCCATTTAGAGGTTTAAATGGCTGGTCTTATGATATTTTCGCCTATATATCTATATATAAAATAACATATCCTGACTGACTGACTGACTGACTGACTGACTGACTGACTGACTGACTGACTGACTGACTGACTGACTGACTGACTGACTGACTTATCATCGTCGAGTCAAAACTACTGGACATAAAGAATGAAATTTTGGGGGTACATTTATATTACAGTGTAGGCGCTCACCAAGAGGGGACATTTGGATATTCTGTCACTAAGGGAGTGAAAAGTGGGTATGAATTATACAAATGAGTTTATCGATATCTTAAAACCTAAACAGTTTACAGACGCAAAATTGGTATTTGGAATCTACTTCAAAAATAAAGACACCCGTATTTTTTTGTTTTCAGAAAATCCCATTAAGGGGGTGTGAAGAATGGTGAAAAAGATATTGAATACCTTTTATGACGATACTTCTATCTCCAAAACTGACGATGTTGCAGGCATGAAAATTGGTGTTTGGAATCTGCTTCAAAAAGGAACGATGCATTGTTTTCGACAATCCAATTAATGGAAGGTAGACAGGGGTGAGAAAGTGGGTGATTTCTTAAAAAGACTATATCTACAGTATATATCAGGAACGTAACACGCTACAGACGTGAAAACTGGTATTTGAAATATCCTGTAAAAGTAAAGAAACACAGATAATTTGTATACGGAAAATGCACTTCAGGGGAACTGAAAAAGGGGGTAAACTTTTAAAATGAGCATATCTACAATATATATCAAAAACTTAACGTATTACAGACGTGAAAATTGGTATTTTAAATCTTTTAAAAATAAGGCAACATATTGTTTTTGTTTTCGAAAAAATACTTAAGGGGTGGAGGATTGAAAAGTGAGTTGAATTCCTTTTATTTGGAAACTGATATCTCAGAAACTGAAGATGTAACAGACAAAAATTTGGTATTTGGAGACTCCTTTAAATATAAAGGAACACATCTTCTTTTGTTTTCGAAATTCAACTTAAGAGGGTGGTGAATGTTTTGAGAAATTAGTTGAATTATTTCTATTAGGATAGTTACATCACAAAAACTAAAGATGCCACAGCGTGAAAATTGATATTTGGAAGCTCCTTTATATATCAAAAACACGTTTGTTTTTCGAAAATTCACTTAAGGGAGAGGGTGAAACGAAAAATATTTTATGGGTGAACTTATATCTCAAAAACTGAATATTGCAGACGTTAAATTTTTACTTGGAATCTCCTTTAAAAATAAATAAAACGCGTATTTTTGTGAGGAGGGGCGGAAATAAACTTAATGTTGGGGGGTGGGGGGCGGTGATAAAGGAGTTGAATTCTTTTTATGAGGATTCTTATATCTGAAAAGATGCTACAGACATGAAAATTTGCATTTGGAATCTTCTTACAAAGTAAGGAAAAGTATTATTTTCTTTTCGGAAAATTAATGAATTGAAAAGTTAGTGCAATTCTTTCGATGAGGATACTTATATAAAAAAACTAAAGATATTACAGGCATGAAAATTGGGGTTTGTAATCTGCTTTAAAAATAACGGAACAAGTCATTTTTGTTTTCAAAAAACTCACATAAGGAGTATAAACGATTTGAAAAATTATTTGTATGAGGATGCTTATATACAGGATGGAAAAATATGCCGCACTTGGAGGTCGGCATGCGATTCCTTATACAGTTGCAAGGCAAAAGTTTCTATGGCCAAATCGGATCTGGTACCGTTGGAAAACAAGTCGAAAACGAGAAGCTGGCAACACCGTCACATCCTGCAGCGCAACGGAATGTAATAGAGAAACGTGCATCATCCCGCTCTACCGTACCCGCCGTCGCAGCTCACTGATTAAACTGCTGGGGTATCAAACCCACATGCACAAAGGAGCTGCGGCTCGAATCTCCGTTAGGTTGCTTTTTTTCTTGTGTATGTGTGACGTCAGGTCCCTAGTTCCCGTCGTGTAACTGCGTTTGTAAGCATGACATCCTGTTGCCACATGACAATAGTCGAACACATGACAGTGTGATCCATTCAACTGAATGCATGAGTCGACTAACCACGCAGTGCACAACCATGACCAGTCCTGTCAAGTACATGTAGTGCGGCTTCCTGATGGAGTACACAAACGGTGAATGCGTCGATATTCTTTTAGTGTTTGGTGCATCCGATAACCAAGCTTCTGCTGCTGCTCGTGAGTATGCAGCACGGTACCCTCAAAGGCGCCATCCCGATAAGAATGTTATTCGTCGTCTTGAGCAACGCCTGCGGGAAAGCGGTAATCTTCGTCCACAAGTAGTGGACAGAGGTCGTCCAAGGACTAGACGTACTCCACAAACAGAGGACGACATTTTTGAAGCTGTTCACCAATCACTTCGGCGAAGTACCCGTGATATTGCAAGGCAGTTCCAGGTATCTCAAACACTGGTCGTTGACGTGTTGCACTACGAAAAACGTTAACTCAACACCAGCGGCCAGAAACCGCATTCAACGAGTACAGTTCTATGAATGACTTTTGCAACAAGTTGAAGATAACGAACATTTTATAAAGAATGTGATATGGAGTGAAGAATGTAGCTTCACTCGGGAAGGTATTTTCAACCATTACAACAACCATTATTGGTCTGACCACAACCAACATATCACCCGTGACCGTGGCTTTCAGACACGCTTTGGCATAAACCTGTGGGCTGAAATCGTAGAAGGAGTGCTTTTAGGCCCTTACCTACTGGCGGACAAGTTGAATGCACCCCGCTATCGTACGTTTCTGGAAAGTTCTTTGCCTGACGCTTAAGAAAACATTCCACTTGGTGTTCGGCGACAGCTATGGTTTCAGCATGCTGGTGCACCGCTACACACTGGAATGACTGTGCGTAACTGTTTAAATGAAGCGTTTCCTGGAAAATGGATTGGTCGCGGAGGTCCAATATTCTGGCCTCCAAGTTCTCCGGACCTTAATCCACTAGATTTTTATTTGTGGGGACACTTAAAGGAACATGTTTATAGTACTCCACCCATGGATGCACAAGACCTAATAGCTCGCGTGCATGCTGCATAGGCAAGGGTGGATGCAGGTGTGTTGCGTAGGGTCCGGCAAAGTATTCTGAAGCCAGTGGCAAAGTGTTTGCAAATGCAAGGTGGCCGCTTTGAACATCTGCTGTGAAATGAACGTTGCTCATATGTGTACGTACCGGCTCTGTGAAGATAAGACTGGACGTCACACGTACACTATGGAATTATTGTGCGTAGCATAATGGGCAATCCAGCGTAGCTTACCTTCTGTGCTCTATTGTGTTTCCTTGTACGAATTGGATAGAGACAATATTACTGTATCCAGTATTATATTCTACGTATTGGCTTTATTTGTGCCATGGACGAAACAAGATGATCCTTTACGTCTGTAGGAAGTTCGTGTTATGTTTGAATGTTTAAATAAATGTAACTGTAACGGTAAGACAGAACATAGTGTATTGCAAAGTGGAGGTGTACATTGGTTATAATTTGATACATTAACTGAAAAAATCGGTGTGAACGCGTCTCGAACATCAGCGCGTCCGCACAACCGGCATTTGTGGCATTACCTCGTCTCACTGAGCTAATCAGAAACTGCGGAAAAGCGTCGAGTTCATGCGACCTGTTCTTGGCCACGGTGCACGCCGTTACAGCGTTGCCAGAGCCTCGTTTTTTAACTCGCATTTCTATTAAACCTATTGGTGGGACTAGGTTTTGCAAGATAAACTTTTGTCATGAATTTCTACGAGGAACCGCATGCCGACCCTCACGTGCGGCATTTTTGGTTCACCCTGTAATCAAAAAACTAAAGATGTTACAGACGTGAAAGTTGGAATTCTCCTTTAAAAATAAAGAAACACGTATTTTTTTTCTGTTTTCGGGAAGTCCACTTAAGGGGATAGGGGGTTGGATGGAATTGAAGAAGAATTTGAATCCATATATATATAAAATAGCTTGTCCTGACTGACTGACTGACTGACTGACTGACTGACTGACTGACTGACTGACTGACTGACTGACTGACTGACTGACTCATCATCGCCGAGCCAAAACTACTGGACATAATGAAATGAAATTTTGGGGATACATTCATACTCAGATGTAGGTGCTCGCTAAGAGAGTATATTTGGATATTCCGCTGCTAAGGGGGTGAAAACGGGGGGTGAAATTTTAAAATGAGTGTATCTATATCTCAAAACTATAAAAGTTTACAAATGTAAAAATTGGTATTTAGAGTCTTCTTTGAAAATAAGGAAACACGTATTTTTTGGTTTTCAGAAAATCCCAATAGGATGGGTGAAAAAGGGTGAAAAAGTGGTTGAATGCCTTTAATCAGGATACCGGTACTCATATCTCAGAAACTGTAGATATTACAGACCTGAAAACTGGTACTTTGTATCTCTTTTAAAAATAAAGAAACACATATTTTTTGTTTTTGGAAAATCCAATTAATGGGAGGGGGAAATGGGGGGGTGAATTTTTAAAATGAGTGTTTCTATATCTCAAAACTTTGAAAGTTTACAGATGTAAAAATTGGTATTTAGAATCTTCATTAAGAATAAACAAATACGTATTTTTTGTTTTCGGAAAATCCCAATAGGAGGGGTGGAAAGGGGTGAAAAAGGGGTTGAATGCATTTAATGAAGATACTTATATCTCAGAAACTGAAGATATTATTGTACCGGGCGGTACACCTCCGCTCCGCTAATTCAAATATTGCGCCAGTTGAAACTCCTCTACTGGAGGAAGCCGGAACTTTAACTTCCACTTTAATTCTCTGAGTTCTCAGAAGATGTCTCTACTGTAAATTTTGAAGTGTTCTGAACTATGTCAGTTTCGATGTGTATTTGTTTGCTCTGTAGTAAGAAGTGTGAACATTCTCTTCTAGATGGCACCTCTTAAGAACTACAATTGTGCACCCTAGTGCGAATTGAAGAAACCTTTTTTTTTGAAGAAATTTATTATTTATAAGTTTGTTCTTTATTAAATTTCTTTCAGCCATTGTTTAAGTTGGCAATGTTAATCTTTTCTTTCCGCCAGTTTTGAAATAGGCCAATCGCAAATTTCTGTAATTAATTTTCCACCAATCCTGGTTTTCTTCTCCAGTTTTGACATGTAATCTTTTGGCCGTCCAATAAAAAGCTTGTGGGCGGGTGTTATCATTCATGAAAGGTCTCGAATGTTCCACGATGGTATATAAACTGCTGATTTTTGGGTCTCCGCGCCACTTCAGTAACATCTCTCATTGTGTAATTATGTAGCAGGGGGCGGGAAGCGCCTCTTTATTCGGGCAGCAGTTCAACCATCAGGTAATGGCCGTTTTATAACATTTTTTTGCTAGCTCAGCAGTTTAACCCTCGGGGCGGGTTCGAAACTTTCCTCATGTAACCTATATTTAAAATGTAAAAGACACTTGGTATAAATTCTGTTTCTTTAACTACAAATTGGGGTAGAGAGTGCCTAACCCTCTCGAGCTCCCATTCATTTTGTTTTGAGGTGACTACGTTTTTATAACAGTTTCCCTTCTACTCGTAATGTCATAACATTTTTCAATCGTGTCACCTCCGTAGTATGGGATTAGCCCTTGCATAAGCGGCCTAGTGCCAAATAGGTTTTAAAGAAGTGTATTAGGAGTGCAGTTACGCCTCCTCTCAAGTTGGTATTTTGGGGGCCATGTAATTGTCCTGTTTCTTTATTGAATAGGCCTCAGTAGGTTGGGTATGTTTACCCCTGTTTTCATGTGCTTGGAGGACAGCTTGAAGGTGGAGTTTGGTGTGGCCTCTGATAGGCTTGAACTTTGAGAACGGGTTGCTCTTTCTTAAATTTTGTTTCTGTGTGCCACGAGCAGGCTTTACTGAGTAATAGGGAGCAAGTGCTAATGGGCATGATTGGGATTTTCTGCCCCTTTGTCAAACCTTGTATTTGGGTAAAGTTGGGCTAATTGCTCAAGAATTGTGTGTCTGGGTCTCGGAGCCCAAATCCTGTAACAACCGTAATTGTACATTCTTGATTTGTTGCTAGGCTACTGAGTACCTGTTATATTTGTTATTTCTTGATCTTGAAAAGAAAATATAACCTTGTTAAATTTTAAATTAACTTTAATTTCGTATATTGAGACCTATTCATCCCAGCACCTTCTTTCACCTCTGCTGATCCACCAAACCACGGTAACAATTATAAACCTGAAAATTGGTGTTTTGGATCTCCTTTAAAAATAAAGAAACACGTATTTTTTGTTTTTTGGAAAATCCAATTGATCGGGGGGTGAAAAGGTGGTGATTTTTTCAAATGAGTGTATCTATATCTCAAAACTTTGAAAGTTTACAGATGTAAAAATTGGTATTTAGAATCATCATTAAAAATAAAGAAACACGTATTTTTTGTTTTCAGAAAATCCCAATAGGACAGGTTTTAAAAGGTGAAGAAGGGGTTGAATGCCTTTAATCAGGATACCGGTACTTATATCTCAGAAACTGTAGATATTACAGACCTGAAAATTGGTACTTTTGATCTCTTTTAAAAACAAAGAAACACGTATTTTTTTGTTTTTGGAAAATCCAATTAATGGGAGGGGGAAATGAGGGGTGAGTTTTTAAAATGAGTGTGTGTATATTTCAAAACTTTAAAAGTTTGCACATGTAAAAATTGATATTTAGAATCTCCTTTAAAAATAAAGGAACACGTATTTTGTTTTCCGTAAATCCGAATAGGAGGGGTGTAAAAAGGTGAATAATGGGTTGAATGCCTTTATTGAGGATACATATATCTCAGAAACTGAAGATATTACAGAACTGAAAATTTGTACATGGGATCTCCTTTGAAAATAAAGAAATACTTTTTTTTTCTTTTTTTGAAATTCCAATGAATGGCGGTTAAACAGGAGTGACATATTGGAATGAACTTTTTGAAAGAATATATCTACAGAATATCTGACAAACATAGAATGATATAGACGTAAAAAGTGGTATTTGGAATCTCCTGTAAATGTAAAGAAACATAGGTGATTTGGTTTTGGAAACTCCTGTTAACGGGAACTAAAAAGGGGGTGAAATTTTAAAATGAAAATGTATACAGTATATCGCAAAATCCTGAACATGTTACAGAAGTGAAAATGGTATTTTTTTATCTCTATTAAAAATAAAGGAACGTGTATTTTTAGTTTTCAGAAATACCCCTCGGGTGGAGGGGGGGGGGTAAAGCGACTGAAAAGGGTGTTGAATTATTTTCATTAGGCTACTGTTATCTCAAAAATGAAGATGTTACAGACGTTAAATTTAATATTTGGAATCTGCTTTAAAAGTAAAGAAACAAGTATTCTCGGAAAATCCAATGAAGGAGAATTGGGGGGGGGGAGGTGAAAGAATTGAAAAATTAATTGACTTAATTGTATGAGAATACTTGCATCTATTAAAAACTAAAGTTTTTAGGGCCTACAGACGTGAAAATTGGTATTTGGATCTCCTTTAAAAACAAAGAAAAACGCGTTTTGGGGGGCAAATCATCTTGGGGGCGGGAGTGAAAAGGAGATGAATTCCTTTCATGAGGACACATAAATCAAAAACTGAAGAAGTTACAGAGTTACAGTCGTGATAATTGGTATTTAGAAGATCCTTTACTATTAAAGAAACAAGTACTTTTTGCCGGAAATTTACTTGGGGGGGGGGGGAGTAGTGTGAAAGTGAAAAAAAGTGCATTATTTTAATCTCAAAACTGAAGGTAATTGACGTGAACATTAGTGTTTGGAATCTCCTTTAACATAAAGAAACATGCCATCTTTTAGTTTTTTTTTGGGGGGGGGGGTTTGGCTAAATAAACTTAACGGCGGTGGGGTGTAAAAGGAGACGAGACCAATTGGTTTTACTGTCCATAACGTATTTATATGGAGCCTCCGTTGCTCAGGCGGCAGCGCGCCGGCCTCTCACAGCTGGGTTCCGTGGTTCAAATCCCGATTTCTCCATGTGACATTCGTGCTGGACAAAACAAAGGCGGGACAGGTTTTTCTCCGGATACTCCGGTTTTCCATGTCATCATTCACTCCAACAACACTGTCCAACATAATTTCATTTCATTTGTCATCCATTAATAATTGCCCCAGAGGAGTGCGACAGGTTTCGGCTGCCGGCACAATTCCTATTTTCGCCGCTATATGGGGGCTTTATTCATTCCATTCCTGACCCTGTCGAACGACTGGAAACAGGCTGTAGATTTTCGATGTACTTATTATGATCATAAACCGATCATTTTTAATCTTTCCTGGGTTCGTTTTCAAGAGCCATCTTTTCCTTCGGAGAACGTTCTTAGATTACAGTAGATTCTCCCGGCATATAAATAAAAATTTAAACACATTTGAAATAAACGATAGGAATGAGATTGACCGTCCAATTTTTCACCTCCATAATAAGGTCAATAATGCACAGAAGTATGTCATTCGTATGGCCAGAAATCCAGCACACTTGCCTACGCGCGACAATGATGTTGGTCACATTTTCAATAATGACATTGGCAGCAGAAGTAATTTACCGCCAAGTAGCGGTCTTGCATCTTGCTGTGGGGTCCAGAACATCTATAATAATAATAATAATAATAATAATAATAATAATAATAATAATAATAATAATAATAATAATGTTCTGGTCCGTCGTCAAATGTGCGGACCGCACTGAAAACGGCTCCTGGACGGGTAGTGACTAAGAATGCAGTCCGGCCGCGGGTTCAGTATCGCCAAGGCACCCAAGACGACACCACGCTGGATCTCCTGAAGGATTTGACCCATATTAAAAATGCTGATAGGAAAAGATGGCAAAGATTATGGACCCAACTGACCGGGTGGAATACCTGGACTTAGCACGGAAAGTACGAAATCGATTGCTGGAAAGAAAGATTGAAAATGGGAGGAAACTTGCCATAATCTATTAAAAAACGAGTCAGATCACGAATTTTGGCGGATTCTCTCAGAAAACGAGTCAGATCGCGAATTTCGGCGGATTATATATAACAATAAGCATTCAATTCTAAATTTCAGTATAATACCGTAGCGAAGCACGGGTTATCTTGCTAGTTCTTTATATGACGATACTTATTTATTTAAAACTGAAGACATACGAACATGAAAACTGGTATTTGGGATATCCTAAATAATATATATTTGTTTTTTCGAAAATCCACTTAGGTGGGTTTGAGCGTGGGATAAAGACTGATAAAGGGGTCGAATGCTTTTTATGGGGATACTTATATCTCAAAAATTGAAGATGTTTCAGACGTAGAAACATACAGTATATTTTCAATCTGTTTTACAAATAAAGAAACATGTATTTATTTTCGATTTGAGAGAAGACAGTTTCCGACATGTACAGTTCTATGTCACATGGTCATCTTAGCCCCAAAAGGCAATACCTATACGTGTTTTTCAAATATTTTCTGGGATAAATGAATTTAATTTTTCTGTGAGTTTTTATACTTTAGGGATTTTCAGATAATGTTTTAGTACAGTACAGAGGAACCATTCGTTTTATCAAATAACTAAATCCAGGCGAGCGAAGCCGTGGGTATCTGCTAGTATATATACAAAATAACATATCCTGACTGACCGACCGACTGATTCATCATCGCCCAGCCAAAACTACTGGACAGAAAGAAATGAAATTTTGGGGATACATTTTCACTAGCGTCCAAAAGTTAAGCATAATCACTAAACGAGGCTATACCGCCTGATAGGAATGTCAGACGGATTGGAGAACAAACAGAAGCTGAATCACACACCATATGTCACACAACTTTTCAAAAAAAAAAAAATACAGTTTCAGAAAGGTCCTGATAGCTAAGGTACACCTTTGACAGCAACTAACAAAACTTGGCAATGTCTTCCACAAAAAAATATGCTGTTAATAGGGTGTATGGTTACCCCTAACGGCCACATATGCTTCGCAGCGACGTGGCATGCTCTCTTTCAGATGGTCCAAGAGCTCTTGTGACAGTCGATCCCATTCCTTCGAAAGGGCAATGCGAAGGTCTTGGAGGGTCCTTGGTGGAGGCTGACGGGATGCAATTCGCCTCCCCAATACATCACAGCCATGTTCTATAGGATTCAGATCCGCAGATTCCGCTAGCCAGTCCACGCGATGAATGTCTCCCCCAGCCAGAAATTCATCCACCAAAACAACGCGGTGCGGTCGGGCATTATCGTCCATTAAGAGGAGGTCTGGGCCACCGCACCCCTGAAGAGTCGAGCATGTGGTCTCAGTACCTCATCCCTGTATCTCCGAGCGTTAACAGTGTTCCTCGGACCACGCATAAAGATGTGCAGGTCCGTACGGCTATTCCACATGATGGCGCTCCACACCATGACGCCACCACCACCATACTGGTCCCGTTCCACGATATTCCTGTGGTTGTATCGGCTACCCGCTCTCTCCAGATTTATGTGCGACGGGAATCGTTCTTAAAACTGAAGCGGGATTCATCTGTGAATAGCACATGCCTCCATTCATTCATGGTCCAGTTTCAATGTTGACTGCTGCACAGTAAACGGGCCCGTCTCTGTGCTGGAGTGAGCGGGACGCACACCGCTGGACGTCGGTCAAACAGCCCTGCTGTTCTGAGCCTCCGGTATACAGTTTGCCGGGAAACGGCAACCCCTGAGGCGACTGCAAGCTCCGCCGACAACAATTGTCTTACAGGTGCACTCCGATTTCGAGGGGGGTGTTAAGGCCAGATATCGGTCCTGCTGTGGGGTGGTTACCCTTGGTCGACCTTGTACTGGCCTACGACTAACATCTCCTGTGTCTCGAGATCGTCTCCAAAGCCTGGAAATGACACTTCGTGGCACATTCAAGGATACGGCGACTTCGGTCTGTGTCTGGCCTGCTTCCAGGCGGCCGAGTATTCTACCCTGCAACACGGAGTCCAAATGGCGTCGTTGTGCCATTATGTTGTCACGTTCGACACGAGGCTACACTCCGCACACTACAACAGGGCAAACATGACTGAGGGAATACGGGGCACAGGCACTGGCTGTGTTTACCTTGCGGTTACGCCGCTAGTCAAAGCAGGGAACACTCCTTTCCTATACAGAGCGAACACGTAAGGTTGGTAGGTGCATGTGTAGTGCGATTTGCGGTCTATTTCCTGTTGCCCTGTTTACTCGTAACTTATGTTTAACTTTTGGACACTAGTGTATATTACAGTGTACGTGCTCACCAAGAGGATATTTTTTATATTCCGTAGCCGAAGGGGTGAAATGGGGAGTAGACTGTTTAAATGAATAGATCCATATCTCAAAAACTTGACAGTTTAGAGACGTAAGGAATTGGAATGTGGAATCTTTCTTAAAAATAAAGGAACTCTTTTTTTGCTTTCTGAAATTCCTCTTAATGGGATCGAAAAGAGGTGAAAATGGGTTCAATATTTTAATGAGGATACTTATATATAAAAAACCGTAGATATTACTGACATGAAAATTGGTATTTGGAATCTTCTTTAAAAATAAAGGAACATGTATATATATTTGTTTTCGGAAAATCCACTTAAGGAGCTTAATGGGGAAAGTGTGAAAGAGATTGAATTATTTTTAGGATATTTATATCTAAAAAACTGAAGATGTTAGAGACGTGAAAACTGGTATTTGAAATCTCCTTTAAAAAGAAATGCGTATTTGTTGTTATCTGAAAATCCACTTGGGAGGAGGGGTTGTATAGAGGTGAAGAAGAAGTTGAATTCTTTATCTCTAAATCTGAAGACGTTACAGACGCGATATTTGTTGTATAACTATGTGAAAGGCAATAGGCACCCACTAAGGAAGGGTTTCAAAAAATTCCACCACGAAAGAGATGAATTTGGAGTAAAACGCTAGAAATCAAAATATTTATTCATCCGAAACTGCTGACCAGGCAAAGTTAAAATTGCGCTCAATGATTGCTTCCTTTTATACTAGGTATTAACTAAGACAAGTTTAGAAAACAGTTCAGACCTTTAATGCGAAATGGGGGTTATTACCCGAAAACAAATGTATTCCTTTCCTTGAAACAGCTTGACATACGAGGCTGAAATGTAAATTGATGATTCCTCCGGTGTGTCTTAGATTTTCAATAAAAGGCGGTCTAAAACAATACACCCGTAAGAGATTTGACTGGGAGTAGTTGCTGACAAAATAAATATTAATTTCCTCCCAACCGTTTGACATATGGGCTTAAATTATCACATGATGATTTCCCTATATGTCTTAGATTTTGAATTAAGATGTGTTCTTAAAAATACATCCCTGGGGGTGAGGGGGTGTTGACTAGAGGCTGAGGTCTTGACGACATAAATATTCATTTCTTTCAAACCGTTTGACATAAGAGCTTGAAATTTCCCGTGATGGTTGTCCTGTATGTCTTAGATTTCAAATAAAATGTGGTCTTAACCCACTGAGCCCTGCATATTTGTTGGATTGAAACTGCATTGGCGCTGGGATTATTTTGGAGGAAATTTAGTGTCGATTCATGTCGTGAGAAATTTCTTACTTACAAGACCATTAAATATTTAAATATACATGAAAACAAAAGGCTTTCATACCACAAACTGCGGAACAAGGAATACAGTAAAACATTTTGTTTTATTAGCATCACGGACCCGTACTCAGTCCGCCTGCTGAGCTGTAACACGGCCTTCTTTTTGCATTTCCTCTTCGATTTCCACATCTATTTGTTCTTCAGGAGCATTGCTAACACTAATTTTAATATTACTACTAATTTCACTGAAAAAATTACATTCCTAATCATCATTACTTCCTAAAAGAGGTTATATATCGGTAAATATCAGTTCTATACTGGCAGCCATCTTGTTTACAAGCGAATCTCAAAGTCGAGAGATAGCCCACTTCAAACTAATATTACCAACCACACTATCGATATATATTAGCAAAGAGCATATAACCTTGCAAAGAAAGAATACCTACACAAATCACAAATGCAACCCACTCTGCCATCTCTTGAGGAAAAGTTGAATTACGTAGTAAAATGAGGGAGGGAAAGGCTTGAAAAAATGAATATTCGCATCCTTGAAACTTTTAGACTTACTTAAAGCGCTGAAATTTCACATGAAGGTTGCTCCTATATGGAATAGATTTTTAAATAAAAAGTGGTCTTAAAACAACGCACCCTAAGGGCTTTTGAATGGGGGTGATATACGACGTGAAACATGTTTATTTCTCTGAAACCGTTTGAAATACGAGATTGAAATTTCACATGATTGTTATTCCTATACATCTCAGATTTTAAATGAGAATTCTTAATGAATCAATATATGCCTAAGGGGTTTTGACTGGAGTTTGTGGCCTGATGGCAAACACATTCATTTCTCTGTAACCGTTTGTCATATAAGGTTGAAACTTCACATGATAATTTCTCCTACGTGTATGACATTTTAAATAAGAAGTGGTGTTAAACCAACACACCCTTAAGCAGTTTTGACTGGGGGTGTGTTCTCATGACATAATATTCATTTCTCTGAAATCTTCTGGCATGCGAGGTTAAAATTTCACATGATGGTTGCTCCTATATGTGTTATATTTTAAATAAGAGAAGTTCTTAAACAAACACCTCTAAGTGGTTTTTATGTAGAGGGTGACGACTTATGACAAAATTATTTATCCCTCCAGACCGTTTTACGTATGAATTTGAAATTTTACAAGAACTTTGGCTGTTGTAGCTGACAAATATGATATAATTCGAAACATGTCATGTATAAACATTGAGATCATACTGTATAGAAGTTGTTGAAGTTGTAAAACTAAGTCTCCACAACAGCCAAGTTACTCGACCGAATTTCCGACTCCTTTTCCTTATTGCCATAAACTTTCTTTGTAAAACTCTGGGATTTAACTGAAATAATCTTGAACTTGATACACAACTGAATGAACATTTTTAGACTGTATGCCATTAGTAGTACCTACGAATGCTTGAGGACCTTGAATTTCTAATATTTAAAGATTTAAACCTCTTAAATTACTTATTTTTTTCCATAAGCTTAATACATATAATAGGCATAAATAATACAGGTAGGTTCATCTTGATTTTTACCAGAGAACGGTGATGCACTCTATACATATTGAATTATATTTCATAATCTATGTAAATAAAGTTGTAGGTGGTCCGCTGTCAGTAATTTCGTTTGTTTTACAAAATTTTCAGATATTTATCCGATTTAGGGTATACTCATCCAGTAGGCATGCTTGTGATTTAAGAATCACTGAACAGAATGGGAGTTTATAAGGAAACCACAACAGTTTATTTACTCTTATACTATTGATTTTCTCTACATTATGTGGACACATGTGAAACGACCCTTTATTTTAGACAACTTTTGTTTCAACATAATTTCGCTTACTCTTCAAATGACGGAGAAAATTACTATTTTCTGCGGGTTTCATGCTCGGCATTGAGTGGCCGATTGACCGACAAGGAACCTACCGGTTACCATGGCAACGTCTCTGGCTGATTGCCAGCGGGGAAGTAACATAATGTCATTTTCGTTAACATTCCTGAAAACTCGTAATTGTTCCTTGCTTAGAAGGCGAGAGAGACGTCATGCTGACATTCTTCGGGAAATTTTCGGAATACCCTTGGAGGTTACAATCGTCTTCTACTAGCTCAAATGGGGCTGTTAATACTTGAACAATACCGCGGAGTATAGCCCATGATTTCACACCGTAAGGTGTTTTCTGGCATTTGTTATAAATTTTATTGCATTTCTCTTCTCCTTCTGTTTTCCGCTTTAGTTTCCTGCCTATCTCTCTTGCCTCTTTAGGCTTATGTAATAACATTTGCTATAAATTTTATTGCATTTCTCTTCTCCTTCTGTTTTCCGCTTTAGTTTCCTGCCTATCTCTCTTGCCTCTTTAGGCTTATGTAATAACACCATAAGTCACTTTCTTACCTGTTTACCTAAAGATCCCTGCGCCTAGATTTCCCCCTGTTACGGCCTTCTTATATCCGCAACTCATATCATCACAATTTAGTGAGGGACATTTCATCTTACAATACTTCCACTTGGTACTTACATATTTATTCTATCCGGCTCTCCTCAGTTATAACCCTATTTTCTTTTAATATCAACTTTCTTAACTGCAATACTTTCTTCATTAATGATTCCGTATGTATGCGAATGCTAATCCAGAAACCTGGACACTCTTTCCTTTGAGGAATTTTTCCAAGCTGTACAAATGTATAACGTTTTGACCCCGGAACGTATCGAAATATGGAGGCAATTTTAATGACGGTAAATACCTTCGTTTCTGGGTAATTAGTGGCTAAACGGTAAGTCGTCATCACAAAATAGATATCACAATCGCGTTTCAATTTGGGGAGATCAACATCTTTGGTCCTATGACATATTGTCGTATCTTGATCCCTTATACGTTAGATAGAGCTGCATTTGGTATAGATGTTGATTCCCATTTCTCAATTCTAAGTTAATTTTGTACATTTGCACGTATATCTTATTGCTTGGCACACTTATAGGAAATATGGAATCATCAAATTCGGTACGCACAATGACACGATTCCTGCTGCCACATACGTATCCGAAAAATAAAGTACTTTGAGAAAATTGTACACAAATTTCACCCTTTTTTAATGTTTCTAACTCAATCTAATACATAAATATAGGAGATACGAGGAAATGTCATAGGACCTACCATGTAGAACTCTAAAAGGGCTATGATGGCGGAATCCGTTTGCTGATATGACGTACTGTTTCTACGTATGTTTAGTCCTCAGCCCGAAGGTTGGTTGGATCCTCAACAGCTCCACCATCAGCTGTCATAGATGGCCTAGGCATCACTGAAGATGCGTACTAGGGAAATGAGGAGTGAGGTAGTTTCCTGTTGCTTTCCTCACCGAGTCACTGTTTATAAGCAGAAATCTCGAAATGAAGGTTTGCAATTATTAACGTGCCCCTACTTAAAAAGTTGTAGAGGGTCCGCTGTAGGTAATTTCGGTTATATTGCCAATTTTTCAGATAATTATCCAATTTAGGTCAACTCAAGACCGGATCAATGGTTTTTAGGTGTGTCTGTTTGTCCGTCTGTTTCACCATCACGGCGAAACGGCTGGATACATCTCGACCTAACTTCATATATAGAGTATACTGATCCAGGGGAAGGTTTAGATATGCATATCATTTAGAAATCACTCAATAGGATGGGGATTTATAGGGAAACCACAACATGTTTCTTCCGTTTTCTCTTGTACTATTGATATTTTGTAAAATCCCTGCACTATATGTGAAACGTCGCTCCATATTGAACAATTTATTTTTATGTACATATTTCGCTTGGTCACTGGACACTCTTTCGTTTGAGGTAAAGTTCTAGGCTGTTCAAAAATACAGTATTACTTTTAGGCCTCGGAAAATGTCGATATATGGAGGCAATTTCAACGATTTTCCGTCCTTCGCTTCGAGGTAACTACTTTCTAAACAGTAAGTCATTTCACAAAACCGATTACACAATAGCTGCTCAATTTGGAGAGTCTACAACTTTGGTCCTATGCCTTATAGTCGTATCTCGATTCTTTATACTTTAGATAGCGCAGCATTTCTTCATTATAATGAAATCTCTCCAACTCGACTGTGACTGGGATTAGGAAATGGCATTTGTCATTATTATAAAACTATCCATCTCTATTATGAATTGCACTTGGCAGTGAACCTGCCTTTATGTTGAAACTCCAGAACTCGATTTTGAATGGCTGTAGGAAATGTGACCTGCCATTACCATCAAAATTTCTCCAACGTGCACCTTACATCGGAAACAACGTATGACCGTGCGAGTTGGCCGTGCGGTTAGGGGCCGTGGCTGTGAGCTTACACCCGAGAGATACCGGGTTCGAATCCCACTGTCGGCAGCCCTGAAGATGGATTTCCGTGGTTTCCCACTTTCACACCAGGCAAATGCTGGGGCTGTACCTTAATTAAGGCCACGGCCGCTTCCTTCCAACTCCTAGCCCTTTCCTGCCCCATCGTCGCCATAAGACCTGTCTGTGTCGGTGCGACGTAAAGCCACTAGCAAAAAAAGAACGTATGGGATCCTCCCGATTTTGTTTCTCGGATAGCGCTAAGAGACATGCAATTTAATGTAATCTTACTCACTGCGTGCGCAGTAACTTATATAGAACTCCGTATACAAGGTAGAGTACCGTAGCGATGCACGGGTACATTTACTAGTTTTAAATAAAAAGTGGTCTTCAAACAATACACCCCTAAGGGTTTTTTCTAGGGTATGAGGAATGATGACAAAATGTATTCACTTATATGAAACCGTTTGAATTACGAAGTGAATATTTCAAATCGTATCCTAGGTGTTAAAAAACAGAAGGTTTGAAACAAATTTAACCCCTCAGAGAGTTAAATGGGGGAAGATCCGGAAACAAATAGACCTATATTCATTCCTTCCTCCGAAATCGTTTAGCGTACGAAGACAAAATTCCAAATAGCGGTATATATTTGAAATCATAGGTGTGTATTAGGAAATATTTTTAAACATCCCACCCCTAAGGTGTTATCTCCGCTAAACGAAATTTATTCATCCCTCTAAAATGGTTTAACGTACAAATTTGTAATTTTACGAAACGTTTCTTCGTGTATGTCCTAGGTGTTAAACATCATGTACTTCAAAATATTTCTCCCCTATGGAATTTAGATGGTGATTGACTCAAAAAACACAATATCCATTCTTCCGAAACCTTTTCTGGCACAATCTTAAAGTGTTACCTGAAGGGTGATCTTCTATATCCTAGTTGTTAAGAAATATTTTTAAAACATTCCTCCATTGCTGTTCGACGTACACGTGAATTTCACAGGTTGATCATTTTTACATCTTAAATGTTGAATGTGATAGGGCTTAAAAACTTTCCAGTTCTTCTGGACAGGGTCTAAATGCGTATTAGATAAGAAAATTAATATTCATTACACCAAAACAGTTTGACGTACGAACTGAGGGTGTATTTTATGGCCTCAGTCGACTGTAGGCTATCCGAAATGTAAAATTTTGAAAAATAACTTTCATTTTAAAACCGTAGCGAAGATCAGGTATATTGCTAGTCTAATACATTTACGGGTAAGTTTGAGTTAAAAACGTTGAATGGGGTGAAATCTGGGTAAGGTTTTCTCACAGTGCATTACTTTTGGGATACCTGTGTGACAGCTACAAACATAGAATTTGGTTCACATATGGATACTGAGTGTTCGTGTAGAATTAGATGATTCTATCTTTCGCATAAGTGATTCAACTATGAATTATACGTGTACGGAGTGCAGAATCTACTTACAATCGAGAAATAGAGACAAATATAACGTATAAGGAATAGAGATACGACAAAACGTCATTGGACCAAAGCTGTGGATCACTCCGAGTTGAACGGAGATTGTGCCATCCGGTTTGTTATACGACTTACCGTTTAGCCACAAAATACCTCGAAACGAAGGTCTGCATCGACATTAAATTTTCCTCAATATTTCGATATTTTTTCGGGGGTAAAAAGTGAAATACTTCAAGATTTTGGAAGCTTTCCGTCGGTTACAGGCTAAGACATATAATCAAGAAATTTGGTTCGCATATGGCTATTGATCGTGTCAATGTTGTGCCTAATTCGGTGACTCAACCTTCCGTGTAAGTGTCTCAAACTATGACATATACCTACGTGTAAAAGGATCATTTACTTACAATCGAGAAATACAGCCGAATCTAACGTATAAGGGAGAGAGAGACGACAAAACTTCATAGGACCAAAGTTTTAGATCACTCCATATTGAACCGAGTCTGTTCCATCCGTTTTGTGAAACGACTTACCGTTTAGCCAAGAAATACCTCAAAGATTTCCGTCGGTTACAAGCTAAAACGTATAATTATACCAAATTTCTGTTCTCTAGCTCAACTGGCAGATTGTGCAGCAATATTAATTTTGGGAGAGGAGTGTAAAAATTAGGACTTTCAGGAAACTAAAGCTAAAAATATGCAGATGATCATTATTACCCGTTAAACGGATAGCTGTGCAAAAAATTTGCCAAAATAGTCAATATACTGATACACGGAGGTTACGATTTTATTTATATAGATATATAAATTAATTTGCTCCACGTACAGCGCCTTCTGGGCTATGTCCGCTGGACTTAGCCTGCAATACCGACCGTTCATGATATCTCCCTTATTAATCCTCCCGTCAAAAAAAATGCACATGAGAAGAATGATTTAGAAATGGATTTCCGTCAAGGCTGATCGATTTTCAGTCAGATTGGTCTCGTATATACATTATTGTGGGAGAGTAAAAGCACTGTTTCGGTTCCCTGCAAACCCCCAGTCTATTCCGAGAATTTGAAATGGTATGGACCTTAAAACATACCTTTGGACAGGTGGATGCTATATATAGAGTATGGGTGAAATATCTTCAGTAGTCTTCAAGTTATGAGAAATACCCTTTACACGCACCCGATTCTTGAGTTGCCGGGCTGAGTGGCTCAGACGGTTAAGGCGCTGGCCTTCTAACCCCAACTTGGCAGGTTCGATCCTGGCTCAGTCCGGTGGTATTTGAAAGTGCTCAAATACGACAGCCCCGTGTCGGTAGATTTACTGGCACGTAAAAGACCTCCTGCGGGTCCAAATTCCCGCACCTCGGCGTCTCCGAAGACCTTAAAAAAGTACTTAGTGGGACGTAAAACAAATAACATTATTATTGATTCTTGAGTTAAGCCGTTGGGACTTGTGCTGAAAAATCGTCCGTTAATATCTCCATTATTAATCCTCCTATCGAAATGATGCAAAGGAAAAATTTTTAGAAATTGATTTCCATTAAGGATGGTAGATTTCTATTAATTTTGGATGTGCATTTTTTGTGAGAGTGCAAAATCGTGGTTTCGGTTCCGGATAAACCCCCAAGTAAATTTAGGTATTGATAAATAATATTGGCCTTAAAATCCTACCAAAGGACAGGTGGATTCTAAATATCAAGTTTGGTAAAAACATATCCAGGAGATTTTAAGTTATAAAAACATAAACAGACAAACAAACAGACACCAAAGTTAAAAATTATGCAGATGGACATTATTACACCTGAAACGGATAACTGGACGGAACTTTCGCCAGAAGTAGTCAATGTACAGACACACGGTCGTTACGATTTTATTTATATAGATTTTAATAACCGAGTTTGAGAATACAGCCTTCTAGTACTTCCCGGGAGTGAATTTTACATTTTTGTAAACGTTTGCTGGAAAATACAGAAAATTATTCCTTGAGGTTTCGTGTCGTATTTTGTGATAAGTGTCTTAACCTTGTGATACCGTACTGTATTATTATTATTATTATTATTATTATTATTATTACCTTCTTCTTATTCTTCTTAATCTGTTTACCCTCTAGGGTCGGTTTTTCCCTCGGGCTCAGCGAGGGATCCCACCTCTACCGCCTCAACGGCAGTGTCCTGGAGCTTCAGACTTTGGGTCGGGGGATACAACTGGAGAGGATGTCCGTACCTATCCCAGGCGGCCTCACCTGCTATGCTAAACACTGGCCTCGCGGGCGGATGGTAAGATTGGAAGAGGATTGGCAAGGAAGAGGGAAGGAAGCGGCCGTGGCCTTAAGTTGGGGACCATCCCGGCATTTGCCTGGAGGAGATGTGGGAAACCACGGAAAACCACTTCCAGGATGGCTGAGGTAGGAATCGAACCCACCTCTACTCAGTTGACTTCCCAAGGCTGAGTGGACCCCGTTCCAGCCCTCGTACTACTTTTCAAATTTCGTGGCAGACCCGGGAATCGAACTCGGGCCTCCTGGGGTGGCAGCTAATCACACTAACCACTACACCACAGAGGCAGACATTATTATTATTATTATTATTATTATTATTATTATTATTATTATTATTGTTGTTGTTGTTGTTGTTGTTGTTATTCCTCATTTTTCGATTTATCGAAAATAATCAGTTGATGCTCACACGTTTAGCTTTTCATAACTTTCTTCGCTAGAATATTTGTGAATACTCATCCCTAAACACTTCCTTTCCATTAACTTGACAAGTCTGAAGTGAAGCTAATCGATATACCGGTAGACTTTCCTACAATTTATGAACATGGATGTGGGAGTTACCTCGCTCAGATATAGTGTTACAGTCGCAGGCCGTTTGTTTTACGATGGACCTGATACATATTTTAGGTGGCCCAAGAATGTGTATTGTTCTCCAAGAATGCCCTTCCTGCGTTAGTTACGCATGTTACAGGGCATTTAATGCGTACTCCTCCTTTTATTTTGAAATCTAAGAGCCTTGCATTGTTCACTGATTTTATAGTGCACTTTTTTCCTTATTATGTGGGCGTGAAGTTTAAGTGAAAGAACAAGAATGCAGATGCTTTCCTTCTATTCTCCCTACATCTAGACTTCATTAACATAGCATGGGCTACTCACATTCCGAAAGTAACTTAAATGAACCAGTTTGCTTCACTTTCTATATGTACCTTCTAACTTTACTTGTTTTTATTGAATAATAATAATAATAATAATAATAATAATAATAATAATAATAATAATAATAATAATAATAATAATAATAGCCACAGCCCTTATCGAATACATTCCAAGACCTATACAGTGAAAAACCAAGAAATAATTAAGGAATAACAATTACAGCAATTATATACTCTGAATTCACAATAATGTTATTACCGTGAGTACAAAGAAACAAGTAGGCTACTATCTGCAGAATGAAGTTTCAGTGTAAAGGATCAGGGAATGTCAGGTTTGTCAATGATAACGTTATTATACCATATTCTGCACCTAATCTGGATAGCTTACTTAATAATATGGGTGCAGTCTTGCAGGAATACAAAATGAAAATAAACAAATATAAAACAATAATAGAATGAAGTAAAATGGAGTCAGGTAATGTACAAAATATCATATAGGAAAGCTTAAAAAAAGTGCACACGTATGTAAGTTAAGGTAAGGGTGTGCTCTGCCCGAAGGCAGGTCAGAACCTCCGCAGAGGTGTACCTGAGCCGGAGTCTACGTACGGTAGGGTGGCCATTTCCTTTCCGCTCCTCCATATCCAACCCATCCACTTCTCGACCACGCTCAATGTTGCTTAACTTCGGAGATCTCACTGGATCCGGTGTTTCAACATGACTACGGCCGTTGGCACACGTCTGTAGAAAGATGTATGTAGCATATGACTTGTAGTGTCGTGAGTGTCTGAAGCCAGGTACAGGTCTTATTGTTTTGCATTCATGGGCAACCTGTGCATCTAGGTGTGGGAGGTATTATTATGATGATGATGATGATGATAATAATAATAAGGTAGGGAGAGAGAGACAAACCCGGTGTCCGCACATAGCCTACTCTTGTCGAATAACGCCAAGGGGTCTGCTTATCGCTTAACATCGCCATCCGACAGAAGAACGGCAATCGAAAGCGTCTATATCTTCACGCTGCGAAAGGTTTTTAATTTAATCCAGGCTTTTGGCACGCACCTATGATTAAGAAGTTGTACACCACCACCTCTCCTACCTTACTGGTCAACATTCGGATAGCGATTATTTTTTATAACAACGGGACTCGAACCGGCTAATCACGGTGTCAGATCATAAAGACCTGACTTAACGATTATGATCACCTCGTGGGCTAGGTAGAAAACGCACAATGAAAAAGAAAAATTGTCTTATTTCTAACGTATACATGTAAATAATTAGAAAAGTATTCATTAAGATAGGCCTGCTTATGCAGAAGTATGGAGAAGTACTAGAGAAGTATGGAGAATACAATTTTTATAATTTCAGAGTTACTGATTAAACGCTAATTTATATTATCACACAAATTGGTGTAAAAAATCCCTATCAAACACGTAAATAATAATAATAATAATAATAATAATAATAATAATAATAATAATAATAATAATAATAATAATAATAATCATCTGTTTACCCTCCAGGGTCGGCTTTTCCCTCAGACTTAGCGAGGGATCCCACCTCTACCGCCTTAACGGCAGTGTCCTGGAGCTCCAGACTCTTGGTCGGGGGATACAACTGGGGAGTGTGACCAGTACCTCGCCCAGGCGGCCTCACCTGCTATGCTGAACAGGGGCCTTGTGGAGGGATGGGAAGATTGGAAGGGATAGGAAAGGAAGAGGGAAGGAAGCGGCCGTGGCCTTAAGTTAGGTACCATCCATGCATTCGCCTGGAGGAGAAGTGGGAAACCACGGAAAACCACTTCCAGGATGGCTGAGGTGGGAATCGAACCCACCTCTACTCAGTTGACCTCCCGAGGCTGAGTGGACCCCGTTCCAGCCCTCGTACCACTTTTCAAATTTTCGTGGCAGAGCCGGGAATCGAATCCGGGCCTCCGGGGGTGGCAGCTAATCACGCTAACCACTACACCACAGAGGCGGACAATAATAATAATGGTTTGAATTAATTCCGCTGCATTTTATCTCCCACACTCGTGTTTCTTACAAAAGAACGGTACATGATATTATTCAAAGTGTGTCTTTTGGAAGCTACGACCCTCTCACACCATTCGGGTAAAAATGGATTCCATAGTAGAAACAATGTATCATTTTGATATGATCCAGATATCGAGCCGTTTTCAGAAATGATGGAAATGCTGCGTAGATAATCCAAGTTTCAGTGACCTAAACAAATGGTTACCTGTCGGAGTATCGTCTCCAGATTTTCTTTTTTTTTTTTTTTTTCTCGGATTTGGCGATATGCGCTCTATTCTTTTCATGGAGAAGGATAACCTTGTCGTGTCTTGCGGGGTATTGCGGGCGTCGTCGATGAGTGTAGGTTTCAAATTGACGTTGAGTAATTGTCGTAACTACCATTTAGTACTGATGGTTCCACCTGGTTGGAGCTGCTTACAATACACGATACCGACTTGGTGTTGAGGTTGATGACTTTTTGAGCTTTTGATTATCGTAACGCTTCTATCCCCGTTTTGGTTTTTGCAGCAGCTAACTTATTCACAAATGGCTCAATGTTTTGCAATGCATCTTTCTCGCAATCCACGCGGACCCCAGTTCTCGAGCTTTTGGATCACCATTGCTGTTAAACGTTTGCTAACGGTTGATTCGTTGATTTTTAGTGTTTCCGACAACTTTTAGAGCGTCTGACGTGAATCCTCTTCCAGAAATGCCAGACCAGGGCGCTATTTGTCCTTCACATCAATACCATTATCTTCGAAGCGTTTAAACCAGTGTCACCATATCTAAAATTAATATTTTGGAAGATAGGGCTCAAAAATCTCGGAAGATTTAGTCAAAATTTCGGACGTACAGAAATAGGCCTGCGTCAATTTTTAATATTTGACTGAAAGTTAAATGATTATAGGCCTACAATTAGCCTTGAGCTATAATTGTATTTAATCTGAGAATATTCATCCTTTTTATTATGACGATGATGATTGCTGTGAAAATAGGCCCAATACCTAGATCTCGCCTCCTCGCCTTCCTCTTTCTCCTGTCCTTCGTAGTAGTGGTTCTTCGTCGGATACAGAAAAACCGTACCAAGATCGAAATCCTAACACGATTTTACTATTCGACTGCCTCTAGGAATTATGGTGTAGGGCATGTATTGATATTGCAGATCAGCAGTTGAAGGGAAATGTTGTATTGATGTACAGAAGTGTAGAATACTTCAGATTAATAGCTTTTGTCTGTAAAATGAGGACAAAAATCGTATTTTCTGGAATATTTTTTAAAGTTGTAGATCTTCCCAAATTTCAGAGGATCTGGTTACACTCGTCGAAACTAATCTTTGCAAGTTGTTTCCGATAAAGCATGCTCGTCAAGGGCCTCTACTTGCAAATGACTTTCAGCAGCAAATTTCTCGAGATGAAAGCAGATTCTTTTGTAGGTCTGCTGAAGATTAAATAGGAGGGAATTCCTATATACGAGGTATGAACCCTGTAACTCCCACAAAGATTTTTTTGATATCTTTAAAGGAAAAATATTACTTTCATTGAACTCCGATTGCGCGTCACACACTGTTCCTACGCATTCGCACCACCGTCCTTCGGCCCGATTGACATCGCATGACTGCTACTGAATATTGGGCAAGAGCGAAGGCTTATTCATGCATCTGTTGATCATGGTCAGAAAAAGAATCCTAAGTAACTACTAAAGGTAATATTATGCTGTATGCACTACAGTTCACTGCAAAATCACATAAATGGGATTGTAAATAAAGGGTACAGATCTCTGCACATGGTTATGAGGGTGTTCAGGGGTTGTAGTAAGGATGTAAAGGAGAGTGCATATAAGTCTCTGGTAAGACCCCAACTAGAGTATGGTTCCAGTGTATGGGACCCTCACCAGGATTACCTGATTCAAGAACTGGAAAAAAATCCAAAGAAAAGCAGCTCGATTTGTTCTGAGTGATTTCCGACAAAAGAGTAGCGTTACAAAAATGTTGCAATGTTTGGGTTGGGAAGAATTGAGAGAAAGAAGAAGAGCTGCTCGACTAAGAGGTATGTTCTGAGCTGTCAGCGGAGAGATGGCGTGGAATGACATTAGTAGACGAATAGGTTTGAATGGCTTTTATAAAAGTAGGAAAGATCACAATATGAAGATAAAGTTGGAATTCAAGAGGACAAACTGGGGCAAATATTCATTTATAGGAAGGGGAGTTAGGGATTAGAATAACTTACCAAGGGAGATGTTCAATAATTTTCCAATTTCTTTTAAATCATTTCGGAAAAGGCTAGGAAAGCAACAGATAGGGAATCTGCCACCTGGGCGACTGCCCTAAATGCAGATCAGTATTGATTGATTGATTGATAGAAATCTGTCATTGTAAGTATGAAAAGAGACCAAGTCGACATTAGACATTAGACAAATAGACATTAGAAGGGAAAAGTAAGAATGCATCACAGTGTCAAACTTACCTCGCATAGAGTATTTCGTATCATTGTTTTCCTGCTATTCGTTTACCCACCGAGCTCGACAGCTGCATTCTTTTAAGTGCGGCCAGTATTCAGTACTCGTGAGATATTGGGTTCGAACCCCACTATCGCCAGCCCTGTACATGGCTTTCGGTGGTTTCCCATTTTCACATCAGGCAAATGCTGGGGCTGTACATCAATAAGGCCACGGCGGCTTCCTTCCCACTCCTAGCCCTTTCCTGTTCTGTCGTCCCCATAAGACCTATCCGTGTCGGTGCGACGTAAAGCAACTTTGAAAAAAAATCGTTTTATGTCGCACCAATTTATAGGTGTCGCTGCAACGGTGGGATAGGCCACGGCTAGCGCTGGAAGGAAGTAACCGTTGTCTTAATTAAGGAACAGACCCAGCATTCTCCTGGTCTCAAAATGGAAAACAACGTAAAACCACATTTAGGGCTGCCAAGAGTCGGGTTGGAGTCTACTCTCCCCCGAATGAAAAACTCACATCTACGAACCCCGAACGATGCAGCCACCTCGCTCGGTTTAGTCTACTACTGATAAAGAAAATTTGCTGAAATTTGAATTAATTAAACTGGCCGCGCGGTCTAGGTGTAGTATGCCTGTCTTTCGCTCGGTGGGCATGGATTCGATTCCCTGCCAGCTCAGCAATGTTTACCTGGACCTGAGGGTTGTTCGAGGTCCACTCAGCGTACGTGCTTATATATGAAGAGCTATCTGACGGTGAGATGGCGATCCCAGTCTGGAAAATCAAGAATACTGGTCAAGAGTATTAGTTGCACTGACCACACGTTACCTCGTAATCTGCGGGCCTTCAGGCTGGGCAGCGGTCGCTTAGGGTTCCAAGGGCCTTTAAAGCTTTAGCGCCATGGGGTTGGTTAGTTTGTTTGCTTGTTTGAAATGGTTAATAAGAGAACAGCTAGACAAATTGTTACAAGTGGTTGCTACAAATGAAACTAAATTCCTAACGGAAATTTCAATGGAGAACTGATATTTCAACATGCCGCGCATTAACGTATTCGCATTATGTTCCGTTGTTATGATAATGAAGCAGGAATGTATCATAGTGTTAAATATCTGTGATAACTAAATTATTGGAGATAGTGAATTTCCATAGAACAAAATCTTCCAGGCTTGATATACGTACTTAATTCTAAATCATGCATCATCCAGCCATTTCGTCTGTAATTACAGCAAATTGATAGTGTCGTTGGAATTTTCCTATACCGCACTGAGATAGCTGAGAAGCTTTTACTTCTACTATCATCGTCCACGATAGCTGGCATTATTTTTCTATAATTGTTCTACAGTTACAGTTTGCATTGTTCTAAAATAATGGAGAAACTGTTGTATCTGGAAGTTATTTGGGATAGGGAATTTCTACATAAATATATAAGCTCTGAAGTTTGGGAGACGTTCTTCATTTTCGCCCCTACTTTACCCGCATATTTCGTCTGCAAATCCGGTGGACATTTTCGGCTAAAAGTCATTTCTTTAAACTTCCCTTCGTGTCGTCGAGGCAGCCAGAAACTTTTATCTCCACTATCACTGGCTGCGAAAGCTGGCGTTACTTTTCCTTATTTGTGTCAACATGTTCTAAGAATATGAAGAGAAATGGAGAGAGATACACATGAGGTTTTCTAATACTCTTGAATTGAAAATAAATGTCCGACTCGTTGGCTGAATGGTCAGCGTACTGGCCTTCTGTTCAGAGGATCCCGGGTTCGATTCCTGGTCGGGTCGGGGATTTTAACCTTCATTGGTTACTTCAAATGGCCGGGGGGCTGGGTGTTTGTGCTGTTCCCAAAATTCCTGCAACTCACACACCACATATAACACTACTCTCCATCATAATAACACGCAGTTACCTACACATTGCAGATGCCGCCCACCCTCACCGGAGGGTCTGCCTTACAAGGGCTGCACTCGGCTAGAAATAGCCACATGAAATTAATTAATTAATTAATTGAAAATAAATAACTTACTGAAAATAAAAAAGCAACTTTCAAGCTATCGTACACTTCAAAATATCTTTCACTTAATTTGACGATGAAAATGGCGCCATGCGGAGGAGGAATTCAAGAATTAATTGCAGTATTACGACAATAGAAAGGATAAATTTTACTACTTTTTCCTGGAACTTTGCAAAGGTTACACATTGACAATTACGGATACTATTATCTTCCTTGCATATTGTTTATCTACTCATAAACATAGATTAATTAGCGTGTGTAACTGAGATGTAAACTTAGCAAGTAAACAACCTTGTTAAAGATTTATTCAAGGTCTCCTTCTTTGTTTGTGGCTCATTATGAGGTCATATATATTTAAGTCCAGTTTCTTTAATTACTTATTGGTTATGAGTTGAGAGAGACGCAATAATGTTCTATCTCTATACAACGATTTCTTGGAAGTGTAAATGATTTGGCACCTCGCCATTCACATGCCATAGTTCAGACAGTAGTCGCATCATGCACAGAGCAAACAACGAGTGCCTTGTCCTGCTTCAACACCCACATATCTCGCTCTCACACTAGGGATGTCCATCTCATATGTCATATGTGAGTTGTACAGAAATAATAATCGACTCATATGAGGAGTAAAGCCAGCTGCAGGACGATTCGAGTATCCATGTAAGACCCTGCTTGTCGTCCAAAGAAAACGGGATTAAATCTGCTTTCCACTGCTCCAATTCCAATCGATGCATGTGATATATTTTAAATTAAAATTCACGTACTGGAGTTCCTGTTGCTTTAATCACGATATCAACAATTACGTAAAAGTGCAATCTTTCCTTTATTAGCATTTGACCTTGAGTAAATTGAATAAAGTCGCTCGCCTGCTTTGATGAATCGTCTCCTTACAAAAGCTGAATGACAGGATACATGAGTCTCGTTTACCAGAGGAATTAATGACACTCGGATGTCCTGGACGACAGGAGATCATCTGATTCCCTAGATGATATTCTACAGTAGAACTATTGAGCATATAATTTCTGTGAAAGATACTTTTATACAGTCTGCATCAACGGAAATTACACATTTGAGAAGAAAAAGTACCCTACCACGCTTTGCGTATGTGTAGACCTATATGGATGGCCAAATAAACTTTTGCTATGTAGTACATCGTATTTAGGATATATTTACGTCCAGCAAATGCCTAATATCAATATTTTGGACACACTACGTAACATCCTGAGTGGTAGTGATGATTTTTGTTTTAGGAGGAATTAAAACTAAGTAATCATCCTCTGAAACAGCCTGAGAGCTAATTATTAGCTGGTGTAATAAAGACATGTGACAAGTGAGAGTTCCGGGTAGGAAATTCCTGGATAACAACGGAAGAGGGTTCAGTACAAAACCATGGTTTGTAACTTTGTAAGCTGCTCTCTCAGTAACGCGGCGTCACAGGATTGGGATACAAGTTTTGTTTTGTTCGTCTAACAAAGACGAAGAAATGAGCCGTCTGACTTTGGCGCATATATATTTAGTTAACTTGCTTGATACTGCCATTTATGAATGTTGGTTTGCAGAATTTGGGACCATGCTTCCACATTATACAGTATAAGTCTATTACTGAGACACGGAGAGAATGTATTCCTGCCAACTAAAAATAGTAATACAGAGTAATACTGAGCTAATAATAATAATATAAATTAGATGAAACCCGTCAAGATATGACGGTCAATGGGGTAAATACTGTATTTCATGAAGGATTTCCTTATATACGACTAGAGCCCGGATTTCTATGCAAATGCATGTTTTTAAATAAGCTGGTTACACTTCTCAAACTTTGTATATATTCGTTTTATGACTTAACGCTTCCAAATAACCGTTATTTTCCTCCGCATTTTCGCATATTTCGTATTTAATAGCGAATATTTGGACATTCAGTATTGCATAATATTACTTTTCTTCTGACTTTGGCGCATATATATTTAGTTAACTTGCTTGATACTGCCATTTATGAATGTTGGTTTGCAGAATTTGGGACCATGCTTCCACATTATACAGTATAAGTCTATTACTGAGACACGGAGAGAATGTATTCCTGCCAACTAAAAATAGTAGAGACGGAAAAGGTCCTACAATCCAATTAACCAAGCACTTTCTTATCTGTTGCTTGGGTAAACATTGACGTAAGCCAGAAGGCCCCACGTCGATCTTTGTTATTCTTTGGAATAAGGTGTCCCAGCTATACATTGAAACGTAAATTGTGCATTATTCATTGACGGCTCATTTCTTCGTCTTTGTTAGACGAACAAAACAAAACTTGTATCCCAATCCTGTGACGCCGCGTTACTGAGAGAGCAGCTTACAAAGTTACAAACCATGGTTTTGTACTGAACCCTCTTCCGTTGTTATCCAGGAATTTCCTACCCGGAACTCTCACTTGTCACATGTCTTTATTACACCAGGAGGAAATCGTTACGAGTCATCGAGGACATTCAAATGTGTCTGAAATCATCGCGCGGAGAAGTAGCTGAAACAGCTAGAGATAGGTTGAATACAGTGATCCGTTCAAATCCCGATTTTGAATTCGTCAAGCTTACGAAAGACGTATTGTGGTGAAAATACAAAAGACGTACAAGTTGACTTCACTTTGCCCCAAATTTCTTCATTTAACCATACATCTGTCACTTCGTGTGACGTAGAAACATCATTTTTTGTGCTTAAGAATGTGCTGACACATAAACGGATGGAAATTTGGAAAAATTAGTTGTTGTACAATGTTTCAAAAGGAACTGGATTTTGATAGTGCATATTTTTTAGTTTATTAAGCATGTTTTGCTGTATGCTAGTGCATGGGAATCCGAACTCTATATATGACATTCCTTGTACTTTATTGTTTTACTATTTTTTTTGCGTCACACCGACACAGGTAGGTGTTACGGCGACGATGAGATAGGAAATGGCTATACGTGGAAAGGAAGCGAACGTGGCCTTCATTAAGATACAGCCCCAGCATTTGCCTGGTGTGAAAATTGGAAACCACGGAAAACCATCTTCAGGGCTGCCGACAGTGGGGTTAAATACAACTACCTCCCGAATGCAACCTGATAGCTGCATGACCCAAACCGCGCAGCTAGTTGCTCGGGGCAACTACTACAACTTTAAAATATCCCTCTCTTGACATTGCAACATTTAACTGGCCATGGATGAGATAATTAAAGACCCCTTGAAGTTTATTGGTCGTGATGCGAAATGCCAAAATATTTGGAAATTGATGGCTCTTGAAAGAAAATGAAAGTGTTTTATCGGATGTTGTTCAGTCAGTTCGAGGGTTTCTCTCTGTCCAGCTTGATCTCCACTTATTATTTCCAAATCTAAACCATGTTCGTACATACTTCTTAGAATTAGGCCCTAATCAGGTTCCGATTAGGAGCCGTTGAAAAATGGCTCCAATGTTCAGAATAAGTGGAGACAAACCATTAAATCCAAGGAATTCAAGAATTATGTAAGAAATTGAAGTAGCTAGCTTTGATCTTCAGTATTATTGACGTTAGCATATGGTTTGAACTAGAGGATATAAGCCCAATGACTTTCTAATTCATTAAAAAAGGCAGCTTTCGATAAAATGAAGACATTAGTCCCAGAAGTGAACGTTTTGCTATAAATTTTAATCACGATATCATCATGTGCTACAATTCTGGCTGCTAGTTCAATAGCATTCGATCCGTCACCATCTACAGAGGGGAAATCGCCATTACCGATTTCTTGCTGAGAATCAGCGAATTCCATTTTTTATTTTGTTTTAGTTTTGCCCACATATTTGTATGTAAGCGGCGTAGTTTGAAGAAGGGACAAAGAGTAGAGTAATAATAAAGAATTGTTTAGCAATAAGCACATGGCAAAACACACCCAAGAACAATAATTTTCGCGCCAGAAGTAATGGAATGTCGTTAGCTATGACGTATTTTAGAAGACGATTCACGCACATTAATGAATGGCTATTTGCCATTGCGACTTTCTTCCATATTGAGCCGTGCAAATCAAATATCGTCAGATGCTTTGAAATTTCATTTTAAACCAGACACCGAACTCGCATTTCAATATAGAGGAATGTTGAATGTAATGTGCACTGTTCAACCACTGGGCAGAAAAACAGCGGCTATTCCAATCCATGAAGTAGAGCTGACCAGGAAGACGTCTGACTGAGCATGCGTGCTTACCCCCTTCCCCTCCTGTATCGTGCCACATGCTCAGCGTTCTCACGGTTCAGACGGCCTTGAAGAACTGGCGAGCACTTTGGCCAATCAGAATGCTACACTTTTATTTAATACTTTTCTTAAAAATTATACGGCAAGAAATGTTGATGCTTTTAAAGACACTTTGCAAATCTACAGACCTTTCGTCAGAATGCATTACGATGTCAATCGGTTCAGCCATTCTGTTAAACTCGCAGTCACAAAAATCAGCCTAGTGTTTTATATACGAGGGGCGTACTATATTGTTTCACACTTTATTTTCTGTACGTCGGGGTATGGTTCACATTTAACTTTTGAAGGTGGTTACGTGTAACTAGTGTCTAGTTCCACCGTTTGGTAGCAGCGCACGCGCAGGGCCAACGAATACACTCGTCATAGCCATTTCATAACAACACTGTCAGCGTATGAGCAGACAAAATGGAAAGCAACCGTCAAGAACAGCGCTATACGACGTGATTCCTATGGAAAGAAGGCGTGGCCACTGCAGAAATTCATCGGCGCTTGGTGGCAGTCTGTGAAGAACACACGCCGTCACGGAAAACAGTTTTCCAGCTGGGTGGAAAGTTGGATAATAGGGCGCACAAAGGTGAACAAGATAACCAGTTCTGGAAGGAATGTGACAGTGTCAACACCAGCCAACATCGCTCGGGTCAAACAGGCCATCCAAGGCAACAAATGCATCATATTTACGGAAATGGAGGCAGCCACGGGAATTAGCCGAAACATCCTGCAGCGGATCGTGCAAGGCCACATGCTGTTGGGGAAGGTGTCATCCACGTGGGTGCTTAGATTCTTGTCTGCAGACGAAAAGCAGAGGCGTCTGAACTTTTGCAGAGAAATTTTGCAACGCCATGATCAAGACCCAGCCGACTTCATGGCTTCATACCTGGCCCCACACTAGCCAAGAAACCACCGCTACCATTGATCAAATGGGATTCACGGTGCTGACACACCCACCATACTCTCCCGAAATGGCACCAAGTGATTTTCACCTGTTCGGGAACATGAAAAAACCATTGCGTGGTCGCTGTTTTGCGGTGTTTGCAGAACTGGACACAGCTGTCAAGGCATGGGTTCAGGAAGGTCTGGAGAGACTGACACATCAATAGCAAAAGTGCGTACAGTTACAAGGAGATTATGTTGAGAAGGTGGACGTATAAACTGATGTGTAATGTACTTCATTTGGGTAGAAAAATAAAGTGTAAAACAATATAGTACGCCCTTCGTATACAGATAATAATAATTATTATTATTTTATTGCTTTACGTGCCACTAATTATTTTGAAGACGGCGAAGTGCCGGAATGTTATCTTTGAAGAATTCTTTTACGTCCCAGCCTATCTACCGGCACGCTCTGATGTATTTGAGCAACATTACATACCATTGGACTAAGCTGGGATCAAGCCCGTAAACTTGGGCTCAAAGAACTAGCGCTCCATCCTGCAAGCCACTCTGCAAAGTCAAGTTTACTCAGTGAAGGCAAGAGATTCATATTCTAAGAAAATTTCTGCGCATGAAATCGCAGTCTCTCTCTCACTAAAGTCAACCGTCACATGTTAATTCACAGCCCAATCTTAAAATTATTCCGCTATTCCATGTTTTGTTTTTCTTCTGGTATTATCTATCTCACCTGACTTCAATCAATTACGTTCGATTACCTTTGTTTTACATGTGTTTTTATCCTGCTCTTCGGTTTTTTTTCTGCAAGTTGCTTTACGTCGCACCGACACAGATAGGGCTTATGGCGACACTCTTCGTTTTTATAACGATGTAATTTAACTTGTCTTGTTAGCTGTGCTCTATGGCATACATACATACATAATACATACATACATACATACATACATACATACATACATACATACATACATACATACCGAGCAAGTTGGCTGCGCTGTAACAAAAGCCGCGTAGCATTCGGGAGAAAGTAGGCACGAACCGCATCGCTGACAGTCATGAAGATGATTTCAGTGGTTTACTGATTTTCGCACAAAGGAAATGCTGCGGTGGTACCTTAATTAGAGCTACGCCCACTTCCTTCCCAGTCCTAGATTTTTACAATCCCATCGTCGCCGAAATCGTATCTGAGTTACGCAGTCATAAAACCACTAGTAAGAAAGAAACAACAGCAACACAGACTACATACATACATGCAAACATACATACATACATATAGAATGATTACCAATGTACATATAAAACGCTAACGTGTATGTTTCACAAAGCTGAAGCTCTTAAACCAGAGGGAGTTAAAAGGTGCGGTTTGTACCAAAATCTTCCAAATCGTCTCATTCATTTATTATGACACCAATACGTGTTTGCCAAGGGGCACAGAATAGGTCACAAGTTATTTGAAAAAACGAATTGTTGGTTTCGAAAAGAAATATGAATGTACTGATGAATATGTACATTATTTATGCTGTCACGAGGAAATTAAATACTATATTTTCCGTACAAATCGTACCGCATTATTGCCACCGAAAATTTCACAATCGTTGTAACAATTTTGTCTTGAATATTTCTGACCAGTCTGTACGATTGCCGCCATTCGACAAAATGTCTGGGGATGGTCCCTCTAGCACCTAGAAGCAGTCCTCTTACTCATATGTTTCTGACGCTGTAGGCTCTCTGGAAGTAGGGTACTGGTGGCCCATTTATATCCTTGTTCTTTATCTACGCCATCTGGCTGGAAAACGGAGTCTTCAAACCTTATCGTACGGTCAATTATTTCTGCTTTGGTTTGTCTCCGATTGATGGCAATTATATTAATACGGCGGTTACTTCCACCTTCTGCCACACAGTGGACTTCTTCATGAAATCAAGGCTTTTTTCGATTAGACTGATGTGGTTGTACCTTAATTAGAACTACGCCCACTTCCTTCCCAGTCCTAGATCTCTACTATCCCATCGTCGCCGAAATCGTATCTGAGTTAGGTAGTCATAAAACCACTCACGGTGTTACGACGCTTAATGCGAATTAACTCTCCCTGAGGGCAGCTCCCTAGCTCATGGGGTAGAGTTTCATACTCACTGTAATGTCTGCAATAGCCTGTACAGTACAGGAAAAATCTTGCATTTCTTGAAAAGTCAACGGAAATATGTTCATAAATAATCAATGTATACGCTCCCCCAAATTGTTTTGCCATCACTACCATGGAAACCACGAAGTTGATATGCACTCTACTTTCTATTCACGGCGTTGCCTAGAAAAAAATATATCAGGTGTAAGGCTTTTCAGGCGTTTGCTCTATTAACCAGCGTTTCGTCTTAGGTCAGACCCTACCCACTGACGCTGGGTGTATGCAGGTGAGCTTATCAGAAGCCTGTATAAGAGGCACAGTCTGATAACTGCATACGGGAGATAAATCTCCACAATGGGATTATTGCCCGCCTAGCAATTCTGAATGGAAAATTCTAAATTCCCATGGAGGGAATTAGATATTTTTCACCAATAGAGCATGTCAAAAACATATCAGAGGTCACAAAGCCTGCCCTTACTGTCAGCCATCTTTAAGACGGGCAATGTGCTGTTTTTGCATGGCATTGCCTAGAATACTTCCGCTTGCACTGCCAATATTGACCGAAGGCGCTGCCTGTACGACAGAAAGTCACGGTTTATCTCAAGCAAGCAAGTAGTATAGTTTAGAATTTGACCGTTGGCGCTGCGTATAAGACGAGATCACATCACATGAGTTTTCTACCTTGCAGTGAATGGCCGCGCTGAGCAATATAATGTAGATTCCTTTTAATTGCGCTAATATAGGAATGTAAGTTATGATGAAAGAGGAGACCATTTAGGCACTGAAAGTCACGCTTTATGTTCAAGTAAGTCGTATAGTTTTGTCTCTTATAGTGAATGGTCGAGCTGAGGAATAATATAAAAATAGTGTGATAAAGTCGTCGGTTTCCTTCGCGATTTCAGGCTTGCATCGACGACGTGCTAATATAGGATAAAAAAACAGCAAATACTAAAAGACTACGCGTACTACTCAATGATGAAAGTTATGATGAGAGAGAAGACCCTTTAGAGACTAAAAGGGCAAACCAGTATTTGCGGAAAGATAGGAAAACTTCCCTGGAACGAAACGATTATCTCAAGATTGTGAGAGACATAGTTCGAAAAGAGATAGAGGAACGTCTGTTGATAGAGAACAGCGTACGCTCAGAGACTGCACCAGGCATGCACAACAAGATTATAATGTGATTAGAACACGTAATTCTAATAATTGTTTAATCTATGGTAGATTCGTAATCCATTGCTGAAAATTCTAACAGTTTAGTTGATACTGTCCTGGATATAGAAGAGGCGGTATATTATGCAACTGAACTTTTAAATTATTATACTTCACCTGGAACTACTCTCCACAAACTGATTTTAAAGGTAGGCTCCCTTATATTATTGCTCCGCAACCTAAACACATCCAAATTTTCAATGGCACAAGATTGTTAATCAGATCGTTAAAATAATCTACTTGAGTGCACGATCCTAACTGGGTGTGGTGCCGGTGAAGCTGTTTTGATCCCTAGAACACCATTCTTAACACCGATATATCATTTTAGTATAAAAGCTCCAGTTTCTAGAAAAATTAACCTTTAGTATGACCATTAATAAAGCACAGGTCCAAACTCTAAATGTTACCTGTCTAGACCTGAGAATTGAATGTTTTTCTCATGGTAAACTCTGTGGCCCTGTCCCGTGTTACTTCCAAAGAAAATGTAGGCATATTTGGGTTGGCCCCTGATAGAGAGTCGCGGAACGTAGTATATACGGGAGATATTTGATATGTAAGGCCATCCGTGTAAATAATTCAAATTCAAATTAATAAATAAGCCCGAAGAAGGGGTTGATTTTATGAATTCTATCCCCCTCACATACGAAGAGAACTGGCTCTTGTAAGAGAATGGCAGAAATGTCGCAGTAATCCTCAACTGCCCTTATATCAGGACTGCAATCCTCAGAAACCGAAGAGATTAAAGTCCAGAAACCCATCATGGAAGTTGGGCGAGAAACTCCTGGAAACACATTTTGATGCTGATCAGATCTGGAACGAAGAATGGACCTCTTCAAATCCTAACCACCTGGGTTTAATCCACCATCCTTGTAGAGCTCCTCCTGGTTTCAACTTACCGAGAAGGGAATGGACATCTCTGAACAGAATCAGGACAAACCATGGAAGGTGTAAATTCTGGCTTCACAAGTGGGGAAAATCTGGAGACCCATTCTGCGACTGTGATAATGTGCCTCAGACCATCCAGCACGTTGTTATGGACTGCCCAAAAAGAAGATTCAATGGGTCTGTTCAAGAATTACATAGTGCCTCTACAGAAGCAGTGGACTGGCTGAAAAGTCTGGACATTAAGTTTTGAATGCTGACTTGTAAATTACTTATTTGAGAATTATATATTTATATGTATTTATAATGTATCCTTGTTTTGCCATACGAAATAATAATAATAATCTAATGAATAAGGTTAACCGTTCATCGGCTAAGTGAAACCATTTGAGTGCAAAGAAAACTTAAAAATAGTCCCCTAATCTAGGGATTGGACTAGCATTCTGCTGACCAAGAGACTCGATTCTGCTGAGATGAAGAACTGCGAAGAAACGCACGTCGTCATTACGTGAAATCAGTCCTGGCTTCCGTAAAGCTTGAATCAAATTACCAAAGAAGTTCCTTATCCATCCCTAACGCCACAATGGCAATAGCGAAGGGCATGCTCGGTTCACCTGGTTAAGATGTGAGCTTGACTACCCGTCAGGAGGTCTGGACATTTAGAAACAGGGCTTCTGGAGAGGCACACGTTCCAGGAGATAAGTAAGCCTACCACAGAAATGATTACGAGGTGAACTGCTGGGGCAGAGGTGGTCAAGCATGGAGCTAGCCACTCTATTTCATTTAGTGCTAAAATGATACCTAAGGCAAGTTTTTACCACAGATATGACTTAACGTTGCAATGGATATGATGGTGACGGAATCGAAGAACAACAATGTCACAAAATACACCATTCAGATAAGTTCGTGTCATCACATTCTCGAAGGTGAGTGGAAATGAACTGCAAGTACCGCCTCAACCACATACGAGCACCTTGTCGAACTTAAAACTCTGACAGGAATTGTACCCAGACCTCCACGAGTATCATCACTAACCTTCACACTGTTGAGGTGAACCAGATCACCCTTCGGATGAAAGTTAAATCAGACAAAACGGTTCTATTAACTTCATGTTGCGTAACCATGCATTCTGTTACCTAGTACATCCTGTTGTTCCAGACTAAAATCTCCTTTATTATTGTATTTATATTTGTCATAGTCAGACTGAATTTTCCATTACATTTACTAAATGCAAGAGCCAAGAGCTTGCCTTGCTATTGGCTCTCCAGAGGAACTCTTTGCCACAAGACCCTTGTAATAAATGTATGTATTTATAGGCCTAATTGTCTCGAATTTATACGAGTTACCGAGCTCGGTAGCTGCAGTCTCTTAAGTGGGGCCAGCATCCAGTATTCGGGAGATAGTGGGTTCGAACCCCACTGTCGGCAGCCCTGAAGATGGTTTTGCATGGTTTCCCATTGTCACACGAGGCAAATCCTGGGGCTGTACCTTAATTAAAGCTTTCTTCCCATTTCTAGCCTTTTCCTGTCCCATTGTCGCTATAAGACCTGTGTCGGCGTGACGTAAAGCAAGTTGAAAAAGAAAAACGAGTTAATCAGTAAAGGTCATATCCGGATCAAAGCTTCCCATCTTGCCTTGTTAGAAACTTTGTTCCAAGACTGACAGCCTTTGTGTAATAATGTAATCAATGTTCGAATTCGGTCCAGTAATGTTCGGATCGAAAGTATTTAATGAATCGTAAAATTATTATCATCGTCATTGTACTATAACATCTGCTACTTTCAGCTTGTACGCTGGAAGACTTCACTAAAAACTCTAAAATCTATGTTAATTTTCTTCAAACTCTAGGACATCTTATTTAAACGTCAATAGAGTAACATAAGAACTCCGAGTAAGGATGGTAGCAGAAGCTTGGAATTTTAACACCTCTACAACATCTTATTTAACGACCGGGCTGAGTAGCTCAGACGGTTAAGGCGCTGGACTGCTGACCCCAACTTGGCAGGTTCGATTCTGGTTCATTCCAGTGATATTTGAATGTGCTCAAATACGTCAGCCTCGTGTCGGAAAAATTTTAGGGCACGTAAGAGAACTCCTGCGGAACTAAATTCCAGCACCTCGGCATCTCCGAAAACTGTAAATGTAGTTAGTGGGACGTAAAGCAAGTAGCATTGGTATTATTAACGTGTTTAACGCCTGCTTTAGACTCGAGTTTAGATGCAGGTTCGAAAGCAATTAAACATTTTTGGGACTTAATCAAAATCGAGAACTTGTCACGGCTGGCTATTCGACTTTCATAGCACCTCTCAGTCTAGTTTTTAGGTTCAAGTCTGCCAGGTAGGTGGGGAGTAATCATGTACACTTCTGTTAGAACACTGACGTACGCATCATTGAGCTGTCTAACACCGTTCCGGATCTTATTGACCTTTCCCTGCGGGTGACATGACAAAATTAAATGGCGTGCATTTCATCCTTCCAGAATAATACACATGGGATACCCCTGGCCGACGTTAATTAAAAGCGAGGCAGGTCCTTGGCTCGGCTATTTATAGCTGAGTGGATGCCCAGTCTTTGTAAAGTGATATGTGTCATGTCTGGGTGGGACTTGAGACTTCATTGTTTAAAACGAACTTCGCCTCCGCATTCACTCAGCTACTGAAGTCACACACATTACGCCAACACAGCAGCCAACAACTGGTGTGAGAACAATAACTACACCGTATACTTTACATGATTAACTAGTTCAGAAAACAAACATGCTGTAACTAGAAATAGCAAATTGTGGCTCAATTAGTGACAATGGGACATTTATTATGTTTACCTTTCTCTGACATATCCGGGAAACGCTGGTACTTACAAACAGCCCTGGATTACATTTTATGCCATGGCAAACAATATAGGAAATGAGACAATGATGAAACAGGAAATAAATCAAAAAATGTGAACGCAAGCCCAATCTAAAGTATCAGTAGATAGATTTTAACCTAGCAGGTGGCCGCGCAGTTTGAATAACGTAGCTATCAGTTTGCATTCGGGAGATACTGGGTTCTAACCCCACTGTCTGTAGGCCTGAAGATGGTTTTCCTTTTCTCATTTTCACACCAGACAATTGCTGGAGCTGTACCTTAATTAAAAGTTCCTTCCCACCTCTTAGACATTTCCTATTCCATCGTCGCCATAAGACCCCTGTATCGATGCGACGTAAAGCAAATTATTTAATAAATTCGTTTTTATGATATACTTACACGGTATTTCAAGAAGCAGTGCCCAGAATTACCACGTACTGGCAGAAAGAAACCCCTTTCGTTCTCCCGAAATAAAACAAAATTTAAAAGGAGAGTATTACAGAAAGCGACCAAAATTTTCAGAATCTAATAAGGGACGATTTAGAGAATTAACATCCGAGATTAAAATAAAAATGAAAAGAGCGTACACCAATTATGTTCTAAATGTAGAGCAGGATATCGGTAGGAACACGAGTATATTCCCGACTTGCATTAACATCAAAATGCATAATAATGACAAATATTACAATGCTTGTAATACTGGCCACTTCCAAGATACTGATATTTGTTTGATGGCCCTGCCATTTTATTTCAAGTATTAATCTAGGACAACTCTTGTAGTATTTTTTCCAGACATTTTGTAAGTATTCATAGATTCATAACACAAGTAAATCCGGTGCAGACGCTACACACAGACGGATTTCACTCACACACACCAACAGACTAAATTAGACGACAACAAAAATAACGATATCGAAAATAATAGCAACAACAACAATTAACTAAACATTTAGATTTTCATCATCATCATCTGTTTACCTTCCAGGTTCGGTTTTTCCCTCGGACTCAGCGAGGGATCCCACCTCTACCGCCTCAGGGCAGTGTCCTGGAGCTTCAGACTCTTGGTCGTGGGATACAACTGGGGAGAATGACCAGTACCTCGCCCAAGCGTCCTCACCTGCTATGCTGAACAGGGGCCTTGTGGAGGGATAGGAAGATCGGATGGGAGAGGCAAGGAAGAGGGAAGGAAGCGGCCGTGGCCTGAAGTTATGTACCATCCCGGCATTTGCCTTGAGGAGAAGTGGGAAACCACGGAAAATCACTTCCAGGATGGCTGAGGTGGGAATCGAACCCACCTCTACTCAGTTGACCTCCCGAGGCTGAGTGGACCCCGTTCCAGCCCTCGTACCACTTTTCAAATTTCGTGGCAGAGCGGGGAATCGAACCCGGACCTCCGGGGGTGGCAGCTAATCACGCTAACCACTACACCACAGAGGCGGACAACATTTAGATTTTGCTAGATCTTATTCTTGATACTACCTCTCGCGCTGTTTTCTATTTCCTTCCAGTCCTCTATCTGAATACGCTTTCTGAAGTTGATAGCAATATTTACTTTAATTTCTTATCACCAGGTGCTCACGTTTCGTCAGTTCAACACCCCTTTCAAAATGGAGCAAAGAAAGTGACACTCCACCTCGATATCTTATACACATTTCAATTCAGAGGTCACGGTTCGCATTTTGTACCTTGTTTCTGTCTTTGAAGGAAGTGGGACACTGCGGTCAACGAAACTCCATGGCGCGCCCCGAAGAGTCTTGGCTGCCTAAATCGGGACCGCCATCTCACCGTCAGATAGCTTCTGAATTGTAATCAGGAACGCTGAGTAGACTTCGAACCATCCCTAAAGGCCCCCAAACACGATCAAGCAATTTGCCCAACAAAGGGTTTTGCACAAACATTGTGATGGTGTATGGCACGGAATGAGTAGTTGCACAACTGTTTGAAACAAATCGGGAGAGATCGAAACAATTTTGCGCAACACTATCTACTTGGCAAGTGGTTTGAACGTCTATGGCAGTGTTTGACGACAGTTGGCCGTGTGAAGACCTTGCCTTTATGTACCTCAGTCCGGTTTAATATGGCATCAACAAAAAATTATAGTTAAGAATTCTGGCGAGAGTTCATCTCAGTTTATCGCGAGATGCCTGAACTGTGGAAAGTGAAGAGAGGTCTATAAAAATAGGAATAAGAAGGATGCGGCGTATGAGAAACTGGTGGAAAAGATGAAGGAGATTGATGCCAAAGCAGATAGGACCCTAGTGCGTACCAAAACTAATACCCTTAGTACTTTGTAACGTAGAGAACTTGGATCCAAGTACAATTCCTTGCCTGCATCAGTT
Source organism: Anabrus simplex (assembly GCF_040414725.1). NCBI lineage: Eukaryota > Metazoa > Arthropoda > Insecta > Orthoptera > Tettigoniidae > Anabrus > Anabrus simplex. The sequence goes on from NC_090265.1 coordinate 1,426,959,184, forward strand.
ATTGTTTTGGGACATTGCTGATACGCCTTCTTTTTACGTTTGCAAGCTACCTTCACTTCATCATTCCACCAAGATAGCCAATTTTTCCCATCTTTACACACAATTCTTCCTGGGTATTCCCTTTCTGGTTCTACTACAATATACCTGTATGCCGTCCTCTCTCTTTCTATATCCTGAACCTGCTTACTGACTATTATTCGGAACTTTTCTCTATCTTAAGTGCTCCAGCATTTGCTGAGAGTCGCGTTCAGTCCGTGCTATGGAAGGTATTATAAAAGTTTTGGCCCGCAATGGCAGGAGAGTGTTAGTAACTAACTACAACGAATGAGAATCAAATATCTGCTAAAATAGAAGGTTTATAACCTCTTGGTGACGATGAAAAATGAAATAAAATAAACATTAACATAAATGAATACGTAATATCATAATATCCGCAGGACTTTGTCGCAAGGTGTAATCCTCGGTCTGAAAACACCCTGAGTTTTGTGTGTGAATTATTGTGTTCGAAGTCAAGACCGAGTACAATATTATGATAAATATTCTTGCCATGACCATGCGCGTGCGATAAGGTTTATTTAAATAATTCCCTTTTTACTGGAACTTCGTTACACAAACGCTACACAGATAGAAACATCAGTTCTACTTGGAAATGAAACTGGACATAACTAGGAGATAAACGAGAAAGTTCTTATTAGGAATTCTACACCTGGTAACTATGTTTATTAAACGTGATCCTTGCACCTGCAGTAGGTAGACCAGTAGACTCCAATGTGCCAGCCAACCTATTAGAAGAGACTCACCAAAAAGTGTAAGGTTTCACAACAACCTGATGTGTGTCCATCCTTCTTGTCACACACAGCCCTGTTTTTCATTCACATTAGACACAGCGAGAAGAAAGCAAGATGTAACATGAATATGTCCACGAATATTTCGTTATGAAGGCAATTATAAAGTTTACTTGTACAGCACATACACATCAATAAATTAAGAAGGGGAAATACCCTATATACGGTTTCACCTCAGCATGAAAGACACAGTCTAGGAATGAGAATCTTGGAAATCATACCTCGTCTAATATGTAGGAAAGAAAGATGATGTTTATGGATCCACTAATGGGAATTTGCAGTCGATGATGTGTCTCCTTCGTGAATTTATGCGAAGTTTCATGGTTCCATTCACACGTTTAATACCGCATTTTTAACACATACTTTTCTCCCAAACCACGTGGCTGTGAAGGTATGACAAAGCTGAATAAATTCGAGATAGAATAAGGATGATTTACGAATGTATAATACGGTACAGTTCATAGTCCAAAATTGCGCGAAATTTTTCCTCCTTCTCAGTTACATACTTTTATTTCTCTGACTACTGGCGTTGCTCTATGACTGAAGACTTATGAAACCCATTCTTGATGATACTTCCATTATTATCTGCTCCATCGGAAAGAGTAAAATCGCTCTTTTATTCACCCCGTAAAACCACCTTGAAGCGACATACACCAAGTACCCCACGAAACTTGAACTAAATAAGGCAATATTCGTAAGCATCTCCGTTATTGTCTGTCTGTTAGGTCATCAGCCCAGAGGCTGGTTGGATCCTCAAATAGTACCACCAAAGGTTATGCGGTTATAAGGAAACCCCAAAAACCTATGACAGCACCAAAATGAGGCGTACTAGGCAAGATGAGGAGTGAGGTAGTTTGTCATTGCTTTCCTCACTGGGTCAGAAAGTTCCATTGCAGCACGACTGACCCTATGAGCAGCACCTTTCATAACACTCAGATGCACTAGTCATGCTCTGAAAGTCATTACTCAGCACTACCCATACCCCAGCAACTCCCATATTGTTACAGCCATGGATGTTGACTGGGACTTCGGTGGAAGCTACACTTTACTCTGGCCTGTGCCAAGAGATAGATGCAAAAGTACTGTATCCATCAAGAAATGACAGCAGGCAGTCTCCGTTATTATCCGTCGTATACAATTATGTATATGGCATAAACGAATGGAAATTAAATATTCTTAAACGTTTGGTACATGCAAATTTTGATAAACGTAATGTTAACGAAGATATTTAATAATAATATTCCAGTAAACCTCAATTCCATGTTATGACCTTGACATCGGATGCACTTAAAAACGAAATCCTGAATGGGTAGATTCCAAATACTGAGTTTGGTTGAAATATGTCCAACAGTTTTCCATTTTTAGGCACACAAACACAGAAAAACAGGTAGCCTGACACCAAAGGAAATAATCCTTTAGATATACAATATCACACATGATACAAATAATTATATGGAAATATTGATCATATAATGAATGTAGAGACACCCGAGCCTTACGATTTTACGATGATGGCGATGATTATGGGCTGATGACCTTAGATGTTAGGCCCTTTAAACAACAAGCATCATCATCAGATGATGATTATGATGATGACATCTTATACGTTTTCTCAGGTTTATTCGGTGTTCAATTAATTTAGGTGGGATTGATATCCAAGTCGTGTGAAATATTAAGCACATTCCGATTTTCTCCCGTTAAGGATCCTTTAAAACACTATTCAGCAATTTCATTGCAAATACTACAGGCTTCCAAAACCTTTTGCAGTTCTATGTAGATGTTCTACTTGACGTTTACATGATGAAATGCATAACGTGGCTGGTGGGGAAGTTGTCCTAGTTTTCGCACGACTATATTAACGACAGGATATCTCTGATTAGCAGACACTTTTCCCAATCTTTTTTCCCAATAAATTTGGTTCCTAAAACTATTGTCCCTTAAGAAATGTGGGTTCTCGAAAAAGCAATTGCAAATAAGCTAGTTCCAATTTCAGTAAGGTTATATTATGTCCAGTAGATCTTAAGTACACTTCATATTGTTGGGATTTGGAAAACAATGTTTTAAATATAAAATTCTTGACGGCGGCATTTCATTTTCGTTTCGCCAAGTTGTAGTTAGTTTGGTATTGTTTCGGAGTCTGCCTGTTCCTTCTGTAGTTCGGTTAAGAACTACCCACTGAACTACATTAGAATAACAGGAATGGCATCTGGGTAGGCGAGAAGTGAACCCTCTTATCAACTAGCCATGTGTGGTGGCGTATGGCAGAGACCTACGAAGTGCATTTGAGAAGGTCCAACCTAACGAATATTTAAAATATCCCTACATTTGTATAAGCAAATGTTAAAGTAAATTGATAGACATTCGCTTAGATGCTTTATTTTCATCGAATGTGAAAGAATATTGTCATGTGCCGTCTCGGTTACGAGTAAACGTCATGCACAAGGAAATTATTTTTATTCTGTGAGGGATGTTGAAAGGTGTAAAATACGTGAATAGAAAAGCAACTCGAATTATTATGATTACTGTACTCTTTAATTACAACATATTTATACGAATGCCTAGTTTCACAAACGGAAGGATATGCATATAGATAGAGAGAGAGAGAGAGAGAGAGGAATCTTTTTTTTTTTGCTAGGGGCTTTACGTCGCACCGACACAGATAGGTCTTATGGCGACGATGGGATAGGAAAGGCCTAGGAGTTGGAAGGAAGCGGCCGTGGCCTTAATTAAGGTACAGCCCCAGCATTTGCCTGGTGTGAAAATGGGAAACCACGGAAAACCATCTTCAGGGCTGCCGATAGTGGGATTCGAACCTACTATCTCCCGGATGCAAGCTCACAGCCGCGCGCCTCTACGCGCACGGCCAACTCGCCCGGTGAGAGAGAGAGGAATCACCAACAGAACATCTCCCTATTATAGGCAATATAATACGGTGGGAAATGAGATAAAGTTGACGGGTAAAACGAGCTTAATCTAATTAAACCGCTAATAGAGCTAGACACAACATATATTTTGTTTAAATCAGCATGCATATAACCTAACCACTAAAGGGAGACCGAACGTAGAAAAAAGCTATATCAAAATACATTTAACTTAGCCGCTAAACAAAGACAGAACATACAATAATTCAAAATTAAAATCTCTAGTATCAGGGAATACCTAAACCTAGGTGCAATGTTCATATACTGTTCTATTAATATTTGATATCACCATTAGTGCTATTTTTAGGTCCCAAACTACTGAAGAGCTCTCCGTGCCGTATTAGGAGGGACGTGGAATAAATCCCTTGCGGAATACCTCAGTCCTATACTTCAGAAGATGGAACATGTGCTTCTTTCTCGTACTAGGACCAGGAACATTAAATGATGTCAGTCCCAGCTCATACGGGCAGTCCATTTTAACATTCCCAAGTAAGCGTTTAAGTAGCAGCAAGGCATTTGCACATCTGCAGCATGCTCGCAGTGTGTCCATACCCACGGCTTCACAGAACGTCTTACTATGTTCAAATGAAAGCGATATGCTTGTAGCTAATCTACCTCATGAATAGTATACGAACACGTTCAAGTTTTTCAATTAAGTACCGGTGAGATGGTAACACACCGCATAGCAGTTTCGAGACTGAACTGCACCATCAAGCAAAAGATAATCTCATAAATCCGACTGATTGAAATTTCCAACAGTTCATTTTAATAAAGTCAAGTGATTTTGACTACTTTCTAATATTGTGTCCACAAAGGTTCGAAATGTCAAACCATGCTCTGCACTCAGAGTGACACCAAGATCGTTAATAAGAAATGACCAAAAAGTTGTCTGGCCTACTCTGTGTGTGTGTATGAGTCATTTTACCTTAAAAATTAGCTCATTTATGTGTCTAATGTTTCAAATTGAACCTTAAACATGTACAAATTAATAATAATAATAATAATAATAATAATAATAATAATAATAATAATAATAATAATACCAAGATGTAAAGACCAGATATCCAGTATGCGCCAAGTAATTGAAAGATGTTACGAGAGAAATAGACAGTTATATTTATGTTCCGCAGATCTAGAGAAGGCATATGACCGAGTACCTAGGGAAAGGATGTTAGCCGTTCTATGGGATTTTGGGATTAGTGGGATTTTTTACAGGTAATCAGAGGCATTTAAGTTGACAATTGGCCGCAGTGAAAATTGATTGTAGAAAAGTTCCTTGTTCAGGGTACTTACAGGAGTTAGACAGGACTGTAATCCTCCACATATTTTTCATAATTTTACATGAATCATTTATTGAATGTTGTAAAATGACCTCTAAATTTCGTAAAGCTTGCTTGGCATTAGTATTTCTCATTTAGTCACTCCGGTGTGGTATATGGTTAGCCTCTGTGTCTTCGGGCCGTAAACCCACTTAAGGTTTAAACAATTTCTAGAAGGAGTGCGGGTGTTTAGCCTCCTTCCATTTAGTTTATGACTGATTATGTGCAACCTTTTCTTTTTTCATTAAGGCCACTTAGTATGGCAATTATGCCCCTGTATATTTTTTAGAGTATGCATTTCTCCTTAGGTTAGTTCCATTTGAGAACAGTGCTATTGTGCAATGGGCAAGCCCGCATTGGGGCAACCGTGCATGAACAGTTCAATTTGAGGTGGAATTTTATTGCGTTATAGGAAACTGATTGCCTCTGCGAGGTTAGACTATGGTATGGTTGGAGCGCAGACTCCTACGAAGTGTACCTTCGTGGAGCATTCCTTGCTTTTATAAAATATTGTACCTGGCAAGAGCAATTTGACTCTTTTCTACGTAAATTCAAAATATGTAATTCTTTCAAGTGTTGAATCTGATGTTCGGACTTGTAAGTCCCCATACTGTGAGATCTGACGAGCTAATTGATATTGTTATTGATTCAATTTTTAAACTAGAAAAAAAAAAGGGAAAGAAATAACATTTCAAAATTTGTTTTGTTAACTTCTGCTCTAGTCAATTCCTTGTCCAGCCATTCAACCCTCACACTTCTTATCCCTCTGTGAACAACAGAAACCCCGTATCAGACTGTATCTTCTCAATGAATATAAACAAGAACTATTTCCTATTATCATATGATTTACTCCATAACTAAATCCGCAGCTAACCACATTAGTCGTGAGCAACCAAAGAACAACAAAAATAGAAGAAACAATTTTTCCCTTTGCAAAAATCAATAGATCATTAAAATAATATATCCCTCAGTCACGGTCATTCATCAACGGCTGCTAATTCTATATGGCCACCAGCCATAGGTTGCTGGGTAACATTGTCGGGCCATCCATCTATACCTTACGTCACAGCCTGTACGGTTGCTAGGGATACACTTACGTCACAATAGCTTCTGTCAGGTTAACTTCCGTAACGCAAATTTGGTAATGACCCCAAACAATGTGACATATTTATGTCAAAACCAGTTCATTGTTTTTTATTTTTTTTTCTTTGCGTTTAGGCCATCTGTGGACCACGGTGCTTGTGTTCTAGCTGTGTTTTTGTCTTCGTCTGCCCCTTTTAGCATACTGGATTGTGTTCTTAGTGGCCTCTTGAGCCTTCCTGTTGCCCCAGTATTCCTTCATTTTCTCGCTGAATTCTTTCCTGCGCTCCTCTGACCAATTCCCGGCTCCTTTGTGGCTAGGGATGTTAGGAAAGGTTTAGTTTTGACCATTAAACGGTATGCATTTCTGTCAGTAATGGCGGCTTGATTAATATTAAGCTCTGCAAGATCTTTAGCCACTTGTTTGGTCCAGGGGAATCCAGTAGCTTTGCCTTTGTTAGCAACCTTGAAGATCTTATGGGATAATCTATTAGGATCCATTCTGTATAGGTGTCCATAGAAAGTCAGACGTTTTCTCCTGATGGCATCTATGAGGTTTTCTTGATGCTGACGTTACAATTGCCCACTATGAAACCATTAGTCTCTCTCTATAGTCATCATTGGACACTTGTAAAAAAAATGTACTGATTTGATCATCTAACGGCCTTTGATACCACCCAAAGTGAGAGTTGTGCCGGGCGACATTGTCACGAAAATACAGCAGGGCAGTCCATCCTTGTACCCACCCGTAATTTTCACATCTGCCTCTTGGCAAGGGAGATAGAAAAATGCATTTTCACTGAAGTCTCAGTCTCCTTTATGTGTCGGTACTGAAACTGCTGAGGTACGGTGAGAGCTGAATAATTACATTCAGAGCATGGCAAGTGCGTCTGGATGCTGTAAAAGATGCTATTCATAGGGCCATTCGTGCTGTAACAGCACCTTGTAGCTCAGTGAGGAAAGTAATGTCCAACTACCTCACTCCATGTCTAATACGTCTCATTTGTGGTTTGTTTACAACCATCGGTGGTGCTATTTGAGGATCCAACCTGCATCCGAGCCGATGACTTGGCAGACAGAACATTTCTATTAAAAAAGACTTAGCAGTGTACTATTAAGTTTAATGATTTACCTCAGAGAGCGTTTCATAGTGACTTCGTCAAGGAAAATAAATAAAAAATACAGGGAAAAAAACCAGCACTCAATGTGAATGTCTCTACGTTAGAATAGCGGCTGCATAGAGTAAATGGTTAGGCGCCCGTCTCCTAAGCTTTTAATAGTTTCCAACCCCGGCCCAATCCATTGACATTTTAAAGTGTTTAAATGTGAGAGACCCGTGTCTATATATTTAATGTAAGGTTAATGAATAATTCAGGGTAAAATTCCAACAAATTGGAATCAATAGAAATTATTATTAAACATACATACATACATACATACATACATACATACATTATCATTATAGACTGTTATGCCTTTCAACGTTCAGTCTGCAAGCCTCTGAGAATTTACTAAACGTCGCCACAATCCTCGATTCGCAACTAGTGTTGTGGCCTCATTTAGTTCTGTACCTCTCATCTTTAAATCGTTAGAGACCGAGTCTAACCATCGTCGTCTTGGTCTACCTCTACTTCTCTTACCCTCCATAACAGAGTCCATTATTCTCCTAGGTAACCTATCCTCCTCCATTCGCCTCACATGACCCCACCACCGAAGCCGGTTTATGCGTACAGCTTCATCCATCGAGTTCATTCCTAAATTAGCCTTTATCTCCTCATTTCGAGTACCCTCCTGCCACTGTTCCCACCTGTTTGCACCAGCAATCATTCTTGCTACTTTCATGTCTGTTACTTCTAACTTATGAATAAGATATCCTGAGTCCACCCAGCTTTCACTCCCGTAAAGCAATGTTGGTCTGAAAACAGACCGATGTAAAGATAGTTTCGTCTGGGAGCTGACTTCCTTCTTACATAATACTGCTAATTGCAACTGCGAGCTCACTGCATTAGCTTTACAACACCTTGATTCAATCTCACTTACTATATTACCATCCTGCGAGAACACACAACCTAAATACTTGAAATTATCGACCTGTTCTAGCTTTGTATCACCAATCTGACATTCGATTCTATTGAGTTTCTCACCTACTGACATCAATTTAGTCTTCGAGAGGCTAATTTTCATACCATACTCATTGCACCTATTTTCAAGTTCCAAGATATTAGACTGCAGGCTTTCGGCACAGTCTGCCATTAAGACCAAGTCGTCAGCATAGGCCAAACTGCTTACTACATTTCCACCTAACTGAATCCCTCCCTGCCATTTTATACCTTTCAGCAGATGATCCATGTAAACTACGAACAGCAAAGGTGAAAGATTACAACCTTGTCTAACCCCTGTAAGTACCCTGAACCAAGAACTCATTCTACCATCAATTCTCACTGAAGCCCAATTGTCAACATAAATGCCTTTGATTGATTTTAATAATCTACCTTTAATTCCATAGTCCCCCAGTATAGTGAACATCTTTTCCCTCGGTACCCTGTCGTATGCTTTCTCTAGATCTACGAAACATAAACACAATTGCCTATTCGTCTCGGAGCATTTTTCAATTACCTGGCGCATACTGAAAATCTGATCCTGACAGCATCTCTATGGTCTGAAACCACACTGGTTTTCATCCAACTTCCTCTCAACGATTGATCACACCCTCCCTTCCAAGATGCCAGTGAATGCTTTGCCTGGTATACTCATCAATGAAATACCTCGATAATTGTTGCAATCCTTCCTGTTCCCTTGCTTATAGATAGGTGCAATTACTGCTTTTGTCCAATCTGAAGGTACCTTACCAACACTCCATACTAATTTTACTACTCTATGAAGCCATTTCATCCCTGCCTTCCCACTATATTTCACCATTTCAGGTCTAATTTCATCTATTCCTGCTGCCTTATGACAATGGAGTTTTCTTACCATCCTTTCCACTTCCTCAAGCATAATTTCACCAACATCATTTTCCCCATCCCCATGAGAATGGCTGTTTGCAACACCACCATGATGATTTCCTTTTACATTGAGAAGATGTTCAAAATATTCCCTCCACCTCTCCAGTGATTCCCTGGGATCTATTACGAGTTCACCTGAATTACTCAAAACACTGTTCATTTCCTTTTTCCCTCCCTTCCTAACATTCTTTATCACTGTCCAGAAAGGTTTCCCTGCTGCTTGACCTAGCCTTTCCAGGTTATTACCAAAACAACTATTTGTTTCGCTCTGTTTCTTTCATCTACGTACAAATCCCTTTCTGCCTCGGCCCTTGTTTGGAGTCATTTCTGATAAGCCTTCTTTTTACGTTTACAGGCTGCTCTCACTTCTTCATTCCACCAAGATGTTCGCCTTTTCCCATCTTTACATACAGTTGTTCCTAGGCATCCCCTTGCTGTTTCTACTACAGCATCCCTGTATGCCACCCATTCACTTTCTATATCCTGAACCTGCTTACTGTCTACTGTTCGAAACTTCTCACTAATCATATCCATGTACTTCTGTCTAATTCCCTCGTCCTGGAGATTTTCTACCCTTATTCGTTTGCAGACAGATATCACTTTCTCTACCCTAGGCCTAGAGATACTTAGTTCACTACAGATCAGATAATGGTCTGTATCATCGAAAAATCCGCGAAAAACTCGTATATTCCTAACAGATTTCCTGAATTCAAAGTCTGTTTAGATATAGTATATTATGGATCTGGTACCCCTAGCCTCCCATGTGTAGCGGTGAATAGCCTTATGATTGAAGAATGTATTCGTAACAGCTAAACCCATACTAGCACAGAAGTCCAGCAAACGCTTCCCATTCCCATTAGCTTCCATATCTTCCCCACATTTACCAATCACCCTTTCGTATCCTTCATTTCTGTTCCCAACTCTCGCATTGAAATCGCCCATTAGCACTATTCTATCCTTGCTGTTGACCCTGACCACGATGTCACTCAATGCTTCATAAAACTTGTCAACTTCATCCTCATCTGCACCCTCACATGGTGAATACACGGACACAATTCTTGTCCTAATTCCTCCAACTGACAAATCTACCCACATCATTCGCTCATATACGTGCCTAACAGAAACTATGTTGCGTGCAATGGTATTCCTGATACAGAGCCCTACCCCAGACTCTGCCCTTCCCTTTCTAACACCCGTCACGTACACTTTATAATCTCTTATCTCTTCCTCATTATCTCCCCTTACCCGAATATCACTTACTCCTAGCACATCCAGATGCATCCTCTTTGCTGACTCAGCCAGTTCTACCTTCTTTCTTCCATAAGCCCCATTAATATTAATAGCTCCCCATCGAATTCCATTTCGTTCGTCAAGTGAGTGGCCTAGTAAGGGGTCCTGAGAGTCGGGATATCAGTTGCTATGGAATGGGAGTGGGCATCTCGGACATATTCTGAGTCGTGGCCCTCCTTGTGCTCAGGCGGCTAGGACTATACAATTCACCGGTGGTCCATAAGCCGTTAGAGGAGAGATCCTCACTTGGACTATGTGCAAGTAGGGTAGCATCCTGCTTCATGAATTTACCGAGCTCAGAACATTTTAAGCAAGCCTCGGACCTATGGGAGTAATGGAGTCCCACTCCTATTTGACAGGCGAGGGACTCCTTGGAAAAAATTATTATTATTATTATTATTATTATTATTATTATTATTATTATTATTATTATTATTATTATTATAAACCACGGGGCTTACAGTTCACTGAGACTACAACAAATGCTGATTACAGTAAAAATAATTAGAATTAGCTTCAAATAAGAACAAACACCACAACAACATAGAATATTGAACTGATTTCAGAAACATAGGGCTGAAGACCAAAACGTCTCAAGTTCCATGCATCAACAGCAGCAGCAATAACATCATAATGGCAATGGAATTATTTTTGTTGACCAAGAATCCATCAGTATTGCTGTAGGCAAGGGATGTCGTCGTTCGGTATTAAGGGAATTCATGGGACCTCATGTTTGAAAGTGTTTGGTTTTTTTAACGTTTCATTTTTCGTTATGCATTTTCCGTAAATTGCTTTTTATTACGCTTCATTTTTCAGCTACCGTACCAAGGGACATGGCCGTGAGGTTAGGGGAGCGCAACTCTGAGCTTGCATTCGGGAGATAATGGGTTCGAACCCCGCTGTCAGCAACCCAGAAGAATTTTTTCTGTGGTTTTCCATTTTCACACCAGGCAAAGACTGGGGCTGTACTTTATGTAAGGCCACGGTCGCTTTCTTCACAGTCCTAGCCTTTTCTTATCCCATCATCGCCATTTGACTTATCTGTGTCGATGCGACGTAAAGCAACTCCCAAAAAAACTTTTCAATTATGAATTTTCCGTAAATTTAATACATTCTTCTAATTATCCTGAGATATTGATTCTACTCCAAAGAACTTCCCAATTCAGTGCCATGTAAATAACAAATCCATTTCCATTTTATCTCTTATCAAAATGAAATTGAAAATTAGAGATGAACCCGTGTTTAGTATGTTCAAACTTTCTTCAGTCATTCTTATTGTATTCGTATTGTAAAATACAAAATGTCTGTGGTAAGTCGGTTGGCCTGAAGAGCATGCATTGTAATTTTGTTCGACATGAATAATACAACATTCGAAGCAATTAATTAAATCATTGGACAGAGAAGGAATCACCAGTACAATGTAATGAATGCACAATGTGTTGTAAATCAAATGTTTGGAGTGGCAAGGTCGGTTAATTCACCATAATTCATGTCGCGGCCACCAACACTCGTGTGCCACGTCACGTCATTAAGATTCACATTCCGCAGAGGAGACTAGGATGTAATTGTACTGCAGAGCCATCTCCTTGGAATTTGTTCATTTAATTACAGAATTGTCAGAATGTTCGAACCAGTTTAATTATGTCGATGCAAAGTGGCGAGACGAAATTCTATCCAGGAAATGGAAACTAAAATTATTTTTGCCCTGCGTGACTAAGAGGACACGAGTTAGAAATTTATGTACCATTAGGGTTGTGTTTTAGAGATAGAATGTGCCTGCAGTAATCGAAACCGATTTTCAACCTATTAGGTCGTGTTACGTACATTTAGTACGTGTTGAAGAGATGTTAAGTACAGAACAAAAATGGCCAACCAGACACCAGTGGGATCCGAACCCACAACCTCCCGATTTCGCGTCGGTTGCTCTACCAATTGAGCTATGGTGGCCTAGGCCATCTTTGTTCTGTTGGAAAGGATCTGAGCTACAGGTCTGGTACTACTACCATCACACTGTAGAGTGCGTTTAAGTTGCCCGTTGAGGGCCAAGTCAATGAATATTGAATTTTCACGACCGCATTGTAATCGAAACCGATTTTCAACCTATTAGGTCGTGTTACGTACATTTAGTACGTGTTGAAGAGATGTTAAGTACAGAACAAAAATGGCCAACCAGACACCAGTGGGATCCGAACCCACAACCTCCCGATTTCGCGTCGGTTGCTCTACCAATTGTTCTGTACTTAACATCTCTTCAACACGTACTAAATGTACGTAACACGACCTAATAGGTTGAAAATCGGTTTCGATTACAATGCGGTGGTGAAAATTCAATATTCATGCCTGCAGTGCTTACAAGTGCAAGATATTGACAATAGGCGAGATATGTGTGTAAATCATTGGTATTACGTCATCATATTTCATGTTTAGGACAGTACTGTAGTGTATATGAGACTAGTTACTTATATAACATCAATTGCGGAAATAAAATAGTAGGTGAACAATGGACGAGACGAGGCCGCGGTACAAGACAGGTGTGGGTTTATTTGCCTGCATGGTAGTGCTACCTTCAGAAATCCTTCCTTCTCAGTTTGCTTTACGCCGCACCGACACAGATAGGTCTTATGGTCACAGTGGGACAGGAAAGGGCTAGGAGTGGGAAGGAAGCGGCGTAGCCTTAATTAAGCAATTGCCTGATGTGAAAATGGGAAACCACAGAAAACCATCTTCAGGGCTACCGACAGTGGTATTCCAACACACTATCTCCCGAATAAAAGCTCAGAGCTGCGCCCCTCCAACCGCACAGCCAATTCGCTCGGTCTTCGGAAAACTATCAGATCTTGAAGAACACTTCAAGGTTGCTCATTACCTATAATTTCAGCCAGCTTTTAGCTTTCCTTGGCGTGTGGTAACCTTCTTGCTGTTACTCACCGTTGTGATCTTATTTTCTGTCAAAATGCCCAGGAGGTAAACTACACCTATAATTATATTATTCCCAAATACAGCCCATTACAGAGTTTCTTCTTCTTCTTCTTTATCTGTTTACCCTCCAGGGTCGGTTTTTCCCTCGGACTCAGCGACGGATCCTACCTCTAACACCTCAAGGGTAGTGTCCTGGAGCTTCAGACTCTGGGTCGGTATACAACTGGGGAGGATGACCAGTACCTCGCCCAGGCGGCCTCACCTGCTATGCTAAACAGTGGCCATACGGTGGGATCGGAAGATTGGAAGGTATAGACAAGGAAGAGGGAAGGAAGCGGCCGTGGCCTGAAGCTAGGTACCATCCTGGCATTTGCCTGGAGGAGAAGTAGGAAACCACGGAAAACCACTTCCAGGATGGCTGAGGTGAGAATCGAACCCACCTCTACTCAGTTGACCTTCCGAGGCTGAGTGGACCCCGTTCCAGCCCTCGTACCACTTTTCAAATTTCGTGGTAGAGCCGGGAATCAAACCTGGGCCTCCGGGGGTGGCAGCTAATCGCACTTACCACTACACCACAGAGGCGGACACAGAGTCCCTTAAAGCATATATTTTTGTGATTACATATGTGATTCAGAAAATAAGGCACGTACTATCATTCAGTTAGCGTACACTTTATACACGGAGCTAAGTGGATACGTTCCTATCTTGCCCCTTTTGCGTGTGCTTGTATGGCTATTTATGCATTAATTAATGTACATTTCATATTTAAAACCCCCAAACAAACCCCATGGCGCAGATTCCCCGAAGGGTCATGCCCTACCAAGCGACAGCTGCTCAGCCCGAAGGCCTGCAGAGTACGAGGTGTTGTATGGTCAGTACGACGAATCATCCCGGTCATTATTATTGGCTTTCTAGACCGAGTTCTGCACCAAATGTTGGATAATATTAGAGTACCTACTGAAGGAAAATGAGAAAGGATCAACTAACTATTGTATAAGCTAGACATTTCACCCCCTCAGAGACCGTCTGCCACTTCGGTATGTCGGTAAAGTCAAAGACTATCCAAGCGGTCGTGGCCCTGGCAGAACTGTCGTTCACCATACAGAAATTATCTGAGAATTAAAACAGAAAAATGTGCAGTTTTTGTAAAAGGAAAATGGACCTTGAACGTAGCAAGAGAAAATCTAAGAAGAGTACTCCTATACTTCATCATAAAATAAAGAAAGGTTCTTCCGTAGAAGTAAGTGACGATGCTGAGTGTATTTTCCGAGGCCATTTGTTCTCTGAATCTAACAAAGGTGGGTTATGTGTGTTCACAGCAGCAGCAGCCGTCTCAGTGGAGCAGGCTTCCGTGAGGATTGTAGCCCATCAGCCTAATGAGGCTTTGAGTGCTGTTTCTGGAATTATTGATGTACTATACTGGACTGTTTTGGGATAATGATGACCGAGTTGAATTAGCTATTGACTGGTCAGAATATGACCTGGTGCCAGATGGCGGGTGGGGGGGGGGGGGCTGGTCAGAGACTAAAGGGGCCCATTCACAGTCGAGCCGGTTGGCGAGCCCGTCCATGTATAAAATCCACACCCCGAACCCGACTGGCTCGACGGTGACCATACACTGGCGAACCCGTTGGCGGACCAGTCCGCCAGTCTGTATTGCAAATAGTATGTGCATTGCCTAGTTTTTTTATAGAGAAAGTGGGTTCGAATCCCACTGTCGGCAGCCCTGAAGATGGTTTTCCCTTGGTTTTCCATTTTCACACGAGGCAAATGCTGGGACTGTACCTTAATTAAGGCCACGGCCGCTTCCTTCCAACTCCTAGGCCTTTCCTATTCCATCGTCGCCATAAGACCTATCTGTGTCGGTGCGACGTAAAGCCACTAGCAAAAAAATGTTTTTGTTATGGCCCAACGAAAACATTCCAAAGTGGCTGTAGCTGTTGCAGAATTTGTGCAATGATGTAAAGAAGAAGAAACGTGTGTGAATGAAGGAATGATTGAGAGATAAACCAGGATTTTCACACGTCAGCCTATTAAGAACTCTGTGCGTACAAGAGCCTGCAGATTATAAGAACTTTCTGCGTATGGATAGCGACAGTTTTTGCGAAAAATTGTTGGAGTTGATTCGGCCAAACATAGAGAAACATAGAGAAACAGGAGACACACATGAGAGATACCATCTGTGCTGAAGAGAGGTTAATTGTAACATGCGATTTCTAGCGACAGGGAGAAGCTATGAAGACCTGAAATTTAGCAGTGTAATATCTCCTCAGCTACTTGGAAAAATCATTCCTGAGACGTGTTGGGCAATCTTCGATACGTTGCAGTCGGAATATTTGCACGTAAGTGGGCCTACGCAATTTTGATTGTGATGTATTATAAGATCGTTTTCATAAAACAAACGTAATATTCTTTTGAAAGTGATTAGTTTGGGAAATGTTATTTCACTACTAATTATGAAATACAGAAAATGCCACTACTGTAGTAATGTATGATACATACAGTATTAACAAGTTAAGTGCAGAGGCGCGCGAGAGTCATATATGTCATAGCACAATGGTCTATAGGCTAATAATATTTGTACGAGAGTATCGGGAGACCATGGATTCTTCTTCTTCAAATTACTATTATTAGGCATTGCGTGACGGAAGGCTGGGAAAGCTCCAGGACTCGCCCGGTACATTTCAATAAATTCTTCCCGGAACTGCTTATTCTTCTCAAAAGTCATTGTTATTTGAGGTAGGCCTAATTAACCCACACAGAAACCAAATTAAGCTACAGACGAAACCGCAGTGAGCCAGTCAGGTAGTGGCCATACACACACTGACGGGTTGGCGAACCGGTCGGGTTCGCTAGTTTAGCAGTCGAACCGCCAACACGGACCCAACCTCGAGCCCAACCCTCAACAACCCCCCATACACCTTCGAGCCGGTCAGTGCGACCAAGGTCACGAACGAGCTCGCCAACCCGCTCGACTGTGAATGGGCCCCTTAAGACTTTGGGCCTCTTGTAACGGAGACCTTCAGTTTCATAATTCCCAAGTTCCCTAATGAGGGGGTTTTGGATGGAGCCGAGTTTCGCATAGAGCTTCCTGGCTTGCTTCATAATGCGCTCGGTGATGGGAGCTATGTTGTTGTCTCTGTGGAGATCGGAATTACGAGTAAACCAAGGCGCATCTGAGAAGAAGCGCAGTGCCCTGTTCTGAACACGTTGCAACCTCGTCAGATGCGTCTTGGCCGCACATCCCCAGACAGGGCTGGCATACTCTAGGGTCGGACGTATGGTTGTTTTGTACAACAGGAGTCTGTTTACTCGTGTGAGCCCATTCTCGGCTTTCATGAGCGGGTACAATTTGGAAAGGCGGCGGTTTGCAGTGGCCGCAGTAATCTTAATGTGGTTTCTATAGGTTAGTCCCCTGTCTAGCGTAACCCCCAAGTACTTAGTAGAGTCTGACTACCTGATGACTTCACCAAAGAAGTCCAGAGGGTCAGGATCAGTTCAGATTCTCTTGGAAAAGAGAGTGGCCGAACTCTTGCTGACATTAATTTTGATTCTCCATTTCTCGAACCAAGGTTCGAGAGTGGAGAGAGCATCCTGAATGTTGGACTTAACCCTAGAGGGCTGCCACGAGACAGAGGAGATAGCCGTATCGTCCGCGTAGAGATAGACCTTCGCACGCGCCGGTTTAGGCATATCTGACATGAACAGATTAAAGAGAGTTGGGGACAGTACCCCACCTTGTGGGACACCGGCCGCAAGGGGACGTGGATCTGAGAGTACCCCGTTGACTTCAACTTGGAAGGTTCTATCTGTCAGATAGCTGGTAAAGAGCCTAATGATGTAGTGCGGGAAACCAAGGAGATGAAGCTTTGTGTTCACTGCCAAGGGTGGGCTCACTGTTTATATGGTGGTAACAGTAGCGTAGCTAGGATCGGCCGCGGAGGTGGGTTATAGTTACATAATGATGGTAGAACACAATGAAGGTGCATGTATGACCCGTCATGTTGAGGACACTGATATAAGTGAACTACAGATCTCTTGGTTCTACAAGTATGTATCTGCATATTTATTTACTTTATTGCTTAGTCAGTTTCTGTTTCTGTTACTTTTGTAAAAAAAACAAAAAATCCAAGGAGGGAGAGTTTCTGACTCCCAGTACACTACCCCCCACTAGCTTCACCCCTGGGTGGGGAATAAGACAATGAGTCGTCGCATATGTGTCTGATGTGTAAATAGTACAGTAGTACCCTGTCATGTCCCACGTATGGTGCAAGAACGAGCATTGCATTATTACAAGAAAAAAGTTTTTTTCTATGCGTTCAGTATGGACGTTTTATTTTCAGTGAACCCTTATAGAAAGGTATTGACTGCACATGTAGTATTTTCTTGAACATATTTTCAGTAAGGATAATGCCCTTAAGTACTTTTCTGTTAACCTCTCCACCTCCCCCCTCTTCCCTTTTTAAAATCATCATTATGCGTTAAGTACGGCAGGCCATTGCAAGTGGACAGCCCCGTGTCTGGCCCAGGTCAGCCACAGGCTGTCAGTTCGGAGAGCGAGCCCCGAAGGAGAGAGATGGAGAGGAGTGAGTCGTGTGGACGACACATTTTATCAGACATGGAAGAAACTACGAATTACAAAACTCACCTTCAAAAAATAATGCAACCAAGTAAACTGTCCTTCTTTCTGCATATTGGACGACAACTGATATTTATTTGATTACACGAACGTGGTGATGTCAAGGAAAATTGTTTGAGCAGAATGAATAAACAGCCGTGCTTCCAACGTAGCATCGGGCAACATGACATAATTTTACTCTTGTTCAGATTCATGACTGAGAATACGTGTTCCCAAACATAGTAACTAACTTGCACGCCAGTTCACGGATACGCGGAAACTGTTTTCGTTCCAACTTCTTACCCTTAATACTAGAAGGCCGCCTCAATATTGTAATACTTGATCAGTTTTCTTTGAAGTTTGACTGGATCCTGCTCAAAATTTACAGAAAAGTAATAAAACCTCTTAATTCAGGTGACATGTCATCGATATTTCCAAACCATTGTCACATGGTTTAAGTTATTCACATTAAACTATCAATGTTACAATTGGCAAGTCACATAGTTTTGAAGATGAAAATTCTGCAAAATCTTTCTCCCGTAATTGTTTTTGAAAAGTGAGAGTTATTTCCTAATAGCTCCTTATACTTCTTGAAACGCCAGGCAAAATAAAATCCACGTTTGGTTTCTTGAAGTTGAAAGTCATGAAGACCCGTGAAACTCCTTGGTTGAATGGTCAGCATCTAGGGCTTCGGTTCAGAGGGCCCCGGGTTCGATTCGCGGCGTGTTTGGGTATTTTAATCTCGTATTGTTAATTCCTCTGGCTCGGGGACTGGGTGTTTGTGTTCATCCCAATACTCGCCTCTCCATACACTCACAACACATTACACTACGAACCATCCGCTGAAACACGCAATAATGTAAAGATCCCTCCATATTGTACCCTTTGAACCACTCAGGATATGTGTGAAATATACCGTTCGCTTCAGAAAGAGCATCAGGCCACAAAATAGAGCCAAGTCCATATGTTCGACACAGTTCGCAACAGCGACCCCAGCAAGAGTATGGGAAGAGTAGTAGTAGTAGTAGTAGTAGTAGTAGTAGTAGTAGTAGCAAATAAGAAGAAGAATGAAATTTTGCACACAGATAACGTGCCTTTGAGAACCAAATTTCTCTTTAACACATGTTCGATATTGCTTCCATTACGGCGGCCAACCTCTTCACGACGTGTGCGCTTGTTCACGACAACTTTGCGGAACAAGTCTTCAGTTATTCAACTGCACTTATCAATAATCCGCGAACGCATTTCAATCACGATATTGGGTCTTGCAGGAAAGCATTCCTCTGTCAAAAAACTCACATAAAAAGTACCGAGCAAGTTGACTGCGCGATTCGGGGTGACGTAAGTGTTTTGCATTCGGGAGAAGGTGAGTTCGAACCCCACTATCGGCAGCCCTGAAGATGGTTTCCTATTTTAATGTCAGACCACACCACACCTTAATCAAAGCCACAGTTGCTTCGTTCCCATTTGAGCCATGTTCAAGCCTCGTCACCATAAGACATGTCTAAGTTGGTGCTATGTAATGAAAAAAAAAGGACGAAAATAAGTCACAAGGATTTAAATCTGAACCTGGAACACGGCTTGAAATTTTCTTTGCGTCACCGTAACAGACACTACCGCGCCGTAAAACAACACAGTTTCAATGCGTTGTTAAACAGAGAGGCGATCGTAATCTGTGACGGTGAAAACAAAGGTAACTGACGATCGGAACCACGACAATGAACTCTCCACACTTTTCGAGCCGCGTAGGAAAGTTGAATGGTATTCGACGCATGATTAAAAAGGTATTTGCTTTATAAATGTGTCAGTTGTTTCTGCGCCGCCCTGTAGTATCATTTTTCAACGCCAAGTATTCGCGTAAGTGTAGGGCTTGGTCGGGTTTTTAGGACTTTACGTCCTTCCTGTCAACATACACTGATCCTAATGAGGGTTCTGACGTCGGCACTCGAACTCAAGACACAGGAATTGGGAGTCGAGTGGCTATGCTACCACTCTAGCGCATTCTGCCTACTCTCCCCCCATAAAGTACTGTACCTCTTATAAATGTATATACAATGTTTACATTATATTCTATAAATCAATTAATATGTCCAATTACAAGAAATATTATTCCTAGAAAATTGGAACATGAATCTAAACTTCCGGTACAAAGACATACAATCTGAGGACATTGAACGAACCTGGATGTATTAGCACGACGATGACGCAGTGCTATACCCATTAAACTCGTAGCCGCGGTGTGACCGTTTAAAATTCCAGTGACCTCGGGTTTTATTTTCACTAGGACAACCACGGGGTGGTGGGAAGGACCTTTTTTCCGCGAATCCCACGTAAATCTTGGAAGGGGTGCTGAAGAATATGTCGTAAATGAAACCATGAATGGTACACTTAAGCATAGGAAGCCTGCATCTATTGTATTACTGTAACGATTATTATGTCTCTGGAGTGAACTTAGATACATCTCCAAATATTATTATATCATATTATTATTATTATTATTATTATTATTATTATTATTATTATTATTATTATTATTATTATTATTATTATTATTATATTCCTTCTTTCGTAATCCTATATAGTTCCATTCTTGTAATGTCTCTCCTCTGAACTGATGTCAGACCAGTCCTGGAGAGCAAGTAGAAAATTTTATTTTTAAAGTGCTTGTAGAGGTGTAAACAATGAACAAGTATGATAATTGGGAGAGCAACATCTGATTGCACGATAGCGATATGAGCTATCTATATTCTATCACTAGTTATTTAAGACTCCTTTCTATACAAAACCGTAACACTTTTTGCTTTTTGCATAGCTGATCGTCCCCTGCCTGTAGCAGAGTCCTTCTAAACAGTGAGGGCGGAATAGCTAATAGGAACATTCCCCATTCCATCTTTTTAAACAATGAAATTATAGCTTTATTACCCATTGTTTTCCAAGCAACTTCTTTTTTTCAGTGCGAGTCCGTGTGTAGAAACCTGCCTCCCACACATACAAACACTCACAGATAATCTGTGATACCGACTTACATGCATGTGGGAGACACCTGACCGACTTCGTATTTCATATCGTCCTCCATAGCCGGCCGTGTTAACTTCAACATATCTTAGAAAGTTCAGAACATAGCTTCTCTTAAGTGTAGCCAAGTGAGTTGGATACGCGATTTGAACTTACATTCAAGAGATAGTAGGTTAGAAACCTACTGTCGGCAGCCCTGAATGTTTTCCGTGGTTTCCCATTTTCACATCAGACAAATACTGGGGCTGTACTTAATTTTTTTTTGCTAGGGGCTTTACGTCGCACCGACACAGATAGGTCTTATGGCGACGATGGGAGAGGAAAGGCCTAGGAGTTGGAAGGAAGCGGCCTTGGCCTTAATTAAGGTACAGCCCCAGCATTTGCCTGGTGTGAAAATGGGAATCCACGGAAAACCATCTTCAGGGCTGCCGATAGTGGGATTCGAACCTACTATCTCCCGGATGCAAGCTCACAGCCGCGCGCCTCTACGTGCACGGCCAACTCGCCCGGTGTGTACTTAAATTAAGACCACTGTCACTTCCTTTCCAGTTCTCACTCATCCCTACCCTGGAGTCTCTAATGAGACCTGTCTGTGTCGGTGCGACAGGTTCGAGAACACTTACACGAACCCATCTCCATACAGAGCGACCTTTACAGAGTCACAAATCAGGCTGTGAGACTTGCCTGGAAAATCATGGGGAATTTGTAAATAAAGGAGGGAGCTATGGTTAGTTAGATTAGGACCTAACTACACTTTCTGCGACATCTGGATCACAAATATGGAATTTGATCTCCTAAAACTCTATTGTTTAGGATTGAAATTCGCCCTTTCCAATGCTTTTCCTTGTAACTCACACAGCCCCAGTAAGTGACATCGCCGGACTGAGTAGCTCAGACATTAAAGCCCTGGCCTTTTCAACCCACCTTGGCAGATCCGATCTTGGATCATTCCGGTGGTATTTGAAGGTGCAAGTTGAGAGAACAACATTCCGATTGTGAGACAAGGAAGCCACGGTTAGGAGGGGGAGGAAGTTGTTTGAAATTTTCCAGTTAGAGCTTTCAATCGGCGAATCCCCAAGTTCGACAGGCCAAGAAACACAATAGCATTCATTCAAGGATCGGAAACTGTTGTAAATGAAAGAATAAACAGCATTCCGGAACAGAATAAAAGAATAAAAGGCTAGCACAGATAGGTATGTATCAATGAATACACGCTCTAATCACGATATGAGCTAATTATGTTCTGAATTATAACAAGTTCACTAAGGCCGCTGGCTCATTCAAATTGGTCAGGACAAAACACCCTCAGTGTTTGTCTGTGGCTCTCCAAACGTCTGTGGGGGTGGCTTACGCTCTATAAAACTTGAGAATGGCGGTTATCCTGGGTCTTGTCTTGCTTCGGTGTGCTTGAACTGCATGTCGCTATTTGAGATAATACGTTGCACTTTGTTCTGTGTGAGAATTACCATGGAAATTCGCAGTAGAGCCAAAATCAATTTACTGTATATCAAATATGTGGAAACTTTAAGTTTGAGATCGTTCTGTAAACAATATTAATTGACGGTCATTAACTGCGCTTTGGACTGTAATAAACTGTTAAAGCAGTCAATGCCGCTTATCTTCAGCCACCAGAGTATGAATTATTGTATGGAGAAGCTCAAAACCTAATAAATAAGCTCACCCGTGTATATTGAACCATTAACTATTTGGTTCTATGTTTGATGAGTGGCGTCAGTACTTTGCCTAGTGCGGCCTTGTCGTGCGGTCCCATAACCACCTGTAATTCGTTCTTTCTTTGCAGCAAAGACTGAGTGCAGTGATGAGTGAAGAAAGAGTAGATGGTCGTCAGCATCAAGATGGAGTCATTGGTTCCAGCATCGTCATCTGGAGTCAACATGACTTGCTAACTACCCAAAGGGCCAGAAGGAGGCCGGCCGAGACCAAAATGGAGTACAGCTAAAGTTCTTGTCTTATCGCAGATAGCATAGTCGAATTAAGAGTCGTTGGGGAGATTAGAAGGCATATACTGTAAACTAATAGGGTGTAGAGCCCATGTGAGAAGAGAGGTGCAGCAGTGGAGAGACGAACTCATGATTTAATGCATAGAGTGATTATGGATTTAGCCCGTTATGCTAGCAGGGATATTATTTGTTGGTAGAGTTATCTGCATTGAGAGCACGATCCTGTAGGTATAGGCCTACGTTAGTCACGTATCCGTGGAGTTGTTGGCTGCACGAAGGGCCTGAATGTTCTATTACCCGTGGGGCTTGTTAATTAATATGTGAAATATGGGATGTGCAGTGACGTTGACACATTAGAATTCCTAGTGACAGGAATCAAGTGAAGATAGATATTGTTAGACGCAGAGTATTGAGAAATCAGTTGCTGATAATGCGGTTCCACCTCTGGCAGAAATGAATGGAGGGAATGTCGGCAAGTGATCGGGTTCAAAAAGGGGTAGTGTTTTCCTTTCACCAGGCAATAGTAATGTTAAAGCCCCGGTTGGACCGGACGAAGACCATTGCCCCTGCAGATATTTGAACGGATTAGCCGTCACTATGTCACAGTCATCGGTAACGTAATCCCATTTGTATTAGGATAGGCTTGCAAATAATAGGGTCATCTTATTAAACAACTACGATATTGTTAGCCAGGAGATTTCTGGATTGGAGTCATGAGTGCGGATCTTCGCGGACGTGTGTTCAACCCAGCCACTCCTGGTGGGAGGCATCCAGTGTTATTTAATTGTTATTTACTTCGCGTGCTATCGTAATGATTCATTTGTGTGTTTTGATAGTATTTTTCATGTTTGTTTTGTTGATGTCATTCGTGTTATGCTGTGTGTGAGTTAGGTCTCATCTACGAGGTCGTAGGTTCATCCTGTCTTTGCGTGGCATGACCACGTTCATGCCTTAAGCCCAGTGTTATTTTGGGGGATTTAATTCTGTGTGTCACTTCCGGATCTGTGTTGTGATAGCTAATCCGAATATACGGCGATTAAGTAAATTCACTTTCTGTACGTAGGCCTACTTAATATTTATGAATGATTGATGATTATGATGATGATGATTCTTGGTGCTCTAAGGGGCCTAACATCGAAGGTCATCGGCCCCTTATGAATTATTAGGATAACTTGAACGATAAGACGAGTGCTTAGTTGTTGTTGGTTTTTTTTGTTTTTGTTTTTGTTTTTTTCTATTTGCTTTACGTCGCACCGACACAGACAGGTCTTATGGCGACGATGGGATAGAAAAGGCCTAGGAGTGGGAAGGAAGCGGCCGTGCCCTTAATTAAGGTATAGCCCCAGCATTTGCCTGGAGTGAAAATGGAAACCACGGAAAACCATCTTCACGGCTGCCGACAGTGTTCGAACGAGTGCTTAGTCAACTCTCGGTTCAAAAATAACGAACTATTCCAATGGATCATTACAGTAAAATAGAAGTGACTTTAGTTTCCCAGTATTTTCATAACTTCTTCTCTTTTGAGAGTTATATGATTTTGAATGTTGTTTTGCGCGAACATTTTTCTTGCGGTAAATCAATGCTATTTTAGTCCTTATACGATAGTTCTCATTTCATCTATTTATGAACCTTCTTATCCTGCACAGTGACGTGTACGAACGTACCATCTTGAGGAGCTAGCTAGGGGCAGTTACAACAGGATAGGGTGCAATATTGATATCTGTGTGAAATTAATAAAAATTTACCCTTGCTGGTTTCGGTAACCTCCATGAAATCTACAACAAATGCAATGCAAGATCGAGCAAAGTGAATAAATCTCTCGAAACCGCACAGAGAATCGTCATCTAACAGTGAGCAAACAGTGCTATTAAGTGAAATTTTTGACTACTTTTCCCCTTCTATTTGACAGTTCCATAGTCGAAAGGATTTTCTCATGATCTCGAACCCCAATAAGAGCAACCTCATCCGTCCACCTTTACTCTCCCGCAAATGTCACTGTGTTCAACACCCAAAACTTGGATTTCAGATGACAATGACCACTCCGAGCAAATGTCACTCCGTGCAAGTGTCACAAACTCGGTGCATCCTTAAATAGCAAAAGCAGCAACAAAAAAGCATTATTTTGGACCAAAATTTTATTTTCGAGAAATCATGACGTGTAGAATAATTTTTATAACAATGAAACAACATAAAAATGTAAAGTAAAATGTTATTCATAATATTTTTTATCATCTGACTTTGCGAACACCTGTTTAGAGGCACTTAGGCTATACTTATCCCAACTATTAACTACCAAGCTGGGACGTTATTGTTTAATTAATTTCATATCACTATTAGTTATGGGTTTATAATTATTACTACTACTATTACTATTTTATTCTAATATACAATTATTATTTCCTTAAATACATAAATAGTTAATCGAAACATGCATTATATAAGTAGGTTTATTTCTTACACTTTGAAGTTATACTTAACGATGGTTTATGATAAACATGACCGGGCGAGTTGGCCGTGCGCGTAGAGGCGCGCGGTTGTGAGCTTGCATCCGGGAGATAGTAGGTTCGAATCCCACTATCGGCAGCCCTGAAAATGGTTTTCCGTGGTTTCCCATTTTCACACCAGGCAAATGCTGGGGCTGTACCTTAATTAAGGCCACGGCCGCTTCCTTCCAACTCCTAGGTCTTTCCTATCCCATCGTCGCCATAAGACCTATCTGTGTCGGCGCGACGTAAAGCCCCTAGCAAAAAAAAAAAAAAAAAAAAAAAATGATAAACATGATCACAGCAGACTACACATGTTTGTTAACAACACTTTCCGTGTGTTGCTTTTCACCAAGTAGTTCTAGGTTAAACATTGAATTTTTTAATTTATCTTTGTCTTTATTGAATAAGAAGTATTTTCCTCTTTAATCTCGCGGAAAGGAAATTGTTCCACTTCTACAAAATATTTTTTCAAATTTCGATATGTGCCACTTGCTACGTCTTACTGTGTCATATTATGATTCTTTCTAATTTTCCTTGATTTTTAATTTTTTTCTTTTTGCTAGTGGCTTCACGTCGCACCGACACAGACAGATCTTATGGCGACGATGGGATAGGAAAGGCCTAGGAGTTGGAAGGAAGCGGCCGTGACCTTAACTAAGGTACAGCCCCAGTATTTGCTGGTATGAAAATGGGAAACCACGGAAAACCATCATCAGGTCTGCCGACATTAAGATTCGAACCCACTATCTCCCGGATGCAAGCTCGCAGCCATGCTTGCCTAACCGCACGGCCAGCTCGCCCGGTGATTTTTAATTTACACGTGGCTTTTATTACAATTCAAAAAATAAGAAATTTGCATGAAATTTTGCGTGGTAATGTATTTAATTTATATAAATAACATTCTCTAGGCTGTTCCCTTTGTCACAAGTAAATTAACTATTAAAAATAATCAGTAGTACAAAATTAGGAAATTTAATATGAAATGTAACAGATTAACAAGTACTGCAGATATACTAGAGTGACCTCATCAAACTGGAGCGAAAATGAGAAATCTCGAAAAATCGTCATCTGCCCTGTCGACTCCCGATTTCAAACCCATTATCTCTTGAATCCAAGGTAAAAGTTTCAAGATGCGTATTGCGTAGCTAACTCGCTCTGTCACAAATTATTACTAATAAATAGCCTATAAATGCAATATTAATAATATGTCCCTCATTAACTCAGTAGATAAAACTGGTAAATTCTACTGTCTGTAGGCTATGTGATAATAGGTTCCCCTTCTTGTGTTCTTGATAATGATCGTAATTATGATGATTCGGTGAGATGTATGCTATGTTCTATGTGCTATGTTCGATATTTTTAGAAATGGTATTACCCGCTATGTTATGCCTGCCAAAATGTACATGTACCTGGTAAGTACATTCAGTGTTCATTTGGAAGAAATTCTTCGGTTTTACAATTCATACACATAGAGTCCTCAGTTTCGCTACGAAGAAGCTCCTATATAATGCAGTGGTCCGAATTTTAAGATAAATTTTGTCGAAATTCATCTACAACTAGCCTAGATATTGTCACTCGGGAAACTTGCATTGGCCGAGCGAGCTGGTTAAGTGATTCGATTCATGTAGCTGTGAGCTTACATTCAGAAGTCCTGAAGATGGTTTTTCATATTTTCCCATTTTCGCATCAGGCGAATACTGGGGCTATAGCATACCTTCATTAAGGGCATATGACCTATACGGAGAGGGTCTTGTTTCGCTTACCAGTAGAATAGCTAGACCAAAGGAGCTCGGTGATTATAAATACCAGTTATTAGTTGCCACATCAAAAACAAACCTGAGATGTCTAGTTGAATGGAACAGAAAATTAGATGTTCTCTTTCATAAGACAGTAGGTTCGATCCCGACTGCTCGGAGGCATTTGACTTTGTACAAATTCCACAACTTCGTTCCGTTGGCTACAAAGAGTATTTGTTGTACAGTATATTAAAAATAATGATGAAATGCACGCTGAAGGTAATCCTCCAACTTCCTGCCGACACACCTGGTGATATAATATAGGCCTACACACATCGGAAGTTAAAAGTCTAGGACATTTCCAATCACGATGAGAAGCTGTCCTGTAACACATTAGCGCCCTTGTTACCCTACGAATAAATGGAAACCCTTATATTTTGGTAAGTATGCCCCTCTCTGAGGAGAGTAACAACTTGCTACAAAACCTGCACATTTCACCTTGTATCAGATTGTTATATTCCAAGTTTGGTCTTTCGGATTCTAAGAAAATAAGACAGTTACTGAGAGATCAAGAATTCCAAAAAGGCCTCTGGTTCCTCAAAAGGGAAAAGGCTTTTCTTTTTTAAACATTCAGCGAACAGTTGGAAAAACACTCCATGATGGTCTATCTTGCAGTGACTGGCATGATGCCCTAAAGATCACCGCTAATGTCCCATTCGTTCGAGCCGTACCAGGCAGGTTCTTGGACAATAACCGTTGTTCGCACTGCCACAACGAGAAAGAGACCCTTTATCATGTTCTGGGATACTGTCCCTACGGTGAAACCCTGCGACTTACTAGTCACGGCGCGATACAAAGCTCCATCGCCGAGAATCGCCGGTTATAAAGTGCACGAATAGGTTCATGGGTTGTCGGAGAACGGCAGTACCCGTAGGATTCACATGATAGCCTTCAAAAACAACATCGATGGATATATTATTGATCCTATGGTTCGGTTTGAATCGCAGGCTAACCAGGGCAGTGAAGTACATCAGGAAAAGAAGAGCATACACGACCCAACTACCCCCTTCTACCAACGTGAATACGAAATGGATAACATCGAGGTGATAAACCTCATGATCGGTGCAAGAGGAAGAATTCGTAAGTTCTTACAGAATTCCGCTCAAGATTAAAACCATCAGAATCGTTGACGAAGAATGTGGTCCTCAAAAGCCTTGAAAGGTTCATTATCAATACCAATACATAATTTATATGGTCATTAATGTATTTAATACACTTTGTCCTCATGATCAACCACCTTATGGGGGAATTCATTCTCGGGATAATTGTATATATATATATATATATATATATATATATAAGCAGCCACTTGAAAGCATTCCAGCTCAAACTGGAGCCGGTCCCAAATCCGATGAGGGTAAAACTCTAGTTACTGACAATCTATGACGACGCTAATGTAGATATGTCTGCAAGTGCCGGGAAATGATCGAGATAGTAGATTTCTTACTTAAGCACTCAGCAAATCTTACCCGTTAAGGGGTAAGTGATCGTAAAGGTCAAGGTGTGACAAACCTAACAGGAGATTCCCTGGCCCTACAGACTAGAGATTTGGCGTAGGGCTAACAAGTCTTAGGCTAACTTATTGCTACGAAACTCTCAGTTGGGTGGAGGTGGTAGAATACATCCGGCAATTCCCCTGCTTTCCGCAACAGGCTACTGAGAGATAACCCCAGCGGCTTACAGCTTGAGATTTTGGGTTGGCGACCGCAAGACCCATAGCTATCTTACATTGTTTCTATTTAGTTGTGACAGGATCCTCACTTTCATATTTCCCATCCTAACTACCTTAGTCAACTCGTCTTCCTCCCCGAATCCGACAATTGGCTTTACGTCCCACCGGCACAGATAGGTTTTATGGCGATGTCGCGATAGGACATTGGTAGGAATGGAAAGGAAGCGGCCGTGGCCTTAATTAAGGTACAGCCCCAACATTTGACTGTTGGGAATATGGAAAATTATGGAAAACCATCTTCAGGGCTGCCGACTGTGGGGTTCGAATAACACATAACTTCACGAGGTCCAGGGAGTACAGTATTTCATTTTCACGCCGTTGGTTCTTTATTCTTCGAAAGCTTGGAACTCTTCCTATTCCATTCTGATTAGTGATTAGAGACGATTGTACTTCACCTTAAAACAAAAATTACCACCACTACAGTACTACCACTCTTAAAACAAAAATCACTACCACCACCACGACCAATGTAAAAGAAGTAGAAGATGTGGATTTTTAGACGACGAACATGTCAGTTGTCAATGGATTTTTGAAAAACAAATCTACAAACAGCCACGAGGGATGTATGAAGCATGATACAAGTAAAGAAATAATTGAAGTAAGAAAGACAGGAAGCCGAAGAAAAATATGGCTGGACGATATGGCGCTAGCAGGCCACGAAGGTCCGTGAACGATGGAAGGTAAACGTTTCCACTATCTGTAACCACTAAGCTGGATAGAGTGGTTAGCTCTATGCCCAACCTCCTTTGCCCTCACGAATTAACCTGTTACTCATTTTTGGCGCGAACTTCAAGGCACTGTGCTTCTCCGGAAATGATGTGTGGTTTATACATTTTCTGCTCACTGACGGAGAATCGAAAACACGTTCTTTCGCGTGAAGGGCGTTACTGCCGAAGAGAAGAAGAACAAGAAAAAATTGTCTGCATAATTTTGATGAAATCTTTGAACAGTAAGCAAATGAAGTGCCCAAACTGATACCACGAGTAGATGCAGCTGCTTTTCGCATGAGATAGGAACTCGTTTGAATCGATGGCTTTGGAATGAAAGTTATTTTGTCTCAGTTCGAGTAGAGTGCTGAGTGTTCCGCAAATAAAACCTGCTATCTATATTCTAGGCTAGTTGTATAAATCAGGCGGGCGGGCTGGCGAGCAGTGCGGCGTGTGTTCACACCTCCAAGTGCGCCGCGGGTAATAAGTCAAAGGCAACTCTCTCACACACACGTGCGGAGGGCGGGCCTGGCGAGCCTTCAATTTACCCATTAGTGAGACCCCTCAATTAAAGTGATTAATTTTTAGTGAAGGAGGTAAGTGCTGAGGGAGGAGGACTCTGGTCCAGTTTTCCGAAGGTCGTATGTCCAAGACACACTTAACTTGAAACAACAGGCGCAGCTCACAGCTGACGCAGAGAGCTCAGACAACTAGAAATCTGATAATTCACGTTCATGCTCCTTGTACCAGTATTTTTGGGCTCTAACCCCATTGTTAGCAACTCTGGAGATGGTTTCCTGTCGTTTTACCTTCCCGGGCCTAGCCTCTTTCCATCCCAGAGAAGCAAATCCACCTCCGTACAGGTATGTAGACTCTTGGAGAATTGGAAGGTAAAGGCTTCCATCATGCCTAGCCTCGACACTGAGTGGTATAGAGTTGGTAGCTCTGTGGTCAGCCGCCCTTTCCCTGGTACTCCTTTTCGGTTTGAACCTTTCCACTCTTAGTGTAGACATTCTGTTCCTAAACTTTCCGACTTCTTGATTGGAAATCGAACCCATTTCCTTCCAAGTGAAACGATCACGCATTAATCGCCTCGTCTAGGTATACCCTATTTTCTTATCCCAGCGGCGTCGAAACCCTAAAGGTTCGTGTGACATTCAATTTATAACAAAGAAAATTGTTCTTGATTGGGAGGAATGAATATCTTCTGTTACGCCTTCATCTATTTTCCTAAGCAGTCACTATTGTTATTTACTTGTTAAGTTGAATACAGCATTTCTCTTTTAATAGCTTAGAGTTCCTTCGTTCGGAGATATAAGTACAAAAGTTCGATTTTCACCGTTACCACTTCAAAAAGGTAATATTAGTGTTAGTAGCAATTGTTCGGCGTTCCTGTATGGAACACCCTCCCCCAAGGCGTAACAGCCCCGAAGGCCTGCAGATTATGAGGTGTCGTGTAGTCAGCATGTCGAGTCTTTTCAGCTTTCTAGACCGGGACCGCTATCTCACCGTCTGATAGCTCCTCAACTGTAATCACGTCGACTGAGTGGACCTCGAACTAGCCCTCAGAATTAGGTAAAAATCCCTGACCTGGCTGGGATTCGAACCTGGGTCTTCCGGGTAAGATGCAGGCATGCTACCCTTACGCCACGGGGCCGGCGTTCCTATATGGTAATTGAATTAAAAATGTACCCTTCACCTTTGTGGCTCTTTCCCCAACATCCTCAAATACTTTCGCCGAAAAGTGATATAATCTCCATTTATCGAACCTCATATTTGAATTTCACTCTGAAATTATCTGAAAATATCGAATGTCCGAATAATTGTCTGACTCCTTAGATGCATTGCAGCGTCACAGCCTTCAGTTCATAGGGTCACGGATTCGACAGCCGGCCGAGTTGGAGACAGCTAATTCGTCTAGGTGTTTATCTTAATATACCTCTCTTCATGTACACACAACTAACAAACAAAGGAACATTCAAAAGTGAATTCATCCCTCGATATAGTGCTGGCGTCGGGAAGGACATTAGGCCGTAAAACAAGGCCAAATAGACAGATTGCATATCATTCGATCCCAGGACCGAACCAGGATGTGGAAAAAGTGGCAGCAAAGTATCTAATGCCTGAATAATTCGTTAAATAGTAGAAAAGGGCTGAAAGTAAACAAAAAAATATATATATATTGCCTCAAAAGACACATAAATTAACGCAAAAGAACTGAATCTTTCTCTATATCTATCTATCTATCTATCTATCTATCTATCTATATATCTATCTATCTATCTATCTCTCGGGTTAGTTGTCCTGCCCTAGGGAAATGGTTAAAGCTCCCGTCCTGAGAACGGGGTTTCGGGTCGAGTGTGACGAGCAGTCTCATTTTCAACTCTTTAGACTTAAAATCAAATCCAAGCACTATTTATGTCTTCACTCTGTTAGGAATTCGCTCGATAAGTTCTACAACTCCAGATTCCTCGGTTCATTTAGTTTTTCAAGAAAGATGGTGAGCATTGAAGACGTACATTGCCATGCCCTATTTGCTTCATCAGATGTTTAATGAAGCCTGTCTAGTGACCAGAGTGGTAACGCCCGTAAGGCAGCTAATGAAGACTTCACATTAACACCCACATCGTGCTATCTGTGTCTCAATAATCTCGTTATATTCACTACTGAACTGTGAAGAATCACGACTTTCATGTTCCAGTGCGATTGAAGAACAGAGATTCAAACTTAAGTACCGTGGGGAAGCACGTAATTAAGGCTTTAGTCGAATTCTCAACACACCTTGAAGATTTGGTAGATCATGTTTCACATTGAGCATTCATCTCATTAATAAAATTATAGCTGTTTCTAGTGTAAAATGGTACTCGGAAGCACTTCTGCAGGCAGTAAACGGTGGGAGAAAATATTTCTTCATGTTGGATTGGTGGAATAAACAAGTCGAATGCTGTATTATTTGGAATGGCCAATAATAATAATAATAATAATAATAATAATAATAATAATAATAATAATAATAATAATAATAATAATAATAATAATAATAATCTATCTTCTTCTATCTTAATCTGTTTACCCTCCAGGGTTGGCTTTTCCCTCGGACTCGGCGAGGGATCCCACCTCTACCGCCTCAAGGGTAGTATCCTGGAGTTTCAGACTTTTGGGTCGGGGATACAACTGGGGAGAATGACCAGTACCTAGCCCAATAATAATAATAATAATAATAATAATAATAATAATAATAATAATAATAATAATAATTTAATCATAATACATCATCATCTGTTTACACTCCAGGTCCGGTTTTTCCCTCGGACTTAGCGAGGGATCCCACCTCTACCGCCTCAAGGGCACTGTCCTGGAGCTTCAGACTCTTGGTCCGGGGATACAACTGGGGAGTATGACCAGTACCTCGCCCAGGCGGCCTCACCTGCTATCCTGAACAGGGGCCTTGTGGAGGGATGGGAAGATTGGAAGGGATAGGCAAGGAAGAGGGAAGGAAGCGGCCGTGGCCTTAAGTTAGGTACCATCCCGGCATTCGCCTGGAGGAGAAGTGGGAAACCACGGAAAACCACTTCCAGGATGGCTGAGGTGGGAATCGAACCCACCTCTACTCAGTTGACCTCCCGAGGCTGAGTGGACCCCGTTCCAGCCCTCATACCACTTTTCAAATTTCGTGGCAGAGCCGGGAATCGAACCCGGTCCTCCGGGGGTGGTAGCTAATCACGCTAACCACTACACCACAGAGGCGGACTAATCATAATACATGATTGTAAAATTTGTGCTGAATTAATTTGGCTAAATTTAGTGGGAAGAGTAATAAATTTGAACAAAATTGTTATCTCAGGCAGAATCGATGATACTTGAAGAGGGGATGCTAGAAACAAAACATTGCTGAGGGAAATAAAAACCCAAACCCCATGGCACTACAGCCCTTGAAGGGCCTTGGCCTACCAAGCGACCGCTGCTCAGCCCGAAGGCCTGCAGATTACGAGGTGTTGTGTGGTCAGCACGACGAATCCTCTCGGCCATTATTCTTGGCTTTCTAGACCGGGGCCGCTATCTCACAATCAGACAGCTCCTCAATTCTAATCACGTTGGCTGAGTGGACCTCGAATCAGCCCTCAGGTCCAGGTACAAATCCCTGACCTGGCCGGGAATCGAACCCGGAGCCTATGGGTAAGAGGCAGGCACGCTACCCCTACACCACGGGGCCGGCCTGATTGAAATACTGTATGAATATTATAGCTATCTTAAAAATAGTCGTAGATGGTTAAAACTTTCCCTGGATTCCAAAAGAACTTCTCACCATCCACTCACTCAACAATAGATTCCCATAACGATATTCTCAATACAAATACCCCTAACCATTTTCAGAATAATTCCTTAAAAGCCCGCACGACGAGTATCATCACGAGAGCGTGATGGCAGGGTGACTTCGTCATTGGATTCTCACCAAGGCGGCAGAAGTTCCAATCTCGAACAAAACACGTGGAATTTTGAAATTGGAAAGCTTTTGGTCCGGATTTCATGTAAAACCAGTGGTCCCGTGACTATAATCACGATATCAACAATCACGTAAAACTACAACCTTGCTGAGATTTTGAGGAGCATTTATAGGCCGACACTTTACTTAGAACAATAAACTGTCTTACTCCTCATGTTTTACCCCATATCAATGTTGAAAGTCGGAGTTCAATTATGCTCTTTAAGTTCTATAGCCTCACCGATTTTAAATCAGGACATTCGTTATTAAAGTTTACAATTTCTTGTTCAATGGAGCCACTTACGCATAACCTACCTGCTGCACAAAGAGAAAAATTAAATTGATAAACCATCAAAGAAGTCCCGCAGTGGGTTGGAAGGTGGTACAATAGCATCCAAGGCAACCCCTGCCTGTCGTAAGAGGTGACTAAACGGGAACCCACGAGATTTCAACTTGGGAGCTTAGCTGTATCCTGGCATTGCTTCCACTTGCTTATGTCTGGTTCCTCACCTTATCTATTCTATCCAACCTCTTCTGGTCAATCATTGTTATTTTCCGACTCCGGCGGTATTAGGTTTCCTATTCCCAGTCTTCCATTTTCATGCCCTTCACGGTCCTTGTCTTCCTTTGGCCGTAACATTCATTTTTCGAAGTGTCGGACCCCTTCCATGTATTCCTCTGATTAGTGTTCATAGAGCATGGTTGCCCAGTGTTGCTTCCTTTTAAAACAAGAATCACCACCACCACCACCACCGCCGCCGCCGCCTTGAAGGAAGTGAACGGGAAAGACTACATTTGCACATGGAACCGCTGGGAGACAGCACTATAGATTAAAGAACTTAACTATATAAGGTCCGCCTCTGTGGTGTAGTCGTTAGTGTGATTAGCTGCCAACCCCGGAGGCCCGGGTTCAATTCCCGGCTCTGCTACGAAATTTAAAAAGTGGTACGAGTGCTGGAACGGTGTCCACTCAGCCTCGGGAGGTCAAATGAGTAGAGGTCGGTTCGATTCCCACCTCAGCCATCCTCGAAGTGGTTTTCCGTGGTTTCCCACTTCTCCTCCAGGTAAATGCCGGGATGGTACCAAACTTAAGGCCACGGCAGCTTCCTTCCCTCTTCCTTCTCTATCCCTTCCAAACTTCCCATCCGCCGCAAGGCCCCTGTTCAGCATAGCAGGTGAAGCCGCCTGGGCGAGTTACTGGTCATCCTCCCCAGTTGTATCCCCCGACCCAGAGTCTGAAGCTCCAGGACACTGCCCTTGAGGCGGTAGAGGTGGGATCCCTCGCTGAGTCCGAGGAAAAAATCGACCCTGGAGGGTAAGCAGATAAGGAAAACGAAGAACACTATGTAAGAATCAGGAGTCGATTATGGAACTTACGAAGTGTATCTGTAGTTCTGCCTCTTCACTCTTCTGCCACTACGGCGGGTGTACCCTGTGCCGCGAGGTCCGTTCAGGGTTGTTGACATGTCAGAATGACAGAGGGACCTACCATTAGGGCAGAGATTGTACGCATCTGCGTGAGGCCGAATTGTATAAGGAAATAGCGCAACACATTGGAGAATAAGTGTCAACAGTGCATCGATTTGGATACTTTTGACCAGAGTAAGATACACGTACCTGTTCACATGTTATCGGACAGTAGATACATGAGAAATATCGGCTAGAACCATCTAAGAACATTTGCTAGAGTTTAGGCTGCAATTTCCGGTGTCGCTTGGCGAACTTCCACTCATACCTCACAAGTCGTGAGAGCATCTGCAGAGATGTCGAGAGAGGAGCACATGGGGAGGGCAATTGGGAAAGCGTTGTGTTTATTAACGAGAGCAGATTTTGGCTTTAGTGTTAAGTATAGTAGTTTGTGAGTGAAGCGCCGACAACGTGAGTGATACTATCCACAATGTATCCGACAATGCGTACATACAGAAAGTCTGCAAGTATGATTCCAGGAGTCGTAGTCTACAATGTCCATTTCCCACTAGTGTATGTACTCAGATCATTGAACAATGCACGATAAATCTATAAGTTCGTTCAACTTGCTCTGCTACCACTCGTGCAAGTTAAAAGTAAGGTGGGTGGTATTTATTAAATATAATGCCTATCCACTGCCTCTCGTGCAACCTATTTCAAGGCAATTGCCAAATATGCTGACCTTTCCCTTATTGAGCAAATGTGGTTCTCAATGCAGGGCCAGTGTTCAACAAATGCGATAAATTATACCCAACTTCACCACCGGGTAAAATCTACATGGTACTTAAATCCACAGTATGATATTCGACACCTGTGCAATCAATTGTATACAAGAGTTGCGTCTTGCATTTATTTTGTGGAGAGGTATACGGAGAAGTGACAGGCCTCCTTTCTTCTCAGGAATCAACTTAGTACTCGTGTCTGTTTATGTCTGTTGAGACTCAAGGGTCATAAATATCTACAAAATTAGTCGTATCAATTTCAAATTTCTCGGATTCCGACTTGTGAACAGACCTCACTTACTACCAGCTGAATCAAGCACGCCTTCAGCGATGTCATCAATATATCGATCTATAGAATAAGATACTGGCATGAGCTATTATTGTAGGAGCAGGCTATAATGGGGAGCGAGCTTTCATTTCTATCAAGTTCTATTCAATTACCATGGGAGAAAATGGCTTAATTTATTGAAGGAGACGATATGACACGTGGAAGTTAACCAATCTTGAAATTTTATGTGACAGTTATATCGCGATGGGAACTACAATTCTACTTGAAATCCAAACCACAAGGATGTGATTTTTCATTTCAATTACC
This sequence comes from Anabrus simplex, assembly GCF_040414725.1. NCBI lineage: Eukaryota > Metazoa > Arthropoda > Insecta > Orthoptera > Tettigoniidae > Anabrus > Anabrus simplex. The sequence goes on from NC_090265.1 coordinate 1,426,996,145, forward strand.
GAGATTTGAACCGCGATCGCCTTAGCGATATACCAGTGACTGTTCTCTTGTAAGATATGGTGAATACTATTTCTTGTTTCAGCACTTCTCCTTTTCTCCTAATTGGTCTTACGTCACACCAACTCGGACAGGTTTCATGGCGACGACAGGAGAGGACAGGGCTAGAACTGAAAATGAAGTGGCAATGAAGTACAGTCCCAGCGTTTGTCTGGTGTGAAAATGGGAAGCTACGGAAAACCATCTTCAGGGTTGCTGACAGTGGGGTTCGAATTCATAATCTCCCGAATGCAAACTATGCGACCTGAACCGCAGCACACCTTTCTGAAAGTATTTCCTTTCGACATTTATTGTACACCCATCTCACATGTAACGTACAGCACATTATTTTCCAGAGTAGAAAATCTCCGCTGCACTGATATTTAATTAAATGGACCAAGCTTTCTTGTTAATTTATTTTTTGGAGCTAGAAGTAAGTAGTTTGAAGTCTAAAATGTTAATAAACAATTTGTTTATAGAACTGTACCATACAGAGCACTCAACACTCTAGCGGTTAAATATTAACCATTTATTACATTCTCACCCATTAGGATTCCTATTCCTTGGAGTTAAATCAAGATTATTTCCACTAACCAACACCGTACCGCTTATGTGCTTAAATAATGGAACATACAAATCTAACTGGCCGTGAGGTAATATTCAATGCCCTGAAGACACGCGTCGAAACATGTCATCATATCTGATCAATTTCATCTTCCATGAACAATCGACTGCACTGGAGATCAAAAATACCCTTCATTATTATACTGATTGCTTGAACACGAACGGTAAAAATGGCTGAGAAACAATCACATCCATGAATAATGCATTAGCTTTATCAGTACGCCTGAGAATTTACACCTTTTCGTGCACCATCTAACATATACCCGGCTTATTATGTGCAAGGGGACAATGAGACTCTTAGACTCTAGACATAACTTGGGGACGAACTAAAGGCTTCCCTGGGCGGGAATATATTTAATGGTCGATGTTGCAACAAATGTCAAACGGAATTCCGCAGCATATTCATATAATTAGGAATATCTGCTGCATGAATGCAAATATTGACTGAATATAGGATCCATGCACTAGCATCGACTGAGCTTAAGTACTTCTACCGAAGACCAGCCAGGCGTGCTTCCTGGTTTATTTACTACCACAGCAAAAACAAGGCATTTTCTAAACAGTTCTTCGACTGAAAAGTTGGTATTTTCGGTACATTATGATATTAAGTTATCTTACTGTACATGTGCGTTAAAGTAACTTCACCACACACTTTATGGCCTACTGCATTAGATCACTGCCTTCAAAATTTGGCCGTAAACATCTCAACATGCGTAAAACCTCACTCTCTGTCTTTATAATGTAAATAACTATTTTCCCCTGGACAATTCGTGGTCCACTACACATCCTGGCCTTCTGCTTCAAATTACAAGCAATTTTGATACTTAACACCAAAGAGTGCATACTTACAATAATAACGTAAGCGACGAAACCCCGACATTTCTAATACCAGTATGTTATGAATTACTTCTTTTTAATATGTTTCTTTCCTTTTTGCCACTCTACGTTCCTTCCCGTAGTACAAGAATAAAGACCCTCTTCCATATTCCTTACGCTCGGCTTTCTCTTACCCAAAGTTCTCTCTGTATAAGTACTATGGCCAGGTTTAATGCCTTATCTATCAACAGGAACCTAGACATCTTCTTATTGTATCCTTTCTGTCATGATATTTCTCAGATTACTTAACTTAATTTTACTTCTGGTTAGTTCCAGTCTCTTTTATTTTATTTAAGTGAATTTATGAAAATACCTAAAAAATATAGGATTGTACAGTTTATATTGTGTATAACTGTGTCCATTCTAAATATGTCTATATTTTTCACTTTATATTAATAGCTATTGAACATATTGCGGATCTTAGTATTTCTGTGTTGTGCTGTTCTGATCTACTACTGCTACAGTTTACAACCCTGAGTTTGGCTGGCAGCAGCGCTCCATAGCTTCCGGTTTTGTGCCATTCTCTACAGTTCTAGATAACATTTGCATCCCAGCTCCTCCACCAGTCGACCAATATATTCCAGTCTACGCCTTCCCCTACAATTTCTTCCTTTCACAGAGTCCTCTGGGATGAAGGCTAGTAAACTCCTTGTCTAATAATATGTCCAATCCATGTATTACTTCTTTTCTGCATGTTCATTGAAATGCTCGGGGTTTCTACAACTCTCTCCATTACTTCCTCATTAGTAACTCTCTCTGTCCAAGGAATGTTCAGTATTCCTTTATACGACCATTGTTCAAAGGCTTCTTTCCTCTTCCACTCTGCCACCCCTAGTGTCCAGGTTTCACTTCAATACAGAAATACGCTCCATACATATGTTTTAACTAATTGTTTCCTCAGTTTTAAGCTGATATTTTCGATATTTTTAAATAAATCAGTCAATCAAGTTTCCATAGAATTTGTATTTTTGTTACGGAAAATCGAGGGCTGGAAGTAAAGTAGTAGTAACATATGTATATATACGTAATCATTTATTCTAGAACCACCATACCTTTAAAGACCTTCATTATAATCTCCTGCGATATGTTCCACCCATTGCCAGATGTACAGAAGGCGCAAGATACCTGTAGTAGTGGCACATTTGTTGCCGGAGCGTCCTACAACTTCAAGTATGGGGTTTCGTGTATGGGAGTACTTTCCTTGGAGTGGTTTCGTTAATATGAGGAACAAAACCAAATCACATGGATTCATGGCCCAGTGAATATGGTGGATGCTAAAAGACCTCCCGCTCCACCTTGCCAACAATTTCATGACAGGAGCAGCAATGTTATAATGGTTATTGTCGTGTATGACAATGGGCGGATGCATTTAGAAATGGGGTCGTTTCCCGCGCAGCGCAAGACGAACATGGAATATCATCTTCCCAGACTAAAGGATACATATAGAGGGAAACGTTTCCATACACGAGACACCACACTTCAAGTGATAGGGTGCTCTCTCGCGATAACAACAAAGGCTTCACAGCTACTGGTATCTTCCACACGACTGGCAACGAATGCAACATATTGAAGACCTGTAGAGGTACGGTGATTTTACAATAATCAGTTTCGTGCATATGCATTTGATGTCACTACCCCTTTTCCATCCCCGGAGATAAAATTATGTGTGCAACTTGTGCGGCACTCGTATAACATAAGCATTCACCTAAGGACTGGTGCTTAAATATTTACACTAATGCGAAAAAGGGAAATACAACAAGTCAGTCCTCCATTTTTAACAATAACACACTAACCAGACAAGAAAATGCAAGAGGCCCGTCCATCCGAATAAGGTATCGACAAGAGAAAGGGAAGGGCCATGAATATCCATCCCATAATACAATAAGGGCTAATGTTTTCTTTAATGTTTTATTTTTTTTACAATTAGCTTTACGTCGCTCCGACACAGGGGGTTCATATGGTGATTATAGGGTAAGGAAGGGCTAGGAATGGGAAGGAAGCTGCCCCGTACTTAAGGTACAGCCCCGCATTTTTCCCGGTGTGAAAATGGGAAAACACGTAAAACCATCTTGAGGGCTGCCGACAGTGACATTCGAACCCACTATCTCCCGAATGCAAGCTGAAGGCAATGTGTCTCAAAATAGTGCAGCCACTCCTTCGTTGATATTAAAATATTAGGCCGCGTTGCTCTGAAGCAACATTCCCCGCTTTCTGTACGTAAAAGAAATTTATTTATTTATTTATTTATTTATTTATTTATTTATTTATTTATTTATTTATTTATTTATTTATTTATTTATTTATTTATTTATTTATTTATTTATTTATTTATTTATTTATTTATTGTGCTTCAAACAGGTACAAACCTAATGATGTGAAACACATATACATATACTATTACATTAGATAAAAACAAATACTAAATTACAATTATAATATCTCTTATGAAAGTCCTTGTAAAATAAAGTCACAAATGAAATAAAAATACACTTTTCTTCAGTAACATAATATTACAAGTATTCAGTTACATATGCACATAGTATAACAAGGTATTTAAAATATTACAATTAAAATGATTTACGAACGGCTTTAAAGTTGCTTTAGTACTGTAATTATACATGATGCTAGTGATGTTATCGAATATAATAATGATGATGAGGTAGATGGTTTAACTAGAAACTGGAAAGATAATTAAAGTTATGAGCTTAACAATAGGAGTCAGCAAAGTGCGATTTTAACTTAGAACAGAAAACAATTAAGTTATTTGTTTACATTGTTTTACTATGGATGTGTATGTGGTTGCAAATATATCCAGTATGTACTCATTGCTATATTTATTAAATATTTTCATTGAGTTTAACACTGGTGAATTACTACGTTGTTGGGTTCTTGATCTAGAGCCGTAGAAAGTAACATGTTTTGGGCGTGTAGATGGATTAGGAACAGACATGTTGAACAGAGAGAGCAATTTAGAGCTACCAATAAGATTGTTAAATAAATGTTTGTCAACACTTCAGAGTATTCAAAGCCATTTGGAGTAAGAAATATCCTTCGAAAATATTTCCTTGAAAATGTAAGTGATTGCCAATTAAAGGGTTAATGCGCTCACAGGGGTGCTCAGTGATCATTTTTCTCCTCCCTGCAGGTGAAATTCTCCGAGCTCCGTATCCTTGTTGTAGTTGCTGTGGATATTCTAAATATACACATTTTAACAGCACTGACATTGAATTTTCGCCTTCTTCGAACACTAACCTTTAAACATGATGGCTCACAGGAAAGCTGGGCATGTACCACTGTCGGTTACGAACAGATTCTATCTCTATTTGCCCCTCAAGACTGTCTCGAAAGACTGTCCACTCTTCTTCAAGAGCATTAATTCGTGTGATAATCATTAGGACAGATTGTAGAGATTTTTACACTCGTCAAACATTTCCCCCGTCATTGCACGTCCCATAAAATCACCGCCGGCGCGACCAATATACACATCATGCAGTACGACTCTTCCTGGAACCGTACAGCAAGAATTGAATTCCCCACTAAATCTGCTGAGAACGGACACAAATCTGTACGTAAGCCCAACAGTGGACATGACGGCTACTGAGAACAATGTGCGTGTGCAATCGGTGGATCCGGCAACAACATGTGTGTATCACTGGTGGAACGCGACGGCCCATGAGAACAATGTATGTGTATCACCAGTGGATCTGGGAATAACGTGTGTGTATCACTGGTGGAACATGAAGACCCCTGAGAACAACGTGTGTGTATCATTGGTGGAGCATCACAGTCTTAGGGATTAACGTGTGTGTATCACTGGTGGAATATGACGACCCCTGAGAACAATGTGTGTGTATCACTGGTGGATCATGCCAACCTCTGAGAACAACGTGTGTGTATCATCGGTTGATCTGGGAATAACGTATGTGTATCACTGGTGGAACATGACGACCCCTGAGAACAATGTGTGTGTATCACCGTTGGATCTGGGAATAATGTATGTATCTCATTGGTGAAACATTACGGTCTCTGGGGACAATGTGTTTGTTTATGACTTGTAGAACACGACGGCCCCTGAGAACATTGCGTGTGCATCATTGGTGGAACATGATGGCATCTGCGAATAATGTGTTTGTACCATTGGTGGAACATGACGGCTTCTGAGATCAATGTGTGTGTATCATTGGTGGAGCATGAAGGCCTCTGAGAAAAATGTGTGTATCATTGGTGAAGCATGACGGCCCCTGGGAACAACGCGTGTGCATCACTGGGGGAACATGACAGCGTCTGGGAAGATATATGTGTATCACTGGTGGAACATGACAACCTCTGGAAATAACGAGTATATATCATTAGGGGAGCATGACAGCGTCTGGGAATAACGTGTGTGTATCACTGGTGGAACTGATAGTAACTGAGAACAACGTGTGTGTATCACTGGTGGAACTGATAGTAACTGAGAACAACGTGTGAGTATCACTGGTGGAACATGACAGCCCGTGTGTGTATCACTGGTGGAACATGACAATCTCTGAGAACAACGTGTGTGTATCGCTGGTGAAACATGACAGCCCGTGTGTGTATCACTGGTAGAACATGACAACCTCTGAGAACAACGTGTGTGTATCATTGGTGCAACATGACAACTCCTGAGAACAAGGTGAGTGTATCACTGGTGGAACATGACCATCTCTGACAACAACGTATGTGTATGACTTGTGGAATATGACTGTTTCTGAGAACAACATACGTGTGTAGCTAGTGAAGCATGACAGCCCCTGAAAACAACGCGCGTGTGTGAGTGTGTGAGTGTGTGTGTGTGGGTGTATCATTGGTGGAACATCACAACCCCTGAGAACAACGTGTGCATATAACTGGTGGAACATGACAGCCTCGGAGAACAACGTGTGTGAATCACTGGTCGAACTGATAGTCACTGAGAACAACGTGTGTGTATCACTGCTGGAACTGATAGTCACTGAGAACAACGTGTGTATATCACTGGTGAAACATCACAACCCCTGAGAACAACGTGTGCATATAACTGGTGGAACATGACAGCCTCGGAGAACAACGTGTGTGAATCACTGGTCGAACTGATAGTCACTGAGAACAACGTGTGTGTATCACTGCTGGAACTGATAATCACTGAGAACAACGTGTGTGTATCACTGGTGGAACTGATAGTCACTGAGAACAACGTGTGTGTATCACTGGTGGAACTGATAGTCACTGAGAACAACGTGTGTGTATCACTGGTGGAACTGATAATCACTGAGAACAACGTGCGTGAATCACTGGTCGAACTGATAGTCACTGAGAACAACGTGTGTGTATCACTGGTGGAACTGATAATCACTGAGAACAACGTGCGTGAATCACTGGTGGAACTGATAATCACTGAGAACAACGTGTGTGTATCACTGGTGGAACTGATAGTCACTGAGAACAACGTGTGTGTATCATTGGTGGAACTGATAATCACTGAGAACAACGTGCGTGAATCACTGGTCGAACTGATAGTCACTGAGAACAACGTGTGTGTATCACTGGTGGAACTGATAGTCACTGAGAACAACGTGTGTGTATCACTGGTGGAACTGATAATCACTGAGAACAACGTGCGTGAATCACTGGTCGAACTGATAGTCACTGAGAACAACGTGTGTGTATCACTGGTGGAACTGATAGTAACTGAGAACAACGTGTCTGTATCACTGGTGGAACATGACAGCCTCTGAAAAAAACGTGTGCGTATCGTTGGTGGAACATGACAGCCTCTGAGAACAATGTGTGCGTATCACTGGTGGAACATGACAATCCCTGAGAACAACGTGTGTGTTTCACTGGTAGACCATGACAACTCCTGAGAACAACATGTGTGAATCACTGGTGTAACATGACAGCCTCTGAGAACAACGTGTGTGTATCACTGGTGGAACATGACAACCTCTGAGAACAACGTATGTGTATCACTGGTGGAACATGACAACCTCTGAGAACAACGTATGTGTATCACTGGTGGAACATGACAACCCCTGATAACAACGTGTGTATATCACTGGTGGAACATGACAACCCCTGAGAACAACGTGTGTGTATCACTGTTGGAACATGACAACCCCTGAGAACAACGTGTGTGTATCACTGTTGGAACATGACGGCCCCTGAGAACAACGTGTGTATATCACTGGTGGAACATGACAGCCTCTGAGAATAACGTGTGTATCACCAGTGGTACACTCCGTCGCGAGGCTCTTTTAGTAACTTATGTACAGTGTATGCTCTACGTAATGTCGCCATCCTATTTCTCTGTTCGTGATTTTGCTGCTGCTCTAACTTCCAAATAGCAAAGGCAAGTAATTTTCATCCCAGGAACTCTACGTTCTTGGTTAGGAATGTTATGTTCTCAAGAAAATAGAATATATCTGCAGAGAGCACATTGGAAACCAGAATCAGCAACTGGAAGCTATTGGTGTGTTTGATGAACGGTAAAAATAAGAAAACAATTGAGGAAGATGGAAATTAACCTTCCAGTTTTGTTTGAACATTTTCAGTAACCATTGAAGCAATAAATTGAAATGTCAGATATATATGGAACAAAGTTAAATCCTTTTATTTTTCGAAACTATTTTATTATATTTCTATAAATTCTACTAACTTACACAGCATGGATAATTTTGTAGACGACTAAATACTTATAAACTGAAATGCAGTCCTGATATTCTCCCCATCTCTCAGTAACAACAGTAGTTTGTGCTATTTTGACTTCTGTTACATTTCACTCTTAAATTTAATTTCTTAACTCCATACAGCTTTCGAACCAGTTCGCTCAATTGAAAATTTAATACATTAATGAGTATTTTGTTATAATATCCCAAGTGAATCAATAGCTATTTTGAAATAGGCGGCACATTTACATGCGAGGAAGTAGCCACTTACAGTGCGCACGAGCAAGGCATTAATTACATCCAGTCTACAATTGACGACAATCGAGTCAATACGTTGCACTCAACGAATGAGGGGTAGCACAATTACTGCTAATTATTACTGTTTGGGGTGGAAATACACCTGAGTATACTAAATTAAACTATTACTCCTTTAAGTAGTGATTACATAGTTTTTGTCCATCAGATGGGTACAATGTAATTATTTTTACTAACGATACAATATCCGTAAGCCGTGTTAAAGTGTTACGGTCTTAAGTTCCTCTAAGAGTGTCTGTATTAACACACATGGTGGAAATTAGTTCCACGGTAAACGACATATGATATGCTTTAACAGTCTCTGGTCTTAATCTGACGTTGAGACGGATTCTTAACGGGAGATAGTGGCCGAAAGTTTTGAAAAATGCATGTATGTAATGGCTCTGCTATGAGAACATATTCGTAAAGTTTCATACCAGGAATATAATTATGTATTGGTTAATAAATCCAAAATTCGAGGTTCTGTCAAATATTATTGCCTATATTTAGTATTCAGGAGAATTTTCGCACGCCATGTGGTATCAAGCAGCTAGAAAATGGCTATAATTTTTAGTTACTTGAGAGACGTGCTTCAGTTCGTGCGATAGAAATCTGTGGGTGTTTGTTGGAGTCTAGCGATCAGTTTGTTCTTGGTTTTTTTTGTAACCATTTGTTGAGAAAATAATGATGTAATCTTAATTTAACTAAGATTACATTGTGAGCTAGGCAGTTAAGTATATCAAGACCTGATAGCGGGTTTAGTAAAAAGAAAACGTATATAAATAGCATAGAGAATGGCAGAACCAGTGTTGAGGTTAAGTAGATACGCAAGAGTTCTGAAAGTGCTTCACGAAAAAAAAGCTGTTAGTGTCAACATTATTATTCTCTACCGAATAATTTGGCAATCATATGGACAAAACTGCAGTTTAAGAGTAATAAGAATATGGTAATAGGCAATATGTAACTTATTTATATTTTGTGACTAATGTAAATCTGACCACGAGCAGATACCGATTTACAAATGAAAGAGATCTTATTTTGGCTGATGGGTGATGGCTGTTGTATAAGTACGTGCGGGTAGCCTTAATTTGCTACTACTCACAGAAGATGACTACGCTAAGAACGTCAACACAACGAAGATGTCTGAATCAAATACATGTGTAATACGAAATGCATTTAACTTTAAATCTTATTCATTAAAAATGTGTCCAACACTTGGATATACACTGACTGTCAGAGCAAATGCAACACCAAGAAGGAGTGGTTCGAAAGGGATGAAAGTTGGGGAAAAAACAGAGACGGCACGGACGAATAATTGATGTTTATTTCAAACCGATATGCAGGTTACACAATGCGCACGGCATCGACTCAGTAGGATGTAGGACCACCGCGAGCGGCGATGCACGCAGAAACACGTCGAGGTACAGAGTCAATAAGAGTGCAGATGGTGTCCTGAGGGATGGTTCTCCATTCTCTGTCAACCATTTGCCACAGTTGGTCGTCCGTACGAGGCTGGGGCAGAGTTTGCAAACGGCGTCCAATGAGATCCCACACGTGTTCGATTGGTGAGAGATCCGGAGAGTACGCTGGCCACGGAAGCATCTGTACACCTCGTAGAGCCTGTTGGGAGATGCGAGCAGTGTGTGAGCGGGCATTATCCTGCTGAAACAGAGCATTGGGCAGCCCCTGAAGGTACGGGAGTGCCACCGGCCGCAGCACATGCTGCACGTAGCGGTGGGCATTTAACGTGCCTTGAATACGCACTAGAGGTGACGTGGAATCATACGCAATAGCGCCCCAAACCATGATGCCGCGTTGTCTAGCGGTAGGGCGCTCCACAGTTACTGCCGGATTTGACATTTCTCCACGCCGACGCCACACTCGTCTGCGGTGACTATCACTGACAGAACAGAAGTGTGACTCATCGGAGAACACGACGTTCCGCCATTCCCTCATCCAAGTCGCTCTAGCCCGGCACCATGCCAGGCGTGCACGTCTATGCTGTGGAGTCAATGTTAGTCTTCTGAGCGGACGCCGGGAGTGCAGGCCTCCTTCAACCAATCGACGGGAAATTGTTCTGGTCGATATTGGAACAGCCAGGGTGTCTTGCACATGCTGAAGAATGGCGGTTGACGTGGCGTGCGGGGCTGCCACCGCTTGGCGGCGGATGCGCCGATCCTCGCGTGCTGACGTCACTCGGGCTGCGCCTGGACCCCTCGCACGTGCCACATGTCCCTGCGCCAACCATCTTCGCCACAGGCGCTGCACCGTGGACACATCCCTATGGGTATCGGCTGCGATTTGACGAAGCGACCAACCTGCCCTTCTCAGCCCGATCACCATACCCCTCGTAAAGTCGTCTGTCTGCTGGAAATGTCTCCGTTGACGGCGGCCTGGCATTCTTAGCTATACATGTGTCCTGTGGCACACGACAACACGTTCTACAATGACTGTCGGCTGAGAAATCACGGTACGAAGTGGGCCATTCGCCAACGCCGTGTCCCATTTATCGTTCGCTACGTGCGCAGCACAGCGGCGCATTTCACATCATGAGCATACCTCAGTGACGTCAGTCTACCCTGCAATTGGCATAAAGTTATGACCACTCCTTCTTGGTGTTGCATTTGCTCTGTCAGTCAGTGTATATGCACGTGAGGCATTATTCTTGAAGATACAGTGTAAATTCAGATCTCTGCTCAAAGTCGATTTCCACAACAATGAATATTAGCTGCACTACGTGATTCCGAATTTTAAGGCAGATAGTACGAAGTAAAAACGGTCATATCTCACGTTGAATGTTAACATGAAGAAACATCCAGGAACATGTATAATGTTTAATATGTAATCTTCATTCTTATGTTTAGCACTCAAAAGTAGGATATTAAGGGATATATTGTACCAGGAAATGCCCGTACTTTTTGGCTAGCTCTAGGAGCAGATTACTAATGATGAGGACAACGAAATAAATTGCGTTCGAATGTTAATAAGATCGAACTCATGACCACTCGTCGCGTTAAACAGTTTCAACGTCACTTATATTATACGCGTATGTGAACACTGCTGAATCTCACGACAAAATATAAGTTTATGCTACACGAAATAATTTAAGCATTATGTCCCACTGTACCCTGGCACATTGAACTGAGTATCCAAATGACACGAAAGATAAGTTCAGTCAATATTATTTGAAATTTAATGATATTAAACGCTCTGTCGTGGTGATGGGAAACTAATGTTTGTTCCCTAATAATCACGAAGTCTCAATCTTAAATGTCCACTTTGATCGTAAGAACGGGTTTACCTTTGCCCGAGAACGTATCAAAGGTCGTCACTCTGTAACATACACGAAGTTAAAGTTATTTCTCAGGAAGTAATGTTCGGAGTTTGTCTCACTGTCGAGCAGAAATACAAGTCCTAATTCAACAATAAATGTTAAAATTTCTTAGCACTGTTGCTCGAAAAGTTGTACTACTTTCGCCGGTCGAATGTCTAAGTCTTGTAGTAATTCGTAACTTTGTCTTATGATACAACGTAGATCTGTACGTCCAGCAGCTAGCCTGCTAAGCAGAGCTCTGGATCACGATTGGAATAATATGAGCATAGTCTGACCTCTTTATATACTTTATATACATTTATATACATTTGTTGCATCAGTTTCTAGTCTATAAAATAACTTCTATATTCGTGGTCGGATTTATATGAATATTGGTGCATTGTAGAGTTAATAGCGTCTTACATGATGCTGTGGAATACGACTTACGGGAGTTATAAAATACGGCAGGATATCAGGTGATGTTTGTGACATGTCTCAACCATGGTTGGCTAGCGGCGAGGCCTACATCATCCACTCCACGTCAGCTGAGATAGAGGTGATGCATATCCACACTCAATTACATTTTCTGTACCGGTGTTTTGGGTACAGTATATGAAAGGAAATGTCCTGACTGATTGTCAATTAACGCCCACGCAAAACTACTGGACATAAAGAAATGAAATTTTGGGGATATATTTATACTGCAGTGTAGAGACCTACTGAGGAAGGGTTTCAAAGCATTCCACATGTAAGGGGATGAAACGGGAATAAAACCCTGAAAACCAAAATCGACACTGTCCACTGGACAAAGTTGAAATATCATTCAATGATTGCTCCCTTTTGTACCAGATGTTAAATAACGGAAGCGTAGTAACTAAACTCAGCCTTTAAGTGTTTAGTATGGGTTAATATCCGAAAACAAACAAAAGAAACATTTCTCTGAAACATACTCTCTGTTTGGATCGAATATGTTGTCTAGAAATAGAATCAAAACAGGTTTAGAGAGGTGCCATACTTCAATTGTGAAATTATCCCTCTTCGATGTAAAACTATAGGTCACACAGTTTTTAATTATAGTATTAATTGTTAAATAAAAACTCCAGGTTGGTTAATTTTTACACACTAATTTCAGAGAGAAGGACGACATTCAAATTCTTCCACTCACAGATCCTAATCACCACTTGGTTATGGGACGACTTCTGATTTCCCCTGTCAGCTTCCTCCCAGTCATCTTTCCTGTCCCACGTCCCTTGGTCGATTTCCATTATCTTTACACTGGATTTCTCAAGGCCATGACATTAGTGATGGCGATAATGGTTTAAAGAGGAAGTACAACTATGTAATGTACCTGCATCCACTTAGAACATAAACTACTAACTGTGAAATCAACTAGTTGAAGGATACAACAATAGTTTGGTATATATAGCAGTTCAGGGGTTGACTGGCCGAGGTGGTGCTCGGTTCGCCCGGAACGACGTGGGTTCGAATCCCCGTCAGGGACACATGAAATTTAAGAAACGAGATTTTCACTTCCGGAGGTGCATGTGACCCTGAGGTTCACTCAGCCTACACCAAAATGAGTACCAAGCTAATTCCTGGGCGCAAAGGCGGCCGGGTGTAGAGCTAACCACTCTACACCATCAAGTCCCGAGGTTGCGGATAGTGGAAGCCTTTACCTTCCACTCCTCCAAGGGCCTTCATGGTCTGTACGGAGATGACTTTGCTTTTTGCTTTTTATACAACAGTTTAATGCAAGTATACGAATCAGTTTAAATTGTAAAGCATACCAGTGGCATCAGACTGCCCGATTCATCATCATCATCATCATCTGTTTACCCTCCAGGTTCGGCTTTTCCCTCAGACTCAGCGAGGGATCCCACCTCTACCGCCTCAAGGGCAGTGTCCTAGAGCTTCAGACTCTTGGTCGAGGGAAACAACTGGGGAGTATGACCAGTACCTCGCCCAGGCGGCCTCACCTGCTATGGTGAACAGGGGCCTTGTGGGAGGATGGGAAGATTGGAAGGGATAGGCAAGGAAGAGGGAAGGAAGTGGCCGTGGCCTTAAGTTAGGTACCATCCCGGCATTCGCCTGGAGGTGAAGTGCGAAACCACGGAAAACCACTTCGAGGATGGCTGAGGTGGGAATCGAACCCACCTCTACTCAGTTGACCTCCCGAGGCTGAGTGGACCCCGTTCCAGCCCTCGTACCACTTTTCAAATTTCGTGGCAGAGCCGGGAATCGAACCCGGACCTCCGGGGCTGGCAGCTAATCACGCTAACCACTACACCACAGAGGTGGCACTGCCCGATTCACCTGGAGAAAACAAGAGAAGTAAGGGTAGTCTTTGAATGTCATATATAGAATTGTTAACATAGCCTGAGGAAACTGTCCCTCAAAATAAAAAATATTCAGATTGGGGATCACAGAGGTGTTTTATTCTTGTCTTGCTCTTTGGCTGAAATCATTAGTTCGGAAGATCCTGAGTTGGTCGGGGATTTTAAACTCGTCTGGTTATTGCTGTTGCTGTCCGGCTCCATGGCTAAATGGTTAGCGTGCTGGCCTTTTGCCGCAGGGGTCCTGGGTTCGATTCCTGGCAGGGTCGGGAATTTTAACCATAATTGGTTAATTCCGCTGGCACTGGGGCTGGGTGTATGTGTCGTCTTCATCATCATTTCATCCTCATCACGACGCGCGGGTCGCCTACGGGTGTCAAATCAAATGACCTGCATCTGGCGAGCCGAACTTGTCCTTGGGCACTCCCGGCACTAAAAGCCATACGTCATTTCATTTCATTGCTGTTGCTGTTGCTGGGGGGATGGGGTGTTTATCTCTTTCATTCATATGCCAGAATACTATCTAGCACTGAAATACGCTATATTTAGTGCATCCCTTCACATAGGGTTGACCGAGCTCGATAGCTGCAGTCGCTTAAGTGTGGCCAGTATCCAGGCCCCACTGTCGGCAGCCCTGAAGATGGTTTTCTGTGGTTTCCCATTTTCACACCAGGCAAATGCTGGGGCTGTACCTCAATTAAGGCCACGGCCGCTTCCTTCCCACTCCTAGCCCTTCCCCGTCCCGTCGTCGCCATAAGACCTATCTGTGTCGGTGCGACGTAAAGCAAGTAGCAAAAAAAAAGCACATAGGGTTGGTGCCAGGAAGGGCATCTGACTGCAAAACTGGTACAGATCCGCATATACTATACATATAGCACCCGTGACCTCCCCTACGTAGTAGCAAAGAAAGAAGAAATAAACTATCTAGTTGTTCACAGACAGAACCCCGAAAGGCATACCATTCTTCAATGAAGACGTTCACATGCGAAGTACGATATGCTCTGTATCATCCAAACGCCATACTGAATAAAGTCTACTGCAAAGGACAAAGTCAGGAAGAAAAAGCATGCAACGTGACTTTTTATATCGTCAGAATGACCTTGAGAAATCCAGTACTATATGAAAAACGAACCAGAATGATCTATGTTGGCGTAACTTACAAAGAAACATTTAAAACACGAGAAAACAGATACAAAGTGAATACTCCTTGCAGTACTAAATGTAGTCCGTCAGCCCATTGAAATTTAGTGTTAGTTACTTTAAATTTTGAAAAACAAAATTAATTGACAGGGAATCGCACCACGGCCTCCTCGCTGTAATTATAATGCATCTACGTGTCTCCATACTGTTATTGAATTTATCGGATTAACAGTAGGAGCTTGCGGAAGAAATCGATTTTCTGTAAAGTTCTGGGATGTTTCAAGGTGTTCAAAGACAGTATTAACAAAGTTATAACTACAATACGAGAATCCGTAAACAATCGTATATGCCATTCAATTGTGTCCTGTTTTCTATAGTTTCATCAATAATCCTTCGAAGTGACTCTACCGTTCTACAGTATTTTGTCAATTTTGCCATCTTCATCAACAATAAATCTTTTATTTCATAAAACATGTGTGAAGCCTATACATGTGTAGGCCTACAACCAATTCCATGAATTTCTACAAGCTGTTCTACGTTTCATTAATCGTATGCACGTGTGTGTTGAAAGGAAGTTAATTGTATGTATACTACACAGAAGTGACCTTGGCAATGACTTGTCTGACTATGAAACAAATGTAAATATTATTGATTTTCTTTTCCAGCAATGGCATTGGCCCAGAACATTGTATTCTCGCTAAAAGTGGATTTAAATTCCTCGCATCTGTCTCGGTCCCAAGCTCAATTGTTAAGCTGATAGAATCTATTACCTATATCTCTTTCTTCACTTTGGCATTGAAGAAAATGTTCGACAAGTATCTTTGTTAGCAACTGGAAATGGAATATTGACTACTGCTCTTATATATCTGCTGGTGATTGACTTAAGAGGTTAAGGATATCTTTGACTATCAATCCAGTGAACTTGTGCGTATGTATGGAATGTAACTCACACACTTATATTCTAGTGTGTTTCTACTGGAATGAGGAGCAACAAACGGTGTCAGTATATAATTCAACAGCACATTCGAGGATATTCTAGTCCAAAACGTACGTATGGTGATAACAGATCACACGATGTCCAAAGAGACTCATTAATATTATTGACGTGGCATAGTTAACACCACATATGATGGCCTCAAAGGATGACACGCGGTTGGGTGTATAGTTTCTCTCCCCTACTTCACTTTAGTACAGGCTGTAGAATATCCTTCTTTTATAAACCCAGCCAAATGACAGAAATGAAGATTATACTTCAGAACGAAACATAAATCCTGAGGCATTTAGCAAGGCTGTTATCCAGTTAAATAAATACCGGATGTTAGTATGTGTGTATCATTTAATGGCTTAAAGAGGACCCATCGGAGACAAAGGAAGTATAATAATTACAGTTTGCTGGCAGGAAGGTAACAAAGACCATTACCACAGATCTATCTTGTGCATTTTTTAACATTTTATGTAAATGTTAGGGCCTAATTTTATATTGGGGTGATAGTGACTCATAATACCTATCAGCAAATTATGAAAGGAACAAAACATTAATAATTTGAATATGACCTTGATATAATTTAACAGACCCTGCATATGAAGTTAATTTCCTGCTTGATTTACTACCCAGCAAACCATGAAACTTCATATTAAATTAAATCTATAAATGACATAGAATGTCCTTATTTAACATTTTAACTATAGAAGAGCACACTGAGTTTTTGAAAGACTGGCAGATTGTCTCCCTTCGATATCGTCCGTAAATGACACTGGAATGGTGATGAGGATAATAATAATAATAATAATAATAATAATAATAATAATAATAATAATAATAATCGTATGGCCTCAGCTACCGTTTGCAGACATTTCGATTTGACGCCATCTGGCTGTCTGCTCGTCAATTTCGACGTTCCGTTTTACTCTAGGTCCGCTAGATGGCAGACAGAGTAAACCGGATCTCTCTTGGGCGTCTATGGCTGAGATTTAATAAGCTTTGTCGGGTAAATACCAAATGGAGGCGTGGTAGAGTGTCGGCCTCCGGATCCCAAGATAGCGGGCTCAAACCCGTCAGAGGTAGTCGGATTTTTGAAGGGCGGAAAAAAGTCCATTCGACACTCCATGTCGTACGATGTCGGAATGTAAAAGATGAGGATGATATTATTAATAATAATAATATTTGTTGTTGTTGATGTTATTATTATTAAGGTTTTAGTATCATTTTTAGATCTCTTAATTGTTCAACCCGGAGGCTGGATGGATCCTGAAAAAGCACCACCAAAAGTGTACGTAGTTATAGAGAAACCGCAAAAACCGATATAATAATTTATAATTTCGTGTGGCTATTTCTAGCCGAGTGCAGCCCTTGTCAGGCAGACCCTCCGACGAGGGTGGGCGGCATCTGCCATGTGTAGGTAACTGCGTGTTATTGTGGTGGAGGATAGTGTTATGTGTGGAGTGTTGGGGATGTTGGGGACAGCACAAACACCCAGCTCCCGAGCCAATGGAATTAACCAATTAAAGTTAAAATCGCCGTCCCGGCCGGGAATCGAACCCGGGACCCTCTGAACCGAAGGCCAGTACGCTGACCATTCAGCCAACGAGTCGGACGCAAAAACCGATGACGATATCATAATGAAAGGTACAAAACATGAAGGGGTGAGAGAGAGTTTGACAGTGCTTTCATATCTGCGTCAGAAGGTGTTACTGCCGCACAACCCTACGAATAACATCTTTCATAGCATCCAGACGCACTAACTGAGCTCCAAATGTCACTGCTCAGCACAATCTATATATCAGCAGCTTCCACACTGGCACAGATAAAAACTTAATGAAATTGACTTCAGTACAAGTACACTTTTGATGTCCCTCTACCTTTCAAAGGACTACGGTGCATAACACTGTTGTCAAGGACACTTGCTGAGATAGATTTTTCACCTGTTTCGTAAAACCGCGCTGATTAGTGTTCTTAATTACATCTACATTTGCAAAACAAAACAAATAGGGGCTAAAAATGTAGAGACTTTATGCTGACAATGTTCCTTTTTTCTGAAGAAGACAAAAATACCTTACAACATTGATTGCGATAGAGTAGATTTACATGCCCTGAAACCACGATACGCTCGTATATAAGATATATGCCGTAAGAGGAGTCCAAAATATACTCGATTTCTTTTACCATATGCTTTACGTCGCACCGACATAGATAGGTCTTATGACGACGATGATGTAGGAAAGGGCTAGGAGAGGGAAGAAAGCGGCTGTGGCCTTAATTGAGATACAGCCCCAGCATTTGCCTGGTGTGGAAATGGGAAACCACGGAAAAACATCCTTAGGTCTGCCAACAGTGTTGCTCGGACCCTCTGTCTCCCGAATGCAAGTTCATTGCTGCGCTCCCCTAACCTCATGGCCAACAGGCTGGCTTTCAAAAAACCTAAGGATAGTAAGAAAAGTATGAGGAGATATTCATTTTCTACTTCGTTCTATTTCATTATAGTGTAATGAACTACTGCATGGCTTTTGAAATGTTCTGAAAGGAGTTATTTTTTTTCCAAACAGTTCCATGCCTATCAAATGGAAGTAAAACTCTATAAGTCACATAGGTCCGAAACTTGCTAAAATCCTTGTGCACATCAATCTAAAAATCTGCGAAACAGAGAGCTTGTCAACTTGCACGTTATCACAGAGAGAATTTTCACTCTAACGGATTAGCGAATGCCTGCGGCTATGGCAGATCTACACGTCTAAGCAAAGCGAGAGTCACATTCGCAATATGTCCGAGATGTCGACTACTTTTCCGATCGCAGCTGGTAACCCGACTATTAGGACCACTTACAGGGCCACTCAGCCATGATCCATGGTTCACAAACTAGGGAGTGATTACCAGAACCCATTCTATAAATTTGAACCATGAGGTAAACAAAAGAGGACAGATTTTTGGGTGAATAATGAACTCGGTCATGAGGTGAATAGAGGAGGATAGGTTGTTTAAGAGGATAATGAACTAGGTCATGAGGTGAATACAGGAGGATAGGTTGTTTAGGAGAATGATGAACTCGAGGATAGGTTGTTTAGGAGAATAATGAACTCGGTCATGAGGTGGATACAGGAGGCCAGGTTGTTTAGGAGAATGATGAACTCGAGGATAGGTTGTTTAGGAGAATAATGAACTCGGTCATGAGGTGGATACAGGAGGGCAGGTTGTTTAGGAGAATAATGAACTCGGTCATGAGGTGGATACAGGAGGCCAGGTTGTTTAGGAGAATGATGAACTCGAGGATAGGTTGTTTAGGAGAATAATGAACTCGGTCATGAGGTGGATACAGGAGGGCAGGTTGTTTAGGAGAATAATGAACTCGGTCATGAGGTGAATAGAGGAGGATAAGTTGTTTAGGAGGATAATGAACTAGGTCATGAGGTGAATACAGGAGGATAGGTTGTTTAGGAGAATAATGAACTCGGTCATGAGGTGGATATAGGAGGATAGGTTGTTTAGGAGAATAATGAACTCGGTCATGAGGTGGATACAGGAGGACTGGTTGTTTAGGATAATAATGAACTCGTTCATTAGGTGGATACAAGAGGACAGGTTGTTTAGGAGAATAATGTACTCGGTCGTGAGGTGGATACAGGAGGACAGGTTGTTTAGGAGAATAATGAACAGGGTCATTAGGTGGATACAAGAGGACAGGTTGTTTAGGAGAATAAAGAACTCGGTCATGAGGTGGATGCAGGAGGACAGGTTGTTTAGGAGAATAATGAACACGCTCATTAGGTGGATACAGGAGGACAGGTTGTTTAGGAGAATAATGAACTCGTTCATGAGGTGGATACAGGAGGACAGGTTGTTTAGGAGAATAATGAACACGGTCGTAAGTTGGATACAGGAGGACAGGTTGTTTAGGAGAAAAATGAACTCGTTCATGAGGTGGATGCAGGAGGACAGGTTGTTTAGGAGAATAATGAACACGCTCATTAGGTGGATACAGGAGGACAGGTTGTTTAGGAGAATAATGAACTCGTTCATGAGGTGGATACAGGAGGACAGGTTGTTTAGGAGAATAATGAACACGGTCGTAAGTTGGATACAGGAGGACAGGTTGTTTAGGAGAAAAATGAACTCGTTCATGAGGTGGATACAAGAGGGCATGTTGTCTAGGAGAATAATGAACACGGTCATAAGGTGGATACAGGAGGACAGGTTGTCTAGGAGAATAATGAACACGGTCATAAGGTGGATACAGGAGGACAGGTGGTTAAGAGAATAATGAACACGGTCATAAGGTGGATGCAGGAGGACAGGTTGTTTAGGAGAATAATGAACACGCTCATTAGGTGGATACAGGAGGACAGGTTGTTTAGGAGAATAATGAACTCGTTCATGAGGTGGATACAGGAGGACAGGTTGTTTAGGAGAATAATGAACACGGTCGTAAGTTGGATACAGGAGGACAGGTTGTTTAGGAGAAAAATGAACTCGTTCATGAGGTGGATACAAGAGGGCATGTTGTCTAGGAGAATAATGAACACGGTCATAAGGTGGATACAGGAGGACAGGTTGTCTAGGAGAATAATGAACACGGTCATAAGGTGGATACAGGAGGACAGGTGGTTAAGAGAATAATGAACACGGTCATAAGGTGGATACAGGAGGACAGGTTGTCTAGGAGAATAATGAACACGGTCATAAGGTGGATACAGGAGGACAGGTTGTCTAGGAGAATAATGAACACGGTCATAAGGTGGATACAGGAGGACAGGTGGTTAGGAGAATAATGAACACGGTCATAAGGTGGATACAGGAGGACAGGTTGCCTAGGAGAATAATGAACACGGTCATAAGGTGGATACAGGAGGACAGGTTGTCTAGGAGAATAATGAACACGGTCATAAGGTGGATACAGGAGGACAGGTGGTTAGGAGAATAATGAACACGGTCATAAGGTGGATACAGGAGGACAGGTTGCCTAGGAGAATAATGAACACGGTCATAAGGTGGATACAGGAGGACAGGTGTTTAGGAGAATAATGAACACGGTCATAAGGTGGATACAGGAGGACAGGTTGTCTAGGAGAATAATGAACACGGTCATAAGGTGGATACAGGAGGACAGGTGTTTAGGAGAATAATGAACACGGTCATAATGTGGATACAGGAGGACAGGTTGTCTAGGAGAATAATGAACACGGTCATAAGGTGGATACAGGAGGACAGGTGTTTAGGAGAATAATGAACACGGTCATAAGGTGGATACAGGAGGACAGGTTGTCTAGGAGAATAATGAACACGGTCATAAGGTGGATACAGGAGGACAGGTTGCCTAGGAGAATAATGAACACGGTCATAAGGTGGATACAGGAGGACAGGTGTTTAGGAGAATAATGAACACGGTCATAAGGTGGATACAGGAGGACAGGTTGTCTAGGAGAATAATGAACACGGTCATAAGGTGGATACAGGAGGACAGGTTATTTAGGAGAATAATGAACTCGTTCATGAGTTGGATACAGGACAGGTGGTTAAGAGAATAATGGACTCGGTCATGGAAGATAAGAGAAGTAGAAGGTGGCCGAGGTGACGTTCATCAATAACTGATAATAATAGGCAATATATAAGTGTGTTAATTTGGCATAGAATCTAAAACTTTGATCGTGATTTTCTCACAAATTTATTTTCTGAGTTAAGTCGTTAGTCAACCCATGTCCTCAAATAATTAAAGAGGAATGAAACTAAAAGAGGTACATAGTAATTTGCAAATAGAGGGTAGTGTATGTATGTTAATGTATGTATGGGGTGTGTGTGTGTGTGTGTTTGATCTTCCTCTTCAAAACTGGCTTATTCCGATAGAGAACGGATGAAATTATATGAGGTATATTTTGCTTTAAAATCACTCCAACAAGGTAAGCAGATCTCGTATAATTTATATAGTAGCCTGTTGTTGTTGTTGTTGTTGTTTTTATTTGCTTTACGTCCCACTAACTACTTTTACGGTCTTCGGAGACGCCGAGGTGCCGGAATTTAGTCCCGCAGGAGTTCTTTTACGTACCAGTAAATCTACCGACACGAGGCTGTCGTATTTGAACATCTTCGAATACCACCGAACTGAGCCAGGATCGAACCTGCCAAGTTGGGGTTAGAAGGCCAGCGCCTTAACCGTCTGAGCCACTCAGCCCGGCTATAGTAGCCTATCTGCATTCAAATGTATCCTAAAACCGTATTAATCCATTCCCTAAATGTATTTCATAAATGCATACAGCCCTTTCCTAACAAATAAAATATGCCAACATTCACCCTCTACTCACCAAGAAAGCACGGGTTTTCATTATCATCCAGAAGAACAACGCGGAGATGTTTACAACACACGTGTTCAAGAGAAAATGCACATCAAAGTAGCAGTAGCTGTTCTAGCCATTCTAGACACATCCATACTCTTGTCATATTCTTGGAACGGAAATCATTCTCCCCTTGTTCTTCCCGAGCAGTTAATTAAGTGATTCTTTTTCCCTATTCAACCTCCAGTGTCGTACTTGGAAACATTGTCACTCCCATTGTTAGTCGGTTGTCCGTTAGATGGTTGTCTGTGCCACATCCTGTGTGCCCGACCTAACCCAACCGTCCCCTGGTTGCGGAAGCCCACTCAACCGAAACTCGTATGTGGGTGTTAGACCCCAATTAAGGATCATTACATTCCCGGCACTAGAATTATAATATTCATAAACTAAGTCGATTAGCCCTTATATAATTTATAGCAACTAATAACAATTCTTATTACACATTTTTCAGAAGATAGGGAACCCTTGTCCGTCTCGGCGAGTAGTGTTACGAAAACATTGCAAACTTTGGGCTCCAAAGACATGAGAGTAACGAGACGAACACCTCGGCTGTGTGGTATGTTCCGAGCTGTCGGTAAAGAGATGGTATGGAATAACCTTGAGTGGAGTTTCTAAAAATATGAAGATAAAGTTTGAATTCAAGAGGACAAACAGGGGTAAATATTACCTTATACGAAGAGAAATTTACAATTTACAAAGGGAAATTTTCGATAAATTTCCAACTTTGAAATTATTGAAGAAAAGAATAGGGAAACAACTCTTAAGGGAATCTGCAACCTAGGCGACAACCCTAAATGCAGATCACTGGTGATTGATTGATTGATTGATTGATTGATTGATTGATTGATTGATTGATTGATTGATTGATTGATTGATTGATTGATTGATTGATTGATTGATTGATTGATTGATTGATTGATTGATTGATTGATTGATTGATTGATTGATTGATTGATCGAAAAACTGTTGCTAGATGGCTCTAGCGCTCCATATCTTTGAGTACAGGTTCTATGTCTGACGGGTGGTTGTGTCCCGTCGTTGATGAATTAGTCTTCGTAACTGCAACTGTAATGTCATCCAGCGGACACGAATGGCGTTAAACGAAATAAACCGTAGCACATCTAGCAACAACCAAACACTCACATAAAACTTGCGAAGTAAAACTGGAAATATTTCGTTACCGGTAACTCAAAAGGATGGTCCAAAAGTAAGATTGGTTTTATTCGTTTTTTGAACTGGCAAGCAAAAGATACGCAATGAGAGACGAACTGTTGTATATAAGTTGGATGTCTGTCTGTGCAGTTTATGTACTGACCTCCAGAGAGCCCTTCTTGTCCATGTGGTTCATATGGACATTAGAAGTGCTGAATATGAGCAGCCTGGGTGACACAGCAGATGCCTAGACGGTAGTCTATTTCTTTCCTGACGCATCCCGCAACCCAACATACACTAGGTTATCCGTTCTACTGCACCGGAGTTGTCCTATTGTTGTGGTGATGAGGGATTCTACACAATATCCTCGATGTATTCCTACAAAAAGAAATCCCAGGGTGTTGAATCAGGTGATCACGGGGACCAGAGCAACATCGGTGAATCTTGATTCCCAACACGGCCGATCCAGGGTTCTGATAAGGTGGTATTCCGTGGTCACGAACGGTCCGGTGGTTAGGAAATGTTGTACCCAACGTAATATCCAATTTCTATGCGAGAGTCGCTTGTTAAATTGTATTCAAAAGTGTCTTTGCACTGTAATGTTATAACGGGCCCGGTTCGTTTCACATTGAATCACAAAAAAAAAAAACACACACACAAAAATAAACGCTTTACTTGCAGTGAGATCGCCATTTAATACCCAGCCATACACAACAACAGCGCCTCTAGCAGTGAAGACATAAACTACATGGACAACGATCTCATGCAGGTTATCTACCAGTGTGGTTCGTGTATGTCACTTCGGTAAATAATAAATCAGATTTAATTTTGCACCGTCCTTATTGAACAACCGTCCATGATTAAAGTATGTATTCCAGTCGATGGGCATTTAAAATAGAGTACGGTATTTTAAATAAATAATTAACCTAAATAGGTAAATGTTAACACACATTTTACTCCACAGCAACACAGTAAAATATTGTGAGGATCCGTGCCTCTGTCTGCAAATTATGACGTGGTATCTTATACACAGCTCTATGTAGCGTTTGCAAATGCTATATATAAATTACAACGCAGTCGTAAAGATACTCGTACAACTTGCTACTGCTAATAGCTTTAAGGTCAACGGGATTTTCGCACTAAAATGGATTCTTTTAAGTTACCATTACAATCGCTGACATGAAACTCTTGCGTTTACGACTATGACCATAATATTTACAACCACGAAAGGCTACAAGTTACAGCTTACTCTTAAGTATTCTCAAATCCCAACCAAATGTGCCAGGAGTCGATCCTGCAGCCGTTAGCGAAGAAGGGGAGTGGTTTGGCTAACGACGCTATGCAGATGGGTTCCAGAGAGGATGAGCGATTATTTATTTATTTATTTATTTATTTATTTATTTATTTATTTATTTATTTATTTATTTATTTATTTATTTATTTATTTATTTCCGTTTAAGAGATTTACTGAAGTACATCATACCCTGATTATATTAAGAAAACATGAAGTTATTGTTGATATTTAATGCAGAGAAGTCAATCTCATGTGAAACTTACACCACCTGTCAACTCCGTCTAATACTGTGATACTCTAACAATTCTACAGAACGTAATCGTGTTAACTGGGTATAAGTTTAGGAAAGAAGAGACCTTGATCACGAGAAATATATTATACTGATATAAGAGTGAAACAGAGAAACGATGGGAAAAGTTTCAAACATAGCCAATGGATGACTGGAGGCCAACCGCTCCTTATACCGTAAGTGTTCGTCGCACTGCTCTCCTAGGCACTGGGCTTGTCTAGTGAGTAGGAGGATGAGAAACGTTGGACCGACCTGGAGAAATGTTTGCAGAATATTATTGCTCAATAAAATAAGAATAACAATAAGAAGAAGAATAAAAATATGAATAGGAATAAGGATACCGCGTCATTAAAGTTCCTTGAATAGCTATCGGCTCAAATAAGTGCTGGTATGCTGAAAATTTGCCTCCATCTCCGATAAAAGGTATTTTATTAACCTATCAGCGCGCTAGTTATATATGTTTTAACATAAATCACTTGTTCTCACCAGTCTTGATATGTCAGAGAATCAAGATCCATTTTCACATGTCTAGTAGGCCTACGGAATGGACTGATGTATGGATGTGAGACATAGACAATTACGAAAACACTTGAAGAGAGTTTCTATGCATTCGAGAGGAAAGTGCTGAGGAATATCTATGATCCAACATAGGCCTACAACGCAGAGGTTGGAAGATAGGAAAAGGAAGAAGGAAGATCTTTATCGACACTCTGGGCAACCAAATATTAGCAAGATGATAGGAAAGAAAACTGCAGTGATTAGGACATATTTGGACAATGGAGGGTACTCTCCTAAATCGAGGGTTCAACTTTCAGACTTATGGAAAACGACCAAGAGGGGGGGGGGTCCAAGAATGAGGTGAAAGGGTAGAGTCATAGCGATGCTGAAACAAGAATGAACAGCTACTGTAGAGGATGCGAGGGAAAGAAGAAGATGGGCTAACGCCTATGATTAGTACATGCGCCTAGGGTTTCATGATGCGTAACTTATGCCTTCTATCTCAAATTTGCCTTAAATCTTACATTTGCAGGCCTTAAAGGCCATCTTAGAACAATGATGATGATGATGATGATGAAGTGGGTAGTGGTGCTGTTGATTAGATCTATTGGCACAGATCTCTTGGATTTATGGATTTATATACGCACCGAATATGTTGGTTTTCGAACCCGCATTGAGCATAGGAGGTGAATACCTAATTAAGTACACTACACAGCCAGTCGTTCAAAATCTGTGACCTGTGCGACTGTTGAGTTTTAATATATAGCATTAAGTGAATTTTCTATAAATTGTGACTGAAATTAAGGGAAAAACATCTGTGTTTTATGTGTTAGGTACCCTGATGCAGTAGCTTGGTGTTGGAATGAAAGACTAAATTTCATAGTTGTAAATGAAGAGTGAAAAAAACAGGAGGATAGCTGTGTACTGCTCTAACCTCTAGACTACGGTAGCAGCACGCAGTGTTGGAGGAATATGTGGGTGAAGTAGGAGTGATAGAAGTAGGTCAAGACATGAGATATATTCTGTCATTTCTACTCAGAGATGAAAAGTCTAAGAACAGGGATTTTGCCAGGAATTTGAAACTGGAAGTGTTTAAGTTTTAATTGCAGGTTTGGTTGGATGGGGGTGGGTGGGTGCGTGGGAGGTCACTTCAATTTTCTATTTATGATCAAATGAAGATAAGAGTTTTGAATTCGTTTTAAGTTAAATTTATAAGTATTTGACTCGTTTGGTGTGATAAATGACTGTTGCCTGCAACAGTTTAAAGCTGATCTTAATTAATGAACTTAAATACCACTGCCAATATTTATACTTGAAAAATGCCTAAATAAAGTAATAGCATTAATATTTGCCAACTCCTTACAAATATGCTGAGTGTATAATCCCCAAGGTTCTTTCTTGAACCAAGCATCAATTATTTGTATCATTATCATATACGGGTAGTTCTTTCATTCTCTTCCCTGGCATCTGCAATTGGAGGCTGCGCCATGAAATATCTTCATTAAATCAGATACACACATACATTCCTATGCTACCAATGCAAATACAAATTTACTTACCTAAATCCCTCTCAACAAAACACAAGGTTTAACATCTTCACTAAAGAAAATTATTTTGGAAACCATTTTTATCGAGCACGAAAACATACTGGATTGACAAGACTATCTACAACGCACCCAGGCCAGCAGAACAATCAATTAATCTATCACCACCGATCTGCATTTAGGGTGTCGCCCAGGTGACAGATTTCCTATCAGTTGTTTACCTAATCTGGTCTTAAATGATTTCAAGGAAGTTGGAAATATATCGAACATCTCCCTTGGTAATTATTCCAATATCTAATTCCTCTGCTTATTAAAGAATATTTCCCCTCCTTGAGTTCCAACTATATCTACATATTACGATCTTACTAAAGCTTATTCCTTTTGAGAACGACATATTAGCCTTGTCATACCGTCACACAATAAAACCTAGTGTCTTAAGATGCTGGCATGGATTAGCGGATCCTAATATTACATAGTATTGCACAAGTTAATGAAGTGGGTCTATAGAACTCTTTCCACTATTACATAGCAGAATGTGTAATTAAACTCATTTAACTCAGTGCAATGAAGGAAAAATTACTCAATAATGGTGGCCAGCTTTCTACTAGGTAACAGCAACAGAAGAGGAGAAGATGAACTTGAACCTCTATTTATGGGGTGGTGTTCTAAATCCCAACTGGGGAGATGAGTTTCGTTTCAGGGGGATATAGAAGAAGCCCCTGCATCCGTTTCCTTGGCTAAATAGTCAGCGTATTGGTCATCGATTCAGAGGGCCCCGGATTTGATTCCCGGCCAGGCCGGGAATTTCAACTGCGGACTGAATATTTGTGTTCGTCTTAATATGATTCTCTCCATTTACATACAAGGCACTACATTACCAAACACTTCTCTCATTATCAATAGTGAATACATCCCTCCACATATAGTAGGCGTCAGGAAGTGGGCGAAATTTGAACCAAGTGCCTAACCCAATAAAGTGCGAAAAGGAACCAGAAGATGTAGTAGAATCTCTGGCAACCTCAAAGTGTAGAAATTTGATAATTGACAAAGTTGTAAGGAGTGATACGCACCCTTAACTAATTGTTAATATTGTCAAGTTGGAGCGAGTGTTCCCTGCAGGCCTTCTACAATTAACTTGTTGTCCTTGACGTCATCGGACTGCACCATTAATCTTGAGAGGTATTGGACTCGGTATTAATGCTCACGTGGTAAGTTGCTCTCTTTGATTTTTAATTATCTGAAGCTGCATGAGCCTTCTCCGTTACCACGCCAGGGTAAATAATCACCAGCATCTCTTACGAATCCTTTCTACATTTGTAATCTTGATGTGAATCACTAACATCCCGTAGCAATCAAAGTAAGCTGGCACAAAAAAAACCAGATCGACAATTAATATTAGACTGGAATTATTTAATATTAATTAAGCCCATGAATTATTTTCGTCCACACTTACAGTTCTGTGCTGTTAGTCATTTGTTTGAATCTGATCTCTCGGATAGTAACTATTTATTACGAACACCATTTGGTACCAGGGGATATTTTATACCATGCTTGATACTCCAGGCAGTTTTATAATTCTCTTGCTATGACTTCTTACACCTACTACATTTTACATACATAAAAATTCTTCATTAGACTGTTATACATTTCAGCGTTCAGTCTGCATGTCTCTGTGAATTAACTAAGCACCTCCGTATTTCTCATTTGAAACTAGCCACGTGACCTCGTTTACTCAGCCTTTATCACCAAAATAATTAAAAACTGAGACTAATAATCGTCTCCATCTTTGCCTACCTCTACTTATCTTACCCTTCATGGCTGCGTCCATTATTTCCTAGATAAATATCCGCATCAGTTACCTTCACATTATCCCATCACCAAAATTATATTAATGTCTACAACTTCATCCATCGTGTTTATTTATAAAGTGGCCTTGATCTCCTCATTCCTAGTACCCTCCTGCCACTGTTCCCACCTATTTGTACCACAAATCATTCTCGTTACATGCATGCCTGTTACTTCCCACCGAGGAAGTTGGGTGCGCGGTTTGGGTCACGTAGTTGTCATCTCGCATTCGGAAGATAGTAGGTTCGTGCCTCAATGTTGGCAGGCCTGGAAATAGTTCTCTGTGTTTTTCCATTTTACCACCTTCCATTATTAGTTGACCTATTCAACAATATTCACCGCAGTGGAACCATTCCTCGAGACTGGCTCAAATCGACTTTCGTAATATTGCCTAAGAAAGCCAATGCAAAATTCTGCAATGAATATAGAACAATTAGTTTGATGAGCCACGTTCTGAAAGTATTCCTAAAGGTCTTGCATGCGAGAATTTATCATAAATGTTAGGAGAATATCGGAACCTCACAGTTTGGCTTCAGACATGGTTTTGGTACTAGAGAGGCATTATTCAGTCTGCAGGTATTAGTCCAACAGTGCTCATATGTCAATGTCGATGTCTTTTCTTGTTTCATCGATTCCGAAAAGGCATTCGATACAGTCCGCCATGATGAACTTATGAACATTCTTCGAGAATTAGGGCTTGATGGGCGGGACGTCCGTATTGTTTGTAATCTCTACTGGAACCAGAGTACTGGCATAAGAGTTGATGGTCGTGTCTCGGAAGAAGTCTCAATTATGAAAGGAGTTCGCCAAGGCTGTATTCTTTCCCCCGTGCTTTTCAACATCTATTCAGAAAAGATTTTTCGAAATGCTCTTTACGGAAAGACTCAAGGAGTTGTGATTAATGGTTTCATCATAAATAACATCAGGTACGCCGATGACACTGTGCTACTTGCAACCAATCTCCAGGATCTACAGGAACTACTTAATGTTGTCACTGAAGCCAGCAGCTCAATGGGTTTCAGGCTTAATGTAAAGAACACCAAGTGGATGGTTATAAGTAGGAAAGAAGATGGCATTCGAGGTAATCTCACAGCAGCAAAGGAACAGATCGCGAGAGTGGCAACATTTAAATACCTGGGATGTCACATCAATGATGACTGGGACCTTACTCACGAGATCCGATGCAGAATTGAGCAGGCCAGAACTTCTTTTCAGAGACTTAGAAAACTTTTGACAAGTTTCCATTACACTACGGACACGACTACTCCGGTGCTAAGTTTTCAGCATTCTGTTATACGGCGTTGAGGCATGGACTGAAACCATGTGCAAGAAGTTGCAAGCATTTGAAATGTGGACGTACCGAAGGATGTTGAAGATAACTTGGACAGCTAAAATGACCAATAGAGACGTTTTGCACCGTATGAACAAAGGACCAGAAATTCTCACTACATCAAGAGAAGGAAGTTAGAATACTTTGGTCATATGATGCGGAGCAGTAAATACCACCTTCTGTAAGTAATATTCGAAGGGAAAATTAATGGAAAACGAGGTCCGGGGAGAAGAAGGTCATCATGGCTCGGCAACTTGAGCCAGTGGTTTGGGGTGACAAAGCTTACTCTCTTCAGAACAGCTATGAACAAACAACAGATCATGCTACTGATCACCAACGTTCTGCGAGGACATGACACATGAAGAAGGAAGAAATGCTCGGATTGTGCCTTATTACAGCCACAGCTACTTCTTTCCCATTCCGAGCCCTTTCAGGTACCATCGTCGCCAAGAACTGTCCGGGTCGGTGGACTTTAAACAAACAGCAAAAAATGTTGTTTCCAACTTCATGAATAAGATATCCTGAATCAATCCAAATTTCACTCCCGTACAGAAAATTCGGTCTCAGAACAGACCGATTTAAAGATAATTTCGTCTATTCTTACAGTATACGATTGATCACAACTAAGATCTCTGTGCATTAGTTGTGCTGCATCTCGAAACTTTGCATAGACTACAACAACTATGACGCTGACCTCAGTGGTGCAGACGGCTAGTCATTTACTTCTCTTCCGATGATAGCAGATTCGATCCCAATTGAAGTCGAGGGTATTTTAGGGTCTTTGAGTGATTTCATACACTATCGAACTTATATTTAAGATATAATGCAATATCTCTGCAACTACTGTACGAACATTCTTGAAATTTGGCCCGAATTTACATCAACACTGAGGGTTTCATACTGTATCAAAAGCTGGCTTTATGATGCAACTGGTTATAAATTGATGTTGACAATTTTATTTTCATGTTTTTTAACAAGGAACAGTATTCCAAACAGTGATGCAACTCACATTGAGAGCGGAGGTTTCCTAAGAGGATGAACCACCACGAGCTTAACAGGTACATTACTATGGATTTTAGAAATATTCAAATTTTTATTTTTGAAATTAAATAATGGTGGCCTTTTGCCTCTGACCCCTTCACTCTTCACTTATTTATGATTATTTTTTTCCTCGTCAAGAATGCTGAAACATGGCGGGATTGGTGAATGAACACACAACTGGTAGCATTTACCCAAAGACTAAGATTTGCGTTGTAATAATTACTTCTAATTGCTTCCACATCACAGACAAACCAGGACTAAAACTTACACGACACAGTGCACACAATTTTACTAGTTTGCGTTCTCTTTGCTCTAACTAACTAGTCAAACTACCTGTTCACTCTATCGTTTACAGATAGAACAATCGCATTGTACACTCTTCCACTACTGCCACTTATACTCTAAGTCAGGACTTTCATAGTCACTCTCGCTGTACACTTTTACAGCCACTTAGCTCACAGTCACTTCCGGGGAAGAACTGCACTCGTTGTCTTACTGAATCTCACACAGAGTCTGACCCTTTAACTCAAACTGATCTACAGAACCTCGTGAGCTCGTCCAGCCCGTCTTAAATAGGGAGGTCGGCCCCTTCCAGATACTTGATGAAAGGAAATGTTCTTGTCCATTCCGAATGATCTTGGTTGATCTACTAGTTCTTTCTCCCACCATTAGGAGACACCAGTGAGATAACAGAGTGGTGGCAGAGAGCGCAGGCCTTGTGCACCTGCCTCGTTCCTGACTGCTTTCCACGAAGGAAGCAGTAGCTGCGAATAAGGAGAGGACAAGAATTGAACGAGTTGAACGAGAATGTACTCATCCACTGCAAGCAAATGTACCCACCCCCACCCCCCAGCTCAGAGACTGAAATCGGGTCGTGCGAAAAGCAGGATCACTATTATGAGAAACAAGGTCTCCTAACATTCCTGGACAGATATAAGTAGCGGAATGCTTATCAAGTCGGCTACAAATAGAATTGGATAACGTGGAAGTGTGAATGCGGGGAGTACCTTAAATTACTCTAAAACACTGTTTCAATGTCCACTGTGCCAATCCTCCTGTAGAGAAGATGAACTATTTCAAGACACACAGAATGCATTCGAATGCATTGGTCTAAATGTGTGTAAAGTTACTGAGTGTAATTTTAACTGCATATTGTAGATTTCTGACACGAGAATAACAATAATAGTTTAAAGTTATTGGGAATTCTTAAATTTAAAATGGTACGGAGACGAAGGAAGGTATGGTCTATCAGATGAACCCATAATTGGATATGTTGAACATTGTTTTAGTGTACGAACTGCCTCAAATGCTACAATTTCGTGCCATTGATTACATGATCGCAAGATAATTACGTGGGACAAAAATCGGACATCCATGGGAGTTTTAAAATCTATAGCAATTAAAGGAACATTAAAGAAATAACATTTTGTCTATCCTTATTATAAGTAATTCATTAACTCACTTAGGACCACCTTCCTCTTTGTTGAGAATAGTTATATATTTTATATTGTTCACCAATCATTTTTGAAGTACATTAACAACTCATAATGTTCGAAGGGTAATAACCCCATATGTACTACTGAAGGAACTTGGGACCGTACAGGATAATTTTCATTCGATCAAAATGGAAATGTGTTCGAGTGGAACACTGAATCACGAATGACGAAACAATCAAGCGAGGCGTGAGGCAAGGCTGTATTATTTGACCACTCCTCCTCAACTTGTAATTACTCGGAGACCTGCCTCAGGGAAGATAGTGGAATCAGAACGAATGGAGTGACGATTAACAACATGAAGTGGTGAAGACATGTGAAAACCTTGGACTAAACCTGAACGCAAATAAGACCAAATACATTACTGTGAGCAAGTGCCTGGTCTTAGATCCCCATCCGCGAATCAATGGTGTGTCGATGCAGAGGGTCGAGAATATCCTGTACCTAGACAGTGTTGGGGTATTATCAATCAAGTGCTGCATTTAAGGCAACATTTACAAGCCTCCGCCAAGTGCAGAATTGCAATGGAAGTTGCGGGTTAGAATCACACGGTGCTATTTCCCCATCATGATGAACGGGGTTGAATCCTAGACCATGAACAATACCACCATGGAAAGACTAGAAACATTGCAAATGTGGATTTAACGTCACGTGCTTCGTTTCATCTGCGTGGACAGAATACGAAATGAGAAGGTTTACCAGGATGTGTAAAGAAAAAGAACTCTATAGTACTGTTAAAATCAATTAGCTGTCCTACTTCCAGACATATCACGAGGCACCCGGAAACCTACGACCTGCTGCAAATCATATTGACCGAGATCTATAGCTGCAGCCGCTTAAGTGCTGCCAGTAACCAGTTATCGGGAGACAGTGGGTTCAAACGCCTTTGTCGGCAGCCCTGAAGATGGTTTTCCGTGGTTTCCCATTTTCACAGCAGGCAAATGCTGGGGCTGTACATTAATTAAGGCCACGGCCATTTCCTTCCCACTCCCAGCCCCTTGCTATACCATCGTTGCCATAAGACCTATGTGTGTCGGTACGACGTAAAGCAACGTGTAAGAAAAAAATTATAATGCAATGAACGAATATTCTTGAGTGGTCCTGGGAGACTCTGCACGTCTTGGCTGGAGAACCTGAGACAGTGGCTCGGATAAATAACCACCTCGCTATTCCGCGCAGCCACCAACAAGACTATGATAATTAGAATGGTAATAATAATAATAATACTAATAATATTGTTTTTACGTCCCATTAACTACTTCTACGGTTTTCGGAGACGCCTAAGTGGCGAAATTTAGTCCCTCAGATGTTCTTTTACGTGCCAGTAAATCTACCGACACGAGGCTGACGTATTTGAGCATCTTCAAATACCACCGGACTGAGCCAAGTTCGAACGTCCAGAGTTAGGGTCAGAAGGCCAGCGCCTCGACCGTCTGAGCCACTCAGACCGGCTAATTAGAATGATCGCCAACATTCGATGACGCATACTCCACTAGAAGACGTAGACGAAAAACAACAAGAATAAGAAGATGAAGAGAGGATTATATAAACTTGAAGATATTAGTAAAATGTTTTGAGGAATGTTCACTCAGTTCAAGGTTGTAAAGAGATTTGAAAAATAAATATGAGTCAACAACAAGTTTTCACATGTTGTTCGGTTTTATATATCAATTCTTAGAATATACTATTACATTTAATATTTTACTGTTGTAAGTGGAAGCAATGCTACACTCATGTAAGAGCCCCTTGGTTGGCAAAGCAAGCTCCGTTAGCTCAAACTGAAAAACTCAAAGACATTGATCCGAAACGTCTTCAACAGTGTTCTTCCAAAAAGCAGCTTAGCCTTTTTAAGACCACGTTGTCCAATACGACAGCTAACACTAACACACAGCTCTACACACGAGGATAAGAAGACGATCATAGCCCAAAGTGTGGCACAGTGTCGATTAATCTCCCTGAAGACGAAAGTTCGAACCCACATGAATGTTCAGTGGAATTTTCTCCTAAAAAATCGAGAGGTGCCTAAAAGGCTCTCTGGCTTCAAATTCTTGGCCGAAACTTTTAGAAATCAATACAGGATGGCTTCAGTGATCCCAGGAATAACTAGGATTTTATTTTTATTATTATTTGTATTATTATTATTATTATTATTATTATTATTATTATTATGAAACAAAGCAAGAAAGATTGTAACTTTATGTGACATGATGTCGGGATCATGGCGACAGAACCTCCAGTTTTACCTGGAATCCAAACCACAGGGGTGCGATTTTCATTTCAAAATTCAATTTGCATTAGCCGCGATTCGAACCGCAGCCATCTCGGTGGAAAGACAGTGAAATTTCACTGTGTTATCACGTCCCTATTATTATTATTATTATTATTATTATTATTATTATTATTATTATTATTATTATTATTCAGTTCTTACATTTTATAACAACATCGAGTATGCTGTTTAAATACTTATGGCTAATTGCAGAACTATAACGAGAATTAAAGTTTGCCCAAGGGCTTTTAAAAACACATAATTATTATTTAAAATACGTCAGGATGTGCTTTAAGCCCGTTATGTGGAGAAGTCGAGCCTGCCTTAAGCTCTGTTATAATTAGCTAGGGGTTTACTGGTATCATCTGGATTATAATTAGCCCACATTTATATCCCGTCGTAAATCCTCCGAACGTAACACGTATGGTAGCGCAGTCAACTAGGAGCTCAGCGAAACATGCTCTCACAGTCACCTCGCCTATACATGCCATGTATTTACAGTTTAAACGAAATAAAGGGATGATATACACAGGAGAAGAGTAAAATATAACTGTAGTCATCATTACAAGACTATTCTGCTACGCATTTTTATGTGACGGAGAAATGTAATTATGGAGGCTCTGTATCAAGGGTCTTATGCGGTTATTTTTTGGCTTCATGGACCCCGTTGAAACTATGGTGAAACCTATGGATTCCCTCCGTATAAAAATGAACATTAACATATAAATACAATTTTTCAGACAACGATATTTTTAATTTTATTGAAGACTGATTACCTCGTACAGTGTATAACATATGGTACCCAAAGTACGAATAAGGTAAACAATTTTAACTAAAAAATATTATTTTCAGTCTTTATCGTGTAAAAATGAATGGCCACTACATAAAAAATTATTTAAAAATAATTTATTTAAAAATATGTTATTTTATTTAATCAAATGAAAACTGATCGAAAGATAATAATAATAATAATAATAATAATAATAATAATAATAATAATAATAATAATAATGTTATTTGCTTTACGCCCACCTAACTATTTTTACGGTTTTCGGAGACGCCGAGGTGCCGGAATTCAGTCCCTCAGGAGTTATTTTACATGCCAGTAAATCTATCGACACGACGCTGACGTATTTGAGCATCTTCAAATACCTCCGGACTGAGCCAGGATCGAACCTGCCAAGTTGGAGTCAGGCCAGCGCCTCAACCGTCTGAGCCATTCAGCTCGTCCAAAACAAAGCAAAACAAAACAAAACAAACCCAGTATTTAATCCATTTCTAAAGTCCACTTCAACGAGATTGATGTTGCTAAGCGACGTGTATTAGAAGGTCAAACTGTGTAATGATCTTTGATAAGCCAACACTCCTGCCTTCTTTGACGTCCAATCAATTTCGACGTTTTGTTTTGATAGAAACAAGTGCTAAAACCCCGCCTTACAGAGGTATGTAGTGACAAAAGTGAATCGCAAAACACACAGCTTGCTTTAACAGACGAGGATAAGCTTCTTTCAAACCACACCAGAATTCTTCAAGCCTGCGCTATATTCACATTTCACATATTGGTAAAAAGTGTTCAGCAAATTAGGAATTATTGTATTTAAATCGTCCGCCTCTGTGGTGTAGTGGTTAGCGTGATTAGCTGCCACCCCCCGGAGGCCCGGATTCGATTCCCGGCTCTGCCACGAAATTTGAAAAGTGGTACGAGGACTGGCACGGGGTCCACTCAGCCTCGGGAGGTCAACTGAGTAGAGGTGGGTTCGATTCCCACCTCAGCCATCCTGGAAGTGGTTTTCCGTGGTTTCCCACTTCTCCTCCAGGCGAATGCCGGGATGGTACCTAACTTAAGGCCACGGCCGTTTCCTTCCCTCTTCCTTGCCTATCCCTTCCAATCTTCCCATCCCTCCACAAGGCCCCTGTTCAGCATAGCAGGTGAGGGCGCCTGAGCGAGGTACTGGTCATACTCCCCAGTTGTATCCCCCGACCAAGAGTCTGAAGCTGCAGGACACTTCCCTTGAGGCGGTAGAGGTGGGATCCCTCGCTAAGTCCGAGTAAGAGGACCTGTGCCGGCTGCCGAAGCCTGTAGCACTCCTCCGGGACAGTGATTAATGAATGACAGATGAAATGAAATGGTATTGGAGAGTGTTGCTGGAATAAAACAGGGAAAACTGGAGTACCAGGAAGGAAACCTGTCCTGCCACCGCTTTGTCCAGCACAAATCTCACATGGAGTGAATTGGATTTGAACCACGGAACCCAGCGGTGAGAGACCGGCGCGCTGCCGCCTGAACCACGGAGGCTCGCTAAAATTTTAACGAATATCAATGTTAATTTTTATTTGACCTTCACAGACTCCCTGAAGCTCATCCATGGACCGCAGATGAAGAACCTCTGCTATATAACTTACGATGATGATGAAAATGACGATGATTGTTGCTTTAAGAGAAAAGTATCGAAGTCATCAACCCTCCGTATCTTAAGTTCTTTCTGGTATTTTCCCAATTACTGAGTGTCGATACCACGTGGATTTGGCCCAGTTTTACGACAGGATTCTCTTCCTGACCCAACCATTGTCTGTCTATTAGTTCATCTGTCTTGAGGCTGGTTGGATGCTCAAGTAGCGCCACCGAAGATTATGCGGTGATAGATAAACCGCAAAAACCAATGGCGCTACCAAAAGGAAGCGTACTGAGCAAGACAAGGAGTGAGGTAGTTTGCCATTGTTTCCTTCACTGGGCCAAAAAGTGCTATTGCAGCGCGACTGACTCAGTGAGTAGCATCATTCGTAACGTTTAGAGACAGTAGTCGTGGTCCGAATGCCATTACTCGTTACCACAACAGCTCACACAGCGTAAAAACGTCACAGCCATAAAAAAAAAAACATAGACTTCCTTGGAAGGTTCATTTTGCTTTTGCCAAGAGACAGTAGCAAAAATACTGAAATAGCAACATGCACCAATCCTATGTGGTGGGATGTATTGTAAACTGACAAACCCCGGTCAGATATTATTATTATTATTATTATTATTATTATTATTATTATTATTATTATTATTATTATTATTATTATTATTATTATTTATTCATGTGTATATTTCAATTATGTGTGTATTTAGCCGTCGCGGCTTAGTAACTCTTTTTGGAACTCTCATTATTGTATATAATCTCAATATTTATTTGGGACTAGCGTGTTTAGTTCACTCAGTTTATCTCCTGGTTGTGTACCTACGTGACGATTCTCCGAGTGGATGTTTACGTGTTGACGGAGCTGAGGTAGAGAAATTCCTGGAACTGGGCTATTTTAAGATGCTGTTGTGTTGAGTTGAGCTAGTGTGGTGCAAGCACGCGTCAGTAGTTGGAAGTTGCAGCTTGCAGGGTGCAGAGGTGATACTGGTGGTAATCAGAGAAGTGTTTGGTACGAGTTGAGGGAAGAGGTCTCATGCCATGTTGGGAGTGTTTGGAGATCATCAGTTGACGGAACCAGGAAGAGTGATGCTGGAGTGGGACAATATTCTATGGTTAAGAATATCTACATGAGGTAACGTGTTGGGCCGTTCCAAAATACAGTATATCAACGCTATCAGCAAAAGGGAGTCCATTTTCGAAAAAGTCATGACTGCGTGTATATAATATGCGTTTCGGGATAAACTGAGTTCCTATAGAGAGAGAGTTACTTCATAATATAGAGACATTAATTATTCATATTAATATTCTGTTTATTTTGCTATATATATTACACCCATAAGCGAATTTGCGTAATTAATGTATGAATTAAAAGTTGAATAATTCGCATTTGGAATACAGCAGTAGGCTGTGAGAGCTGGCAGTCTCACAAAGCAACATTCTGGCGCCGGTCAGACTGCAAGTAGATCCGCAGAACTTTTCTTAAGGCACGAGCAGCATATAGCTGGCCTAAGTGGTACATCCAATAAAGTTTATGGTGCCGACAAGAAGTGGGAACTTTCTACTCAGTTCTCACGGGAAAATCACGCGTTGGAACTTGACCTACTTAGAAGTATGAGAGAGAAAACAATAATACCCGTCAACCCTTGGCAGAAAATGGAAGCATCCATGTCGCGGAGAGCGCGAACGTCTCAGCCAATCACAAAATTGCAAATTTAAATGTTTTGTCATAGCGGGAATCTACAGCCAGTATTTCGCGATTTGGAGCCCGGAGTAGTTGTGGAAAACGGTGTCCTGACTTCCTGATAATATTTGAAGATTTATCTGTGCAAATGTGTGATTAATTAGTGGTTAATTAAGAAAATTTTGACTTTACATGGAAGGGTGGTATCGCCCAGGAAGCGAACCGTCATGGCGGGAAGACAGCATCCTCAGGAAGGAAATAACGCCGGTGACGCGCGCCGTTGTATGGATTACCCTGTGATCGTTTCCCACGGCGCAATATAACAAGTAAGTCAGACCGAAATTAAGAAGATTTTGAATATATTTCTTAAAGCTTTAACCTACGGACGTATGATAAATCGGTCCCAAGTGCAAGATTACTACGCCACATCCCTTCCACAGAACTATTTTCGAAGTGGGGGAGAACTGTTTACAAAACCAACGAGCAGTGTGGTGAATCTTCAGTTCTTGTACGAAGTGTCAGCTTTCAAATTCAGTCTTGTACGGAGTGAGTTCAGTCTTGTATGAACGTTTTCTTTTGTGAATTCTAAGTCTTGTAGGAACGCGATCAGAGACACTTGTTGGCATCCGAGTGAGCCATGTATTCACTTGTGAGAGTAATATTTCAGGAGAAATGAACACTTTAACAAACTTTTATGTAATTTGAATTGATGCAGAGATAATCAGGCAATAGCTACGTTTTCAACACTTGCCTTATATGAACTTACACAACCAACCGAGAGGGACAATGGATCACGTCGTACCATGTAACTGCATAAAATTTTCCTAATAAATGTGTAGTTAGGATATTTGTTGAAAGGTCATTCTTTTATTTTGAGGACGATTAGTATAAGATTTCTCCACACATCATTGGAAACATTATATTTAGCTTGTTTTCATCACTTTCAATGAACTGTTATGGCAAGCGAGATGTTACGGGAGAGAAATTAGTTAAAGCAGTTACAGGGAGGAGAATGACTTTGGACTCCTTTTCCAATATTATTTTCCAGGTATCAGTGATTCAGATCTTCTTGTTACAAGGCAACGACCCTGGAAAATGAGTCTCAACAGCCGGAAAATTTTAAGAATTATTTATTTGTATATTTATGGCTCCCAAATTCCATTAGTCATTATCAGTTTATATTTATTTAATAGGAAGATTTCAGTATTTCCTGATGCGTGTTTCTCTGGTGGTTGATAGTATGATGTGTTCGGTACATGAAAATATGCGTATTAAGACGGACATAAGCACCAGTCCCCGAACCAGGCATGGCTAAAATCCACGGCCCAACAGGGAATCTAACGTCTGAACTGAAATTCTTATAGCCGATTTTTTATTCTAATAACTATCGATATCGAAACTAAGCCTACAAGTTTACGTTGAATACGAACAAAAGGATATTTTCTCTCACCAATAATAACAATTTCGTGTGGCTACTGCTAGCCTCATGCAAACCTTTTAAGGCAGAACCTCTGATGCGAGTGGGAGGAGTCTGCCACGTACAGGGAACTGCGTGTTTACGTGGCGGAGACAACTTTTGTGTGTGGTACATGAGTTGCAAAAATGTTGGAAATAGCGTAAAACCCCACTGTCTGAGCCAATGAAGATCAAAATCGTTTGGCTGGTTTGAATCGAATCCGGGAGCCCGAGGACGAAGGCTAAGACGCTGATCGCTCAGCCGTGAAGCTGGATGTTTTTTCATTTAAAATGCCCATATATATATTGGCAGAGATACAAACTGTGAGCACCTTGGTGAGAAGTGAATTAATACAATATTCCGAAGAGAATGGCTGAGTAGCGCAATTGGATAGGTGCTAACCTCTTTATGCTTAAGATTGAGGCACTATCAGGTTGCAATCAAGCGTGCTTAAACGTGACAAATCCTTGTCAGCAGATTTACCAGTACTTTACGATCCCCCTTTCAGTCAAACTTCCTAGTCTCCAGCTTATCTTAAAGCCGACAGCAACTGAAAGAAATTAAAACATTACAGCATATTATATTATATTATATTATATTATATTATATTATATTATATTATATTATATTATATTATATTATATTATATTATATTATATTATATTATATTATAATAATAATTTGGTAAGTACTCTCCATTGTCATAAAGCAGCAGGAATGGCTGAAATTAGACCAGAAATGATGAAGTATAGTGGGAAGGCAGGGATGAAATGGCTTCATAGAGTAGTAAGATTAGCATGGAATGTTGGTATGGTTCCTTTAAATTGGACAAAAGCAGTAATTGGACCTATATAAGCAAGGGAACAGAAAGGATTGCAACAACTATCGAGGTATCTCATTGATTAGTATATCAGGCAAAGTACTCACTGGCATCTTGGAAGGGAGGGTGCGATCAGTAGTTGAGACGAAGTTGGATGAAAACCAGTGTAGTTTCAGAGCACAGAGAGGCTGTCCGAATCAGATTTTCAGTATGCGACAGGCAATTGAAAAATGGTACGAGAGGAATAGGCAGTTGTGTTTATGTTTCGTAGATCTAGAGAAAGCATATGGCAGTATACCGAGGGAAAAGATGTTCGCCATCCTGGAGGACTATGAAACTGAATGTAGATTATTAAAATCAATCAATGGCATTTATGTTGACAATTGGGATTCAGTGAGAATTGATGGTAGAATGAGTTCTCGGTTCAGGGTACTTACAAGGGTTAGACAAGGCTGTAATCTTTAACCTTTTCTGTTCCTAGTTGACATGGATCATCTGCTGAAAAGTATAAAATGGCAGGGAGGGATTCAGGTGTTCTGCACTCCCTCCGTTTTTTCTATATTCTTTTAGCGACTTCATAACTTTTTCCTTAATTCATTGAACTCCCTGTTATACCACGCTTCCTCCTCTCTCGCCTTTCTTCTCTTGCCTCTGTCTATCTGACCTACCCTATTAATTGGGTATTCAAATAATTCCAGCGCTCTGTCAATATTCTCTTCCCTCAAAGCTTCTTCCCAGCCACACCTAATTGACGATAGCTCGTTTTCTATAAGGGCATTTAGCTCTAGATTTACATTTTCTGTCCATTTATATTTAATGTAACTTCTACCCTTCTCAATACTCCTCTTTTCCTCCATCTTTTACTTCTCCCACGCTTCTTTCTATCATCCCCAGACCGGTGCATGGTGGGATTGAACCCAGTCTCCTGTATCCATCCTTCCGATTCTTCCGAACTAATTACCAATTCAATAACGCTTCCACCCTGAGCTGTAATATACGTCAATTTCCCTTCCCTATCCCCATCCCATCAACCATTCAGAATATAAAATTTACCAGCTGCACACAATTCCAGGAGTTTTGCCACTAACTATTTCTCCCTTTATTTTCACTTCGTCTTCTCCCGCATTTTCATCGCATCCTCTTTGCTGAATATTGGGCACAGCTTACCTATCCTAGCATTCCAGTCACAAAATAGCAACATTCCATCTTCTTCAAATTTCCCGCTCATGATACTAGTTTCCAATAATAAATTCTCAAAAAAAACATTAGCGTATTAGGAGCTCTTGGGGTGAAAGTATGTAAAAGCCAAGCATACTTTATTTTCTCTCCCTTTCTCCCTCCCCATATTAAACCTGAGCCAGACCACCTCTTCCAACTCATTCCCGATGTCCTCTATTAGTTCAATAATATCTTCCTTTAGTAAAACCACTATCCTCCCCGGCGTTCTACCCTTCTTGCGCTTTTTTCTCTTGGACTTGTCCTTGGCCACAACCGCCCCCCCCTACCGCTTGCTATCTCCTTTCCTATTTCATACCACGTCTCTATGATTGCCACAATGTCAAAACTTTCCACTACTGTTTGAACTACTTATTACCTAATTTAATTGACAATCCTTCAATATTAACAAACCCTATCTTCCTATATAGTTATGACTTGCCCTCCCTTCCATCTCCATTTCCTCCCTATGGCTCTCTCTCCTTCTATTTCTATTCCCTTTTTCTTTGACACTTTGGGGCGTTTTTTGCCCTCCTTGTCCTCAGCACCTTTAGATTTCTTTCCCCATAGACATCTTAAACACAGACTTCTCCCTTTGTTCATAGCTGATTTTCTTTTCATTTCATCTCTGGAACCTCCACCTTTGCTATGCACGTGTCCACTGCAAGCTGTTCTTGAAACTTCTTGAGATTCTCCCTC
Source organism: Anabrus simplex (assembly GCF_040414725.1). Classification (NCBI taxonomy): domain Eukaryota; kingdom Metazoa; phylum Arthropoda; class Insecta; order Orthoptera; family Tettigoniidae; genus Anabrus; species Anabrus simplex. Next base: position 1,427,039,774 of record NC_090265.1, read on the forward strand.
CACCACCACCTCCTGATTCCTCGTTTCTGTTTCCACACTTCACTGGCCACTGACCACTGCGTTGAGCTCGTCTTTTACCTCGCCGCGTCTCTCCGCTCGCTCTGAGACCTGCTTGCCATCTCGTCTTGTCACCATGGTTTCTTCCTGCTTGAGGTCCTCATCCATCTGTTGCAGATTCGTCACTGGCCACGTTCGTACCCATCTGTCATTGGATACCATCAGCTGTTGGCCCCTTATGTGCGCCCTCAGTCCTTGGTGCCTGGCTTTCAACAAATGCCATCAAGGAAACAACTTTACATTAAATGGTATGTGAACCCTCACTTTGCCTACCCTTCCTACATCATCAATGGCCACTTCACTGAGTTAATCTTCATTCTGTTCTGAATAACTTCCACCAATTTAAAAATTACGTCCACTTTGTATTCTTTCACTGCTTCCCGCACACAATATATAAATATACATTTCTTCATACGTCAATGACTGCTGGATTCTGCTTCTATCTTCAGTTTCGACACCTTTCCTTTCGATGATTTTACTTTCTCTCTGAGTTCACAATTCCTTTCTCATTTCTTCTCGCCTTGGTCACTGAATCTTCCTTTCTTCTTGAATCCATCTCCTCTTATTTCCAAACTCCTTACACTGCTCTTGTATCATGTCTTTGATCTGGTCTAATTGGCCGGCTTCTTTCATTACCTCCGCACCACCTCCTTAATCACGTCAACGTCATCCTAGCTAATATTGCCACTAGTATTCGGGTCGGGGTTTAATTCCACGCCCCCAATAACCAGTAGCACAGTTATCACAGCTACCACCAAAACCGCCTCTCTCATCTTGCGCAGATCCCCCTTACACTCCATTCCTTTAGTTATATTCTTTTTCATTCTCCACTGCCATTTTCCAATCACGGCCCGATGTTGCTCTACTCATATCATACTTCTCGGCACTCGCCACTCAGCACGTCCACTCCCGCTGCCTGCTAAAGCTAGACTGACAAACGCTGTATTGCACAGTTAATGTTGAATAAAATTCGAGTTACAGAGTATTGTCTACTACAAGGGAGGACATTTTTGCTTCAAGAGATCGAGAAATTCGTGTAACAGAATTTCGAGGAATAGAGAAATAAATACATGTGATGAATAGTACAAACAGCCAGGAAATTAAAGGTACTTCGACATACCAAAATTCCAGTAATAGAGGTTCGAGATATAGAGATTCGACTGTGTTATTTTTATTATTGTTGCTATTGTTGTTGTTCATGGTGTGGGTTACTGTAGTCACGTCCTAGTTCGTGAACCATGGACAACGGCTGAGTGGCCTAGTAAGTGGTCCCGAGAGTCGGGATACCAGATGCTACAGAATGGGAGCAGGGCAGCTCGGATATAATCTGAGTCAAGGTCCTCCTTGTGCTCAGGCGGTTACGACTATACAATCAACCGTTGGTTCCTAATCCGTTTAGAGGAGAGATCCTCACTTGGACTTGTGTAAGTAGGGTAGTATCCTGCTTCACGTAATTTACCGACCTCAGAACATTTTAAGAAAGCCTCCGACCTAAGGGAGTATCGGAGTCTCACTCCCATTTGAGAGGCGAGGGACTCCTTGGAAACAACTTGGCGAACCAAATGGAATTCAATGGGGAGCAAGCAATATTAATGGGGCTTATGGAAGAAAGAAAGTAGTCGGTAAAGAGGATGTATCTGGATGTTGTAGGAGTTAATGACATTCGGGTAAGGGGAGATAACGAGGAAGAGGTACGAGATTATAAAATGTACTTGACGGGTGTTAAAAAGGGAAGAGCAAAATGTGGGGTAGGGCTGTTCGTCAGAAATACTATTGCACGCAACACAGTTTCTGTTAGCAACGTAAATGAGCGAATTATGTGGGTAGAACTGGCAGTTGGAGGAATTCGGACAAGAATTTGTCTCAGAGTATTCACCATGTGAGGGTGCAGATGAGGATGAGGTTGACAAGTTTTATGAAGCATTGAGTGGCATCGCAGTAAGGGTGAACAGCAACGACAGGATAGAGCTAGTGGGCGATTTCAATGCGAGAGTTGGAAATAGAACTGAAGGATACGAAAGGGTGATTGGTAAATATGGGGAAGATATGGAAGCTAATATGAATGGGAAACGTTTGCTGGACTTCTGTGCTAGTATGGTTTTAGCAATTACGAATACATTCTTTCTTTGCAAGTTGCTTTACGTCGCACCGACACAGATAAGTTTTATGGCGACGATGCGACAGGAAAGGACTAGGAGTGGAAGGAATCGGTCGTGGCCTTAATTAAGGAACAGCCTCAGCATTTCCCTGGGGTGAAAATGGGAAACAACAGAAAACCATTTTCAGGGCTGCCGACAGTGGGGTTAGAACCCATTATCTCCCGGATACAAGCTCACAGCTGCGCGCCCCTAACCGCACGGCCAACTCGCCCGGTTGAATGCATTCTTCAAGCATAAGCCTGTTCGCCGCTACGCATGGGACGGTACGGGTACCAGATTCATAATAGACTATATCTTTACCGAATTCGAAAACAGGAAATCTGTTAGGAATGTACAGGTCTTCCGGGGATTTTTCGATGATACTGGCCACTATGTGATCTGCAGTGAACTATGTATCTCTAGGCCTAGGATAGAGAAAGCGAAAATCGTCTGCAAACGGATAAGGGTAGAAAATCTTCAGGACGAGGAAATTAGTACATGGATATGATTAGTGAGAAGTTCCGAACAGTAGACAGTAAGCAGGTTCAGGATGTTGAAAGAGAATAGGTGGCATACAGGGATGCTGCAGTAGAAACAGCAAGAGAATGCCTCGGAACAACTGTGTGTAAAGATGCGAAAAAGCGAACATCTTGGTGTAATGATGAAGTGAGGCAGCTAGTAAATGTAAAAAGAACGCTTATCAGAAATGGCTGATGCAGACAGGGAATTATACGTAAATGGTACATAGAGCCTTATTTAAAATTTCTCTTTGACTATGTCATAATAGTGTAATACCAAAGGAATGGAAGGAATCTATAATAATACCAATTTATAAAGGAAAGGGTGATAAAAGGAAACCAGAGAACTACAGACCAATTAGCCTGACCAGTATAGTTTGTAAAATACTGGAGAGTTTAATATCAGAGTACATCAGAGGGATATGTGATGATAAAAATTGGTTCATGAGGAGCCAGTATGGATTTAGAAAGAAATGTTCTTGTGAGGCACAACTGGTGGGATTTCAGCAGGACATATCAGATCAATTGGATTCGGGAGGCCAGTTAGATTGCATAGCCATAGATCTTTCCAAAGCCTTTGATAGAGTGGAACATGGAATATTATTAAAAATATTGGAGGGAATAGGATTGGACGTGAGGGTTACACGTTGGGTAAGAACATTTCTAAATTCAAGGGTTCAGAAAGTCAAAGTAGGAATTACGTGAGACTTTGGGCCGAGGGAATACAACTGTGAATCAATCAATCAATCAATACTGATCTGCATTTAGGGAAGTCGCCCAGGTGGCAGATTCCCTATCTGTTGCTTTCCTAGCCTTTTCCTAAATGATTTCAAAGAAATTGGAAATTTATTGAACGTCTCCCTTGGTAAGTTATTCCAATCCCTAACTCCCCGTCCTATAAACGAATATTTGCCCCAGTTTCGTTCATACTTGAGGTACTTTCATATTGTCAAAGCCAAGGAACGTATCGCAGGAAGAGAAAGTTTGGAAGGGAATTGCACAGGGTAGTATAATCGGTCCGTTACTTTTCTTAATATACGTAAATGATTTAGGGAACAATATGACATCAAAAAATAAGATTGTATGCAGATGACATAATTGTTTATAGGGAAATAAATACCATTGAGGATTGTTCAGAATTACAAAGGGACCTTGCGAGTATCCAACAATGGGTTGAAGAGAATAACATGAAGGTTAATAGAGGCAAATCAACTGTTACAACATTTACAGACAGGAGTTTTAAAACTGAATTTGAATATACTTTGGATGGGGTAGTTATCCCAAAAGGTGGCAAGTGCAAATACTTAGGTGTGAGATTTGAAAGTAATTTGCACTGGAAGGGTGATGTGGATGACATTGTTGGGAAAGCGTACAGATCGTTACATGTCATAATGAGGCTACTTAAAGGATGCAACAAAGAATTAAAAGAGAAAAGTTACTTAAGTATGGTTCGTCCATTATTGGAATATGCAAACAGTGTTTTGGATCCTCACCAAGAATACCTAAAAAATAAATAGATAGTGTGCAGAGGAAAGCAGCAAAATTTGTAACAGGGGATTTCAGGAGAAAAAGTAGTGTATCAGAAATGTTAAAGGAACTAGGGTGGGAAATTTTAAGTAAGAGAAGGGAGAAAACTAGACTTATAGGATTATATAGAGCCTATACAGGAGAAGAAGCATGGGGAGATATCCATGAGAGGCTTCAGTTGGAAAATAATTATATCGGCAGGACTGACCACAAATATAAAATTAGAAGGAATTTTAGCCGAAGCGATTGGGGTAAATTTTCATTCATTGGGAAGGGTGGGAAGGAGTGGAACAGTTTACCAGGGGTTGTGTTTGATCCTTTTCCAAAATCTGTACAGATATTCAAAAAGAGAATAAACAGCAACAGAGAAAATAAATGAAATGTTAGAGGGCATTCGACCAGTGCAGGTTAATGTAAATAAAAAATGTGTGTTAATAAATTAATTCCATCCCCTGGTCTAAGTAGGGGACTGCCTGTAGGGGTGAAGTGAAGTGCAGCGGGGACTTCGAGGGCCCTGGGACCGCTACGGTAGCTGTGAAGGCCCTTCCTGAACTCTGAAAAGTGGTGGTAAAAGGGGCTCTGGTTAAGACGCAGCAGGTCGTTATGCTGCTTAGGTTCCAGAATGGGTAAAGAAAAGAAAAAGTAAATAAATGCAATGTAAATTTTAATCTTATACCAGTTGTACAGTATCATTTGAAGTAATTCCACATACTGTATATCAGTTGACTATATTTGTAAGTAATACAGGATATATTATAAGTAGAATTTTGTAAACAATGTAAATTTATTAAGGATGAGCTGTGTGTTTAATAGAAAAAATTGTTAGCGTAAATTATATAATATTGTATTATAGGAAAATTTTATTCTCTTGCTAATTTAATATTTAGTGCTTGACAATAATGTATTTTAGTGTACCATTTGCCACCGAGGTAGACACCTCATTTGCAAATAAAGAGAATCTTTGAAATAAATTGAATCCAAAAAGAAGTCGTGCGAAGATTTTGGTAATTACTTGGAAAGGCTCGATCAAGCAGCAGGGAAACCATCCTGGACAGTAATAAAGAATCTTAGGAAGGGAGGAGAAAAGGAAATAAACAGTGTTTTGGGTAATTCAGGTGAACTCATAATAGGTCCCAGGGGTTCACTGGAAGGTGGAGAATTTTGAAAATCTTCTCAACGTAAAAGGAAATCTTCCTGGTGGTGTCGCGAACAACAGAGCTCAAGGGGAGGAGGAAAATGATGTTGGTGAAATTATGCTCGAGAAAGTGGAAAAGGTGGTAAATAAACTCCCTTGTCATAAAGCAGTAGGAATAGACGAAATTAGACCTGAAGTGGTAAAGCATAATGGGAAGGCAGGGATGAAATGGCTTCAAGGATTAATAAGATAAGCATGGAATGTTGGTAATGTACCTTCAGATTGGACAAAAGCCGTAATTGCACCTATGTCTAAGCAAGGGAACACGAAGGATTGCAACAACTATCTAGGTATCTCATTGATCAGTATACCAGTTAATGTATTCATAGGCATCTTGGACGCGAGGATGCGATCAGTGGTTGAAAGGAAGCTGGATGAAAACCAGTGAAGTTTCAGACCACAGAGGGGCAGTCAGGATCTGATTTTCAGTATACGGTAGGTAATTGAAAACTGCTACGAGAGGAATAGAAAGTTATGTTTATGTTTAATAGATCTAGAGAAAGCATATGACAGGGTACAGAAGGAAAAGATGTTCGCCATACTAAGGGACTATGGAATTAAGGGTAGATCATTAAAATCAATCAAAGGCATTTATGTTGACAATTGGGTTGTAGGAAGAATTGATGGTAGAATGAGGCATTAGACAAGGCAGTAATCTTTCACATTTGCTGTTCGTTGTTTGCCTGGATAATGTGCTGAAAGTTATAAAGTGGCAGGGGGGGATTCAGTTATGTGGAAATGTAGTAAGCTGTCTGGTCTATGCTGACGACTTGATCTTAATGGCATATTGTGCCGAAAGCCTGCAGTCTAATATCTTGGCACTTGAAAATTGGTTCAATGAGTATGGTATGAAAATTAGCCTTTCCAACACTAAATTGTTGTCAGTAGGTAAGAGATCCAAACGAATTGAATGTCAGATTGGTGACAGAAAGCTGGGACACGTAGATAATTTCAACTATTTAAGATGTGTGTTCTCCCAGGATGGTAATATAGTAAGTGAGATTGAATCAAGTTACAGTAAAGCTAATGCAGTGAGCTCGCAGTTGCTATCAACAGTATTCTGTAAGAAGGAAGTCAGCTCCCGGACGAAACTATCTTTACATCAGCGAAAGCTGGGTGGACTCAGGACAGCTTACTCATAAGTTATAAGTAACAGACATGAAATTAGCGAGAATGATTGCTGGTAAAGCAGATGGGAACAACGGCAGGAGGGTACTAGAAATGAGGAGATCAAGGCTAAGTTAGGAATGAACTCGAGAGATTAAGCTGTAAGCATAAACTGTCTTCGGTGTTGGGGTCATGTGAGGCGAATGGACTCTGTTATGGAGGATAAGAGAAGTAGAGAGAGACCAAGACAACGATTGTTAGACTCAGTTTCTAAAGATTTAAGGATAAGAGGTATAGAAGTAAATGAAGCCACAACACTAGTTTCAAACAGAGGATTGTGGCGACGTTCAGGTAAATTAGCAAAGGCTTGCAGACTGAACGCTGAAAGGTCTATAATGATGATGTATGTATGTATTATGATTATTATTATTTTATTATTATTGTCTATACGGGTTGGAATAGGGACTGATCATCTGAGGCGTCACAAGTGTGCTCAGGTCACTTAGAAGGACGTGGGTTCGATTATCCGTCAGGAACGAAATTTCCACTGCTGAAACGGCACTATCCATACATCATAAATGACTGCCATGGTAATTCTTGGCGTCAGGTGTGATAGTCGAATGACTTCGCCGTTGCGGTTCGGATGTCATGTAAACATGGAGTCATCGTGGTTATAACCAGGATGTCAGTAATATAAAACTACAAGCTTGCTTGTTTTAATGTTTTAAAGGCGGTGGGACATGCTTACACTATCCCATTTATTTTCGAGGTTGCGGACACAGAATGGCGTTTACGTTATACGAGTTGAGACGACAAAGTTGTGCATAAGGAGAGAAATCTTGACAGATGCAAAAATAACGCCTATTATTTTCTAACAGTAATGTCAGGCTAAGTGGCTCAGATGGTAGAGCATCGGCTTTCTGAGGCCAAGCCAGCGGGTTCGATCTCAGGTCAGTCCGGTGGTACTTAAAATTGCCCAAATATGACAACCCCATGTCAGTAGATTTACTGGCATCAGAAATAACTCCTCTGAGACACAATCCGGCAACTCGGCCTTCCCGAAAACCTTAACAGCAAATTGTCTGTCGTAAAAGCAATAACGTAATAACAGGAAAAGGGACTGTAGGCAGCAGAAAAGTCGTTCGGGAGAAGATTTCCAGGAACAAGTTGAGCTGAAAAGGAAAATAATGAAGAATTGTAGAAGAAGATATCTGATGCAGCAAATTGAAAGAGCATTTAGTAAAAGAAATCCTTGCATCTCATTCATAATACAATATAAACAATGGGGAAGGAAGGAAGGAAGGAAGGAAGGAAGGAAGAGGACCAGGCCTGTGAAGATAACGTGATGCAGCGCCCATGGACAGATAATGGTGCTGGCAAGGAACAGGAATATATGGTTTTAGTGACGAGGTGTACCTTTTAGAAGTTATGTTATCATTATCACTATTCATTCCTCCATACGGGTTGGCGCCAAGAAGGATGGATTCCTCTGACTCGGGGACTGGCTATTTGTGTTCATCTTAATACTCTCCATCCACACACACACAAAACACACAATTCTAACAATCAAAAGAGAAATACGCAATAGAGAACAGATCATCACTCCGCATAGGACTGACGTTTGGAAGGGCATCCGGTCATAAAATTGGGCCTAATACATATCAAGATCCGAGCTCAATAATTGAGAAAAGGCCAGGAAAAGGAGTAGTAGTAGTAGTAGTAGTAGTAGTAGTAGTAGTAGTAGTAGTAGTACGGTAGTAGAAATATCTCACATCGCATCAAAGCTATTGCAGTAGGTTCGCAGTTGTCATCAATGGTAATCCGTGGGAAATATACGAGTTCTCGGCCGAAATTATCTTTTCCTCAGTCTATATTTGGACCTACATTTCTGTACAGGGATATGTTATATCTAGCCTTAATTAGCGACGTGAAATTAGGGAGAATTATTGATTATTTATCGTATGGATTTTAGTACCGGGAGGGTCTGAGGACATGTTTGGCTTGCCCGGTATAGTGCGCATTCCTATCCCTGAAATATCACTATAAAATTTGTTACAAATGGAACATAATAATTGTTTTTACACATATCAAGTAAAAAATCTGCGGCAAATTAAGAAATATTTGATTTTTGGAGAATATTATGTATACGTACTTTACCACTTTACAAGTACATTTGGTGTTACGCTCACAGTGACACACGTATGTCTTTTGTCTTACACTTTCAACAATTTAGTGTTCACTGTGTTCACTGAAGTTCTTTACTTTCGTTTCATTGCTTCAGTTGTCAATGACATCATTTCCTGAATTGTATCGCTATGTGCAATATTTAATAGGCGACAAAATGGTATGGCCAATGTACATAAGAAGAATTCTGTGGACAAGTGATTTATTGCTACAGGGATTGAGCTATTTTCGTTCGAACAAAAATAAAAATATTTATTGGTCCAGGGATCATGCTAATTTTCTGTTGACCTCCATTTTTCTGTTTGAACTGGCCGCTCTAGTCATATGGACAAAGATAATGAGAATCCACAGACATAGCACTCCCATTCCACGGTGCTAGCACTGGACCTGAAAAAAGTAACAAAAGACGGCACCAGCAGCGGAGTACGACATAAACCAGTCCTGTCTACAAGCCTTAAGTATGTTTTCATACTTCTCAAATAACGACGGTATTTCTTAATTTGCCGCAGATTTTTCACTTGATATGTGTAAAAGCAATTATTATGTTCCATTTGTGACAAATTTTATAGTGATATTTCAGGGATACGAATGCGCATCGTACCCGACTTGCCTTGTGTACGTACAGTAAAACCTATCCTCAACGGGATTTCAAGGGACCGGGAAACATTTCATCTTAAGACTGTTTTGGGCTTAATGAAGGTGTAAGATACTAGAAAATGGCACGCATTTTCCATTTATTTGAACAACACACTTGAAAACATGTCAAATATTAACAGAATAAGGTATATAAATTGTTAACTTTTCCTACCGGAGCAGTAATATGAATACAGTCAAATGGAGAGGTTTTCTTTCTTCAGTTTCATTGATCTTACTCTTGATTGCCAGACGTTGCTAAAATGTTAGCCTCAGAAGTTACAATGTATATATCCGAATAATTCCGTCGTAAGGCGAATTTGTGTTGCTCCCTTGAACTTACGACTCCTTGATAAGTCTTCAGTCTGCAATCAATCGTTTCTCCTCTTCTTTTTCAAGTATTGAGAACTACTGAACAGCACGTGGTGAATTTCGAAAGCTATTCTTACAGCAAGTAAGTTACCGGACGAAAAGTCCGGGCGATCCAATCGGTCGAAAAAAATAAGCAACAGTAAATCCCTCAAATAAAGAGAATAGGAAAGGATATATAATTGTTACTTGTTCCACGGACCGTCTATAATATATGGGATGTTTAAGATATTGCTAACTGATCCACTATCAGGATTGGAAATTTTCCGTTTAAGGGCATACTTTGGCTTTCATTTCCGTGTTTGACAATTTCTACTCATTCCATGAAGATTTGCAATACACTTTGCACCCAATTCAAGGGTGTGGGGTAATTTTCTCTTAAAGGCAAGTTTCCTCTTAATGGAGGGCCCATTTAAGACAGGTTTTACTATATTTCTATTTGACGCCCTTTGGCGACCTGCGCATCATGAGTTTGGATGGTGATGCTGAGATAGGGAGAGGACGTAGTCTACTACTGTCGGTCAACACTAAGGGGTCTGCTCAAAGCTTTACGTCCTCATTCTGCGGACGAATCACCATCAACAGAGGCATATGCCTTCGCTCCATATGAACAGTGCGGAGAAGTTTGGGACTGAATCCGGGCTTTGGACACGCAATCGAGAAATTGTATACCACCACCTCTCCTATATTGCAAGCTAACATCCTGACGGAGAAAACTGTTTCGATCAACGGGACTCGAACCGGTTAAGCAAGGTATTGCTGATATGAATAGGTAGGAACAATGACACATAGGTACTCGCAGTGAGGAGATATACTGTAGGACAGGCCCTCTCCAACGCCAAAAATCTCACGCGTGCAAATTGAGGCGCAGAGTTCCTGTGCACAGTGCATCGGTCCCATTCGGCTGGGCTTGGACCAACGCTTCGTCTCTGGACTACTCGGCTAAGCTCGGGTCAACTCGGCTCAACTCGGCTCAACTCGGCTCGGATTTGGAGGAAGAGGGAGACAGGCGGAGGGAGCGAGACAGGCGTGGGGAAAAAGAGAGTCAGCGTTATTGCTCCAAATCGAGGAGTGGGGGTCTGCACTATGATCAACCGAGCGAAGTCGTCTTTTGTACCGTGCACAGTGCATGCACTGCTGTAGGGTAAGGTAAGAATTAAGTCACTGGTTGAAACTCTACCTATAAAGCAGTTTCGGTGATGGGATCGGGTGAAGTGAATAGAAGAAGATAGGTTATGGATGTTGAGTGCAGATCGAAGGCTGATTAGATCATCAATGGCTCCACCATAGTTAGCCCAGGTGCCACTGAAAAGGCATCGTAGGGAAATGAGGAGTGAGATAGTTTTCGTTGCTTTGCTTACTGAGCCAGAAGATGCTGTCACATATTGGTGGGTTTGGCGAGATATAGAATCTTGATCTAGAATGAGATCTAGGGTTCCGGGCTGAGTGTCTCAGACGGTTGAGATGCAGGCCTTCTCATCCCAACTTGGCAGGTTCGATACTGGCTCAGTCCGATTGTATTTGAAGGTGCTCAAAATACGTCAGCCTCGTGTTGGTAATGTTCACACGTAAAATAATTCCGTGCGGGAATAAATTGCGGCCCCTCGGCGTCTCCGTAAACCGTAACAGTAGTAGTTAGTGGGATGTAAACTCAATAACATTATTATTAGATCTAGAATGAGACTGAGACAGGAAAATGACAGTAATCCGTTTGTTCTAACCCATACCGTAAGATATACTGCACTGTGAACATCATGTACTGTCAGAAATAGACCTTACCAAAGATAATAATGGGCCCGACCTTGGAGATAAGAGATGAAGAGTGAAACCAAGATAACGGTAAGTAGAATTAGTTTTTAATTAAGATAAAAATATGGAAAGCGAGACCACAGATGTGATTGCAGATAGGGGAGTGTGAAGGTATTTTGATATTTCACAGAACCTTTCAGACACAATCAAATCGCCTATAATGAAGATCATATAATTATCATTATTATTCTACAACTAACATGCCGGTGATGAGTATTTACTGCAAATTCTGAAATAATTCAATAGGTAGGTTCTGAATTAATCTTCTGATTTTTTTTCCACACTTCCTTGTGTTAATTTGAGATCCACGTACTCTCCATTAAGTCCCATTAGAATCTGAAGGCAGGCAAAATACAGTGTACAAGAAATAGCGTAAGGGAAGCAGAACTCGTTAAGACCTGGTTGAAACCCTTACCACGAGCAAGCATTATCCGATTAGAACAACTAAAAGAAGGACGGCTGGTTACAATCAGCGTGTGTTTCACTTCTCATTGGGATCGAGGTGATCGCGAACGCTGGTCTCGTCCTTACTTCGATTATCCCAATTTCCGATTTTCTCACCCTCTTGTCCTCTCGCTTCCCCAGCCAGCGGCCGTACGGCTCCGCAATTAGACGGGGTAATCGGCTGGCGAGAAGATCCGCGACGAGACAAGTGGACAGGACACACTCCTGTTCGCACGCCTCAAAGGTGAACAACTCCACGAGATAATGAATCCTACTACAGCCTGCTCACAAAAATTAACACTCAGAGTCGATATAAGACCTAACAATTTCTGACAGTTTTCTACAATGTATTGCAGCGATATTTCCAAACAATTTATCTTATTCACTCATGCATGAATATGTACATAGACATCTACTAGGGTTATTATTATTTTAGTTTCTTACAATTTGCTTTACATCGCACCGACACAGATAGGTCTTATGACGACGATGGTACAGAAAACAACTAGGAATGGGAAGGAAGCAGCCGTGGCCTTAATTAAGGTACAGCCCCAGAATTTCTCTGGTGTTAAAATAGGAAACCACTGAAAACCATCTTCAGGGCTGCCGACAGAGGGGTTCAAACCCACTCTCTCCAGAATGGAAACACACCTGCCATCCCTAACCGCAGAGTCAACTCACATATTTTGTATTATTATTATTATTATTATTATTATTATTATTATTATTATTATTATTATTGCCGGGCTGGGTTTCTCAGACGGTTGAGCGTTGGCCCTATATGTCTAAGTTGACGGGTTCGATCCCGGCTGAGTCCAGTTGTATTTGAAAGTGCCAAAATACGCCAGCTCTAAATCGGTAGATATGATGGTGATTATTATTATTATTATTATTATTATTATTATTATTATTATTATTATTATTATTATTATTATTATTATTGTTTTAAAGGGTTCTAACATATAAGGTCATCGGGCCCAATCGGTAGATTTACCAGAACGTTAAAGAATTCCCGGGTGACAAAATCTGGCACCACGGCGTCTCCAAAAATTTATAAAAAAGTAGTTAGTGGACGTAGAACGATTATTATTATTATTATTATTATTATTATTATTATTATTATTATTATTATTATTATTATTATTATTATTATTATTATTATTTCCTTAGATTAGAGGTTTATCTGTCAAGCCAGCTTTGAACTGGTAGATTTAACGACGCGTTAAGGAACTCATTTGCCTGCTGTCATTTCTTGATGGATACAGTACTTTTGCATCCATCTCATGGCACAGGCCAGAGTAAAGTGTAGCTTTCACCGAAGTCCCAGTCAACATCCATGGCTGTGACAGTATGGAAGTTGCTGGGGTATGGGTAGCGCTGAGTAACGGCATTTAGAGCACGACTAGTGCATCTGAGTGTTATGAAAGGTGCTGCTCATAGGGTCAGTCGTGCTGCAATAGTACTTTCTGACCCAGTGAGGAAAGCAATGGCAAACTACCTCACTCCTCATCTTGCCTAGTACGCCTCATTTTGGTGCTGCCATTGGTTTTGGGGGTTTCCTTATAACCGCATAAACTTTGGTTGTACTACCAGCCTCTGGGCTGATGACCTAACACACACACACACACACACACACACACACACACACACACACACACACACACACACACACACACACACACACACACACACACACACACACACACACAAGGAACTCCTAGGGGACAAAAATGGCTCCTCAGTGTAGTTAGTGAGACGCAGAACCAGTGACAGTGAATTATTACTATTATCATTGTATACATGCGAATAAGCGCATTAGGACTATGCAAAGTATATATTTCTTTCATTCGTTTATTTTGGGCTTCCTTTCTGTCTTCAGACCAGGTTGTTCCAGTCTTCTTCTTTGGTCTTTGCTCTTGGTCAACTTGCCATTTGTGAATTTTGATCTGAAGATCATCTGCTGGTGTAATTCCTGCCCGTTTTAAATCGATTTTAATTTCGCCAATCCATTTCATTGTGTCTGTTTTAGCTTTACCCCTGTTTTCATAGAATTCGACTATTTGTTTGGTAAGTCTGCCTGGATGGATTCTATTAATATGCCCATGGAATCTTAGAATCCCTTTTAATAATGTCGCTGTGAATATTTGTGAATTGTTTGATTTCCTGTCTGCTTCCAGATTGGTATTGCCGGTCCCTGAGTTTATTAGGACTATGCAAAGTACATATTTCTTTCATTCGTTTATTTTGGGCTTCCTTTCTGTCTTCAGACCAGGTTGAATTTTTCTTATGATTTTGTGTTCCTTTTTCTCAATGTTTTCAATGTCTGCTTTCCTGATCCATAAAGACATTCTGGTTTAATGACTGTATTGTAATGTCTTAGTTTTCTGTGCTTGGAAATACATTATTATTATTATTAACACGCTCATTCGATAATTAAGAAAAAAGTAATTGCGTAATGTTATACAGCTCTACATATCGTATCTATGGTCTTGCTAAACCATCATTCAGGACGACCAGATGCCTTATCACTTTTGAAGAACGCTTATTGGGTCACCAAAGAATGCAAAGTCATGTTCATACTGGCTCAGAAGGCCCTTGGAGGAGTGGAAGGTAAAGGGACTAAGGCACTAAGAGGGATTGAGTGGTATTCCCGTTGCCTGCCCACTCTTGCCCCCACTCATCCCCAGAAATTAAGCAGGTACTTATTTTTGCTGTAGGCCGAGTAAATACCAGGGCCATGTGCCTGTCCAGGAGTGGAAATCGCGTTTCATTAAAGTATCGACTCCTTGACTAGGAATCAAACAAACGTCCTACCGGGTGAAACGAACGCGCCTTCACAACGTCAGCTAGGCAGCCCCTTTTATGGAGTAACGATGTTACTCGCCCGGTTGAATGTAATTTTTTTTATAGACATGATATAGGCTTTTGGGCTTATGCCATGTCAAGAAAATAAGGTAAAATTCTTTACGTTTCGCAGAGAACTTTGCTCTGCGTCATCCTAAGAAAAGTTCGACTGTCCACGGGAAAGGCTTCTAAAACAATGAGATTTGAATTTAGACGTTACCCAATAGAAGTGGAAATGGTACGTTCACATTCCACCAGATGGCTCCCCAGACGCGGTACAGCGCTAGCGTTGGAAGCGGAAGCTGACGGAACAATCAGAATCAGTCTGAGAGGGTCACATAACATAACACGTGTACGCACATATGAAAGCATGACATTGGCACGAGCCTGGAGTGAAACATCTGGCGACGAGGAACGTACGAATTTGGCAAAAACGGAAACGAGATTTTCTTTTGATGACGCAGAGCACAGTTCTCTGCGAAACGTAAAGAATTTCGCCTTATTTTTCTGGCACGGCATAAGCCCATAAGTACGGGCCGTTAAAGCATCCATGGCAACATTAATTTTTTTCTTATTTTGTGGGACATAAAAACTGACACTCACCAACAAAGTAGAACTGTAAGGTTTGCTGTCTGACACATACGAGTGACTAATTACTTTCAATTACTTTACTTTTAAAATTCTGCATTTGGTTATTCTACATCTTGGAAATGACATGTCGTTGGTACTGGTGATGTGGTGTGGTACCTGCAATCTCCGACAGACCATTAGCCGTACAGCACACTCCCCATCTCATTCAGTTATAATTGATTGATTGAAAACCGAGCGATAATGCTAATGACGATGACACGTCATCATGGAGGAATGTGGGAGAGGGAGGCAGGGAGGGACTCAGCATCTTTGTATCGGGCCCAGGCCCTCCACGAGAGCCCCCTTCTCAATTTCTTTCTGTCGCCTAATCAAGATGAATTACACGTGCCCTTAAGCTAACGTTAACAATCAAAACTCCTTTGCCCTTGTACAAGGGATAAAGATCTGAATGTTTGCTTGTATAGACTGGATAAGGGGTGTACAGTGCACTATTCATTGCTAATGTGGCACTTCTATCAATGAGTAAGTTCTGAGCATGGCAGTTTATATCCGTGAATTCGAAAGACGGGTGGTTCCATTCTCATTTAGACCACCCATCTTTGTAACTCCACGACTATACTAGGAAACTGTATTGTGCTCAGAACCAAGATTCGAATACGCATCTAAGTAGTATATAATCTCTTTCCAATTCACTCTCTCCAAGAGAACGTCTCATCTATATTTTCGTATCTATTGAATAATCGCCGTTGAGGAGTTAGTTTTTGTGACTGCAGCACTAATATCATCTAGCGGAGATGAGTGGCTACAGAAGAGATACAGAACACATCAACGAAGGACAATCAGTCAATGTTGATCATGCTTAGAGCATTGTAAGCTATTGCTTTTTATTTTCTTCCAGCTTAGTGATATTAGGGCATGCGAGGTCTAGATTTTAATCCAACCTCTCTACCCCTTCTTGATTTATTTTATCGCCCCGCCCTTGTTCCTAGTCTGGTGCAGCTACTGTAAGGCAGACCCTCCAGCGAGGGTGGGCGGCTTCTGTCGTGTATGTGAACTGCATGTTTTCGTAGTGGAGGGTAGTATTGTGTGTGAAGTGTGAGTTGCAGGAATATTGGGGAAATAACCGTTTAAGATTACAATCTCCGACCCGGCCAGGAATCGAACCCCGGGCCCTCTGAACCGAATGTGACTAGGCTGATCAATCAGTCAAGGAGCCAAATTTAGTCATTCGTGCCCTCGTCTGAGGTAGTGCAGATTTTTTCAGGTTCATGCCTAATGGAAGTGAGCTACATGTACCATTTTAACCACATACCATCCCTCCTGCCATTCTTAAATCTCTGGCAGTACCGGAAATCGAACCCGGGCCTCCGAATACGGTGCTTACCGTTACATCTTCTGAACAATAGCTCCAGGGTGACCACGTGGTTTTGCACCTTACAAAAACAATAATGACAACAACGATCACCATCACCAGTCACTTTGTTACAATGACAATGTTTCCACGTCAGTTTTGATGGACTTTGCTCAGGTTTTCTGGAACGCGTGCAAAAGTACAATTTGCTGGAGAACAATGAGTTTTACAAAGGAAATGCTTATAACCTCTTATTTAGGAGACTTGATTTTAAGTGAATTTCTTGGCTTTATTTTGTGATCGTCTAAATCGTTTCCACATTATTTTAGGTTTTAGAAGATAAAACATGCTCCGTTTCAGTAAAACCTACTGACTAATGGTTTTGAAACGGTTAATTATTGAAACATCACAATATGTCTGTGTCGGAACTCATTATCCGAGAAGAATTCATAGCCTACAAAATTTGAGCTCAATTGGTCCTGTAGTTGTAATGTGATTGAGCGAGAAATACGCCAATAAGCGTTTACCTGAACATTTTTTTTAAAAGTTTTGCAATTAATATATATTCTGAGGTGATCACCTGATGGCCATGATCTTAAAGGCGTCAAGTCTGTATAGTCTGACACCATAGTCAGCAGTTCGAGTCCCGTTGGTTGAAAGAAATTTCAACACCAGAATACCGCAAGGTAGAAGTGGTGGTATACCATGTCTAATCACTAGAAAGCGTGCCAAAAGCCTGGATTCAATCCCAAACCTTTCCAAAGTGAGCATATAGAGTGAGGGTGTATGATGCTGTTGATGTTGATTCGTCCGTTGGATTCAGACCTTAAGCCTTGAGTGAACACCCTGGTGTTATTTGAGAGGAGTAGACTCTGTGCCGACACCGAGTTTCAGCCTCTCCTTCCCTCGTTATCATCACTTCACACCTAGACGCGTAGATCGCCCGTGTGTGCCACCAGGTCATACACAAAATAAATACATAAATAATTTGAAATAAAGTACTGTAGTCATGTGAAAGTTTCCCCCTAAAGATGTTTGTTCAATCTTTCATGAAATGCCACCCGGCAGGCAGTAGACGCATCATTTCGTTTTTATGCAGAGAGATTTCAGGTCCGAGGGCACTTATCCTAATCCTTATTCAAGGAAGAGCCAAATAAAGTAGCATATTGTCGGGCTGAGTGTCTCAGGCTGTTGAGGCGCTGACCTTCACACCCCAACTAGGCAGGTTCGATCCTGGCTCAGTCCGGTGGTATCTGAAGGTGATTAAATACGTCAGCGTCGTGTCGGTAGATCGGTCGGTATACAACCTCGGCGTCTCCAAATACCGTTAAAGTAGTTAGTGGAACGTAAAGCCATTATTATTATTATTATTATTATTATTATTATTATTATTATTATTATTATTATTATTATTATTATTATTATTAGCGTATTCTCCCAATAATGGAAGACGTTAAGCAAACAACTCAATCAAGCTTTCTTTGGGTTCTTGTTCTTCCAATAGGCTTTCATTCTCTCTGAGAAGGCTTGTTTACGTTCTTCCGACCATTTCGGTCTGCACTGTTTTTGCTTTGGTTGCTCTGATGTAACTTCCCACTTGTTGACTTTGTGTCTGAAGGTGTCTCTTTCTAAAATGTCTGTTGCACATATTTTTGCGTTTTTTAGGTCCTTTCGAAGTTCGTCCAGCCAAGGTATTGAATTCTTAAGTGAGCTAACATAATTTAATATTCTTTTTGACAGTCGATTTTCTGGTAATCTTGTGAGGTGTCCAAAGAATTTCATTCGTCTTTTCTTAATGTCAATTTCAATGTTTGAAACTTTTTCTGTTGTTTTGATTGATTGTAGCCTGTAACCATCTTGGGTATATCTTGCTCCTAGGATTTTCCTGATGATCTTCCTCTCCTGCTTTTTTATTTCTTCTAATTCTTGTTTACTGTTAAGTGACAATGTTTCACTTGCGTAAAGGACTGTTGGTTTTATGACTGTGTTGTAATGCCGAATTTTTGTCTGTCTTGACATGCATTTTTTGTTGTAGATGTCTTGAACTAACCCTAATGCCTTCTTGACTTTTTGGAGACGGTTTTGCTGTGAGATCTTTCTCAAGGCCTCTCGGTTCGATGAATTCTCCGAGGTATTTAAAGTACGAGACCCGATCGATTTTACCGTATTTTGTTCTCAGGGTCGTGATATCTGTCTTTGAACAGAAGAATTTAGTTTTCTCAAACGAAATCTGTAGTCCAACTTTTTTTGCAGATTCCTTAAGTATCTCAAGCTGCTTGATGGCAGTCTCCTCATCCTCTGTTAAAATCGCTAGATCGTCCGCAAATGCGAGGTATGGTACGTAGAGGTTGTTTTTGGGAAAGCCCAGTCGGATCGGTTTCCAAGATTCACGTTTCTTGAGTTCCTTCTCCCATTCTTCCATAACCTTGTCTAGGACGACGTTGAGCAGAATAGGAGAGAGTCCATCACCTTGTCTCACACCTGTTTGAATGTCGAAGGGTTCTGAAATTTCTCCCATAAATTTCACTTTAGATTTTGTGCCCGTTAGTGTTTGTTTTATGAGTTCTAGGGTTTTGGGATCTAGTCCTCTCTCTTCTAGAATTTGGAACAGTGAGGGTCTGTCTATCGAATCATATGCGTTTTTGAAATCTACAAATTTGCATACTGTAGGCTTTTGTCTGAGGGCTCGTAGTTTGAGAATGGTTTTGAGGTTGAAAATTTGTTCTGGGCATGACATGTTTGGTCTGAATCCTGCTTGAAATTCTGATAATTTGGGTTCTAATTGTTGTTGTGTTCTATGCAAGAGACAGGCTGATAGTACAGTATTTTTTATGTGACTGATTATTATGATTATTATGATTATTATTATTATTATTATTATTATTATTATTATTATTATTATTATTATTATTATTATTATTATTATTATTATTATTATTATTATTATTAAAGTTGCATAAATACCACTAAAATGTAGCTCAACACACAGTTTCTGCAATCATGAGAACGTTAAACGCCTTTAAAAGGAAATAAAAAGGGCTGCTGTTATCCTACCTTGAACGGCTTTAACCTGTTCCAGCTCTGAGCTATAATTATAATATCTGCCTTTCAAATTCCCTATCTAGTTTACTTTATAGGTACGTACGCCAGTAGACGCATTGTACCGACACAGATTATGAAATAATATTGACGTAGGCCTACGAAAGGAAAGCTATCTGCGCTGATATTTAAAAAATGGCCCTAACCCATTACCACCGGTAAATCTGCACAAATACTGACCCGCAAGACATACCTTTTGGAGGTTTGAATCATCGCAAAAAGTTTCTTTCTGGCGGTTCGGTATTTCCAAGTCCTCGAGGTGAATAATATACTACACTGCGTCACATGAAGAAAGAAGGTTTTTACTTTATTCCACCACGAGGGACCACTTTCTGTTTGAATATCGATGTAAACAGCCGTGTTATACTCCAATTCCGTTATCATCCTTCATAATAATTGTGTACCGTATGTGCTATTAAAGGGAAAATAATCAAAAAGCTAGAAATTAAAATTAAAATATGTTTGAGACGATCTTAACGGACAGGTCAGCGGAATTTCATGGAACAGTGATATGAGTGATCTTAATCCATGGATAAAATGGAATGAGGTTAGGGAAGGTTTTGAGATCATGGTTACCTTACTTGGTTATGTTCCTATTTTAGTAGATAATGAAGAATTCATATTCGATTCTTCACGACTCACGCAATTCTGCAAACTCCACTCTTGAGTGTAGGATTACCACGTAAATACACGTTGAAAGACTACCTACCACATTATTCTCACGCCGCTGTATTTGGCACTCAGCAGCATACAATTTATGAGCCTTAAATCCTAGTCAATGCTGGTGGCATGTTTAAATGATATGTCACCTGCTTGCCGTTCTGATCGCACATTAGACTTGGAGGCTTGCGGTTGGGATCATAATCTAAATAGCCACGTTAAACTGTAGTATAAACTTGCTAATACAGGGTGAGTTGGCCGTGCGGTTAGGGGCACCCAGCTGTGAGCTCGCATCCGGGAGATAGTGGGTTCGAACCCCACTGTCGGCAGCCCTGAAGATGGTTTTCCGTGGTTTTGTATTTTCATACCAGGCAAGGCCACGGCCGCTTCGTTCCCATTCCTAGGCCTTTCCTCTCCCATCGTCGCCATAAGACCTATCTGTGTCGGTGCGACGTAAAGCAAATAACAAAAAGAAACTTGCTAATATTTTTTTCTTACACTTTGCTTTACGTCACACCGACGCAGATATGCCTTATGGCGACGATAGGGTAGAAAAGAGCTAGACGTTGGAATGATTTGGCCGTGTCCTTAATTAAGGTACGACCCCAGCATTTTCCTGGTGTGGAAATGAGAAACCACGGCAGACCATCTTCAGGGCTGCCACTGTCTCCCAAATGCAAGCTCGCAGCTGCTCTGCGCGACCGGCTGCCTCGGTATGTTTTTCGTTGTAGTACAAGTTGTACTTGTAGTGGTGCATATAGGCCTATATTTTACTTTGGTTTATGGCTGCAATTCAAGGACGAGATTACCGAAAGAGTTGAAGTGTGTTTACGGTTGCGTACCTTTAGTTTGCATTTGGGATATTGTGGGTTCGAACCCCACTGTCTGCATCCCTGAAGATGGTTGTCCGTGGTTTCCCAATTTCATACCTGGAAAATGCTGTGTTAGTGTGACGTTAAAGTTCTAGCAAAAAAAAAAAAGAAAAAAGAGATACCAAATTTTTAAACAACATAACAGCTGAGAAAACCTGACAAAAACCACACACTCAGAATGCCTGCCAAGGGACTACGCCATGCAACAAAGGCAATAGCGCAATTGATTAGGCTTTTTCTGTTCCGAAGATGGCGCGTACAATGCTAGATTAGGTTGGTAGCATTAGACAGGGTTTAAATGCGACAACTTCCAGTCATTCTTTTTTGGTAAGTTAAAGAATTCTTTCAGGATGAATATAAAACGCCGACATTAAAGAGGAATAATAATAATAATAATAATAATAATAATAATAATAATAATAATAATAATAATAATAATAATAAAAGCGAGCTCGATAGCTGCAGTCGCTTAAGTGCGGCCAGTATCCAGTATTCGGGAGATAGCAGGTTCGAACCGCACTGTCGGCAGCCCTGAAGATGGTTTTCCGTGGTTTCCCATTTTCACAGCAGGCTGTACCTTAATTGAGGCCACGGCTGCTTCCTTCCCAGTCCTAGACCTTTCCTGTCCCATCGTCGCCATAAGACATATGTGTGTCGGTGCGACGTAAAGCCAATAGCAAATAATAATAATAATAATAATAATAATAATAATAATAATAATAATAATAATAATAATAATAATAATAATAATTCTTTTGTAGCATTTCAGAGGACAACTTGTTCAAAAATTTAGGAACTTCAACTTGTAGTGTTCTATAATGTATTTATTATAACACCTGCTGACCCATACCTCCGCCTTGTTCTATGCGTACGTTTATTTAAAATTCTGCTATATTGTGCTTCCAGATATTTTCTTTAATTACATTGCACAAACAAAAGCATTTACTCTAAAGAACACTTTTCCTTTTGGTACATATTTGTTAACGTATCTTCAGTTAAGCGAAGCATGTCAATGTCTTGAGAATACGATTTTGTAACATTTGGACTATGTGCATGTCTGTAAGTAGAAGGTGGTCCCCTCTTACACCGTACGATATGGGTGAATCAAGATATTGAATTATTGACTATTTTTAAGCTACCATGCGGTTTTATATACTTTATCAATACACTTTGAGCAGGCGTAGCCACAGTCTCACACAAAACTTAATAATTTGCCTCTTCCATGAAAAATATATATTTATTACTATACCTAGGTACACATTATCCACTTCTTCTATAATTTAATCACAATTACGTGTTGTTTGTTCACGATCATGTATACACAGAACTGAATGGCCCAATAGTTACTCTCTTCAATTTTGTTTTGAAGTGTTAATTATTGGACCCTCATCACCGCACCATTTTTAAAATTAATTTTACTCCATTTGTAATTGCTTCTCTGCCACCTTTGTGTTTGAATGTAATGATGCAATCAGTTTATAATAGATATTTACTCTTTATAAAACATGAGCTCATACCATTAACAAAATTAATGCAAATAATGGGTTCTAGGACACATCCTTGTGGAATACCTGTTGTAATATAAGGTGGTATCCATTCACTTTTTTACCCTGTGCATTCGCTCAATCTAATAAATTTCAAAATCTTTCAGTGGAATTTCTCTGACTCCTGGTGTATTTTTCTTATGGCTTGTACAATTTTATAGTGGAAAATTGAATCAATTGCCTTGAAGAATCTATAAGCAGAGCTAAAACATGCATATCTAAATTTAGCTTACCCTTGATTAGATTTGAAATTTCCTTGAGAAGGTTAATTGTACCCTTGTTTTTTTTATTTAATTGCCTTTCAACAATAATTGCACATTCTTCCAAATATGAGGTTATGTAATCAGCAATATATTTTTCAACTATTCTTCCTATTTTTCGAAGTATGTATACCTGCCTATAGTTTTGATAATGATAATGAAAATGCTTGTAAATGGCTGTCTTCAGTTCCTTTAGGTAGATGCATGTCCCTGTTAATTTATTGATAAGCCTTTCAGATGTTTTACTGTTGATTTACCAATGTCTGGTGATTTTTCTGTCCATTCCTTCAATTATGTTTGCTATTTCTACCCTAGTTGCTAGCGGTAGGTGAAATGAAAAAGTCATTATGTATTAGATAATGACCTTTTCTGTATACCACATTCATGCACTACCGTACCTAGTTGGTCCGAAAATAGTTTTCAAAAGTTATTAACTATATTTTATGGCATGTCCTCCCTATCTGTTGGCTTACTGTCTCTTCTATTGTCAATAACTTTCCAGTCTTTAGCGCGTCATTTAATATTTCCCAAGTTTTCTTCATATCCCTTCTGCATCTTCCAGACTGCACTCTAAAATTCTTTTATATAAGGTTATTTAATTTTTCTTATTTTATGAATTTACATTTCATTCACTTTTCCACCTTTTAAGACCTTTGTCCCTTTCCTTGATCTTTTATATTATAGCACTCGTCAGCCATGACTGGTATCTTTTATTCCCTTCAGTATTTTTAACTATTTTATCTTAGTTGCCTTGTTAACTGAATGACAAATATTCCTGTATATCTCTCCTGAAATCATATTGTCAATAATTTATTTTCCTACAGTTTCTATTTCTGTTAACTGAGATTTACTCACCCCATCCTTGTATGATTTCTGTAATTTTCCAGTTGGAACATTTTTATTGCACCTATTTGTACAGCCACCATATAATGATCAGAAACTTCCGTCTGAATTACAGCAGGATCTTTTATACTTTTTCCCCATTCCTAATCAATGCGTGGTCAATACACCGTTGTTAGTTTGTCGTTTATACATTCTCCTCTTGTGTATTTGTTTATGCAATGAACTAACTGATGATCCACTAACACATTTTTTACAAGGATATGACTTTGTTGTTTTCCAGAATATTAATGCTTATGTCTCCAATAATAATGAAATTTCTTGCTTTCTTACTTGAAAGATCCAAGTCCTCTGCAAAATCTATTGGATTATAGTCAGGCTGTGTCCATACTGCCATAATGATACCAAATAGGGTTCCCCCTGATAAATTTTCTTAGAATATTCTTTTCTCAAAATGTGAATAATAATAATAATTAATAATACGTTTTAACCCATAGTATTGACGGTCTCACTACGCCCCTCAGCACAGTGCCTTCATTTTAACAGTCAGCAGTTTTAATTGACAATTCAAGAACGATCTATTAGACGAGAGGACTTTATACCTCAATATGTTTTTAATTCACTAATCATGATCATTGTCACTTCACTTCATTACGATTTTTAATTTGTCTGTGTATTATGTAATTACTGTTCTGCTACTGAAGATGGCCTTGAGATTAGGCTGAAACATGTTTAGACTTTGCTTCATCTAACAGATGAGTTGATTTGTATTGATAAGGAGGATTTTTAAATATTTTCTTTGGTAAAGTGATAACCGTCAATACTGAATGAGATTTATAACTTGCAATAATAATAATCATAATAGAATCGACAACAACAACAACAACAACGTTTGGCATCAGTTACCGAGTTGCAGACCGTCTAGGTGCCATGTAGGCAGCCCGCCTACCAATTTCGATATTCTGATTGTGCTGCTATCTAGCATCGAATGCAAAATTCTACTGTACACTATGCCTGAGTTAAATTTTTGTCGCGTGATACAAGCAGCACTTTACCCTGGCATACCAACAACAGTGAGGTTATATAATGAGTCCTCAGCCTGAAGGCTGGCGGAAGCCCCGACAGCACCACCATCAGCTGTCACAGACAGCTTAGACATCACTGAAGAACCGTACCAGGGAAATGAGGAATGAGACAGTTTTCTTTGCTTTCTTCACTGAATCAGAAGTTGCTGTTAAACCAAGCCCATTGAAATGTACACACCCATCGACTCTGTGAGCGACGCCATCACACCATTCTAAACAAGGACTGGCTACATACGGAATGGAATTACCAGCTAGCACTGCTCATACTGTAACTCGGTTACTTTCAAGTTTATCAAAGCCAAAGGTGAGAAAGAGGCAGACGGATGGAAGTAACAAACACATACCAGAATTAATAGTGCACTGTTAACTCGTAAGAATAAGCTCTCGATAAACACGATTATATTGATGATGGTGATGAAGACAATGATGTAATGATGATGATGTGTGTGAACGAGATCATTCCTAAACATGACGTCTGTTGCCAGGTCTATGACTGTGTACCACGTTATTGATGGATAATCGGGGCGATCAGATATGACCTATGTCGAACAGGGCATGTAAATCCTATGGAACGTGGGAGGGTATGACTTGCAAGAACAAGACTTGTCAAATGCCTCATTGCTCATGGCAGCTTACCCTGGCCACAAATCGTCACTAGTCTTCTACCGCTACAGTCTGCTGATTTCAATTAAATGCAACTAAATACAATAATATAGGCTACTAAATCCTTTTCGAACTTTCTTCTGGTAAAGTTGTCCGCAACGTGAACAGTATCGCAGCAATCATGTTAGTATAAATGAGGATCATTTCACGAATGTTCAAAATGCTTCAAATTAGAAACCTTGAATAATAATAATAATAATAATAATAATAATAATAATAATAATAATAACAATAATAATAATAATAATAATAATAATAATAATAGTTTCAAAATGAGAAAATATGTGACCGGTGGAAAGAATACCTTGAAGATATATGTGATGGCACATATATTACTGACACTTGTATTTATATGAAAGATGAAAAGCTAATTAAAGGAGACAGAGATTTAACTATTACTAAAGCAGAATTCTATAAGCACTCTCTAAATTGAAGAGAAATGAAGCAACTGGTGTAGGCAAAATTCAAGAAGAATTATTCAAAAAATGTGTGATATGATGACACCATTAAAGTAGGCTTGTCTGAAGTTATTACTGAATGCTACGGTCATGCCATCCGATTTTATTAAAAGTAGAACGATTACATCTCCCAAAAGAGGATATGATTTTTTATTGTTCAAGTGATAGAACTTCAGCCAACCTTTCGCACGCTTCTAAAATTGTATTGATCCTTACCAAAGACAGAATTAACAAGAAAATAGAGCACATTTAGACAGCGACCAGTACGGTTTTAGAGCAAGGAAAGGGTCTAGAGCGTTTTTGCAAGCATTACGCCAGATCTCAGAAAGAAGAGTGGAAGTTAATCGAAAGACCTACATAACATTCATCGATTTGGAAAGGGCGTTTGGTAAAGTTGAAAATCACTGTTTCAACCAATGGCGGAAACTGGACTAGACTGGAAAGACAAACGTCTTATTCTAAACTCGTATACAATTCAGGCAGCAGAAAGAGAAATTAATGGAACTAGAAGAGAAGCAAAAGTAAGAGCTGTAACGCAGGGCTGCCCTCAGTCACCGTAACTGTTTAACCTCTACATAGGAGGTAAAGGAAAGCAAAGAAAGCAAAGCAATCTCCGTACAGGCCATGAAGGCCCTTGGAGGGCCTTGGAGGGGTGGAAGGTAAAGGCTTTCCACCATCCGTAACCTCGGCACTTGATAGGGTAGAGTGGTTAGCTCTACGCCCGGCCGCCTTTGCCCCCAGGAATTAACCTGGTACTCATTTTTGGTGTAGGTTGAGTGAACCTAAGGGCCATATGCACCTCCGGAAGTGGAAATCTCGTTTCTTAAATTTTTCGACTCCCTGACGGGGATTCGAACCCACGTCTTTCCGGGCGAACCGAGCACGCCTTTACCGCCTCGGCCAGGCAGCCCTACATAGGAGGTGCAGTAACTAAAATGAAAGTGAAAACAAAAGTATTACAGTTAAATAGATGACTATACCAAAGCTCTGGCTTTGAAGACAATAAGGCGATTTTAGCTCCGTGACCGGTGGAAAGAATACCTTGAAGATCTGTGTGATGATACAGAAATTACTAACAGTGGTATTTATATAAAAGATGAAAATCTAACTGAAGACGACAGGGGTTTAACTATTACTAAACCAGAGTTCTATAAGCACCCTCTAATTTGAAAAGGAATAAAGCAACTTGTGGAGACAAAATTCAAGGAGAATTACTCAAAAAATGTGTGATATGACGACATCATTAAGATACACTTGAATAGAATGAACACTCGTAAAACAAAATTCATGGTGGTCGACACAATAAACAAACAACTTAAGCTAATATAACTTTATACGATACAGTCGTCGAACAAGTCAAGGAATTCTGCTACTTGGGAAGCGTAAATAATTCGGACAATATATACCCATTAGAAATCAAGAAAAGAATATTAATGGCGAATTAAGTCTTTACAAACAAGAATAAATTTGTTACTAAATGAACACATGAGTTTGGAGACAGGAAAGGCGTTCTTCAAGACCTTTTCTTGGACTGAGCTGACATATGTGAGTACTGGACTCTAGGAAATTTTGAAGAAGCCTAGATTAGAGGTCGCAAAACAAGCTGGAAGGACAAAAAGTCAAATTAATTATTTTTTAAAAATAGCAAAGAAGAATAATACCTACTGAACACGATCAAGAAGAGGATGACGAATTTCATTGGTCATATAGTCAGGCACAACACTCTTTTCCAGTTAATTATTGAAGGTCAAGTTCTAGGTAAGAGAACGCGGGGACGATAAAGAAAATCCTATATTAAGGACACCGTCGATGAACCAGGTTGTGATTGGTACGTCGATATGAAGAGGACGGCAGTGGACCGGTAGACATAGTAGCAACCTGTACTTTAAGAAAATAATAATAATAACAATAATAATGGTCTATGTCCCGCGTCTGATTCCTGGCTGTATTCATGGTTCGCCTCAATACACGCCTCTGCATAATATGCATACAACACACCACAACATAACACATTTCCATTTACCGTGGAAACACGCCATAATGAATATATCCTGCCTCATATGATTGATGACAGGTAGGGTACCCAGCCGTGAAACAGGGCCAAATCCACATGTGTGAAATAGTTCACACGTATGACTCTACAAGAGGATGCGAAAAGTGACGGAAAAGGAAAAAGGAAAAAGAAGAAAGGAGAGGATTGTGATTATGTTTTGGTTTTTATGTCCCACTAACTACTTTTACGGTTTTTGGAGACGCCTAGGTGCCAAAATTTTGTCCCGCAGGAGTTCTTTACGTGCCAGTAAATCTACCGACACAAGCCTGACGTATTTGATCACCTTGAAATACCACCGGACTGTGCCAGGATCAAACCCTGCCAAGCGGGGGTCAGAAGACCAGCGCCTCAACCGTCTGAGCCACTCAGCCCGGCATTATTATTTATTTCGAAAAAACTAAATATATAACAAACATCAAAATAGCCTCTCGGTACCTGAAGACAGAACACGGTAAAATAGAAAGAGTTGTAAGCTTTAAGTACTTGGGTGAAATAGTGCAATAGAGAAGCAAAGAACACCAGACGGGAGAAGATGACTGCGGCTTTTCGTAGGACATATCCTATATACAAGAAGAAAACCATCTCCAGACGAGCTAAACTAAGGCACTGCAATACAGTGATTAAAACGGAATGTCTGTATGGTAGTGACTGCCTCCAAATGACAGGAAAAGCGGGACTGAGAGAAGCTGAGAAATTCGAAAGAAAGATCCTTCACAAAATAATGGGTCCAAAGATTGTGGATGGACAGTGTAGGTTGCGAGGAAGGGAAGAACTTTACGTGACAATGAAAGGCTGAGTCCATGAGAAAACGGAGACTTAAATTCTATGGACATTTATTTAGAATGGATGATAAAAGACTAACAAAAAGGGTTTTCAAAATACTAGACAACAGATCTAAAATGCCAGACAAATGGTTCAGGGAGGTGAGAAAGCATCTCAAACAGGTGGGACTAAATTCAGAAGAAATCTCAAAGCGAACAAAGTTTAGTCCAGTGATCGACAAATTCCAGGGATTTCATGACGAACCAAAACTTAACCGTGGATGGACGGAAGAAAGAAGACAGGCTGCCAGAGAAGGATGCTAAAGTTTTGGGCTGTAAAGAAGGCTTCCAGATACATCTAACGGTTACCTAACGTGGTCTCTAATGGCCGTAAACGAAAATATAAATATATATATATAATTATTATTATCATTATTATTGTTTTGGGAACATGATTATTATAGGGACTAAGCTACTGCATTTCCACCTTAACTACAGAGATTTGAGTAACGATGTCTATGGTGTGGAATTTTGTTGGAGTTGTAGCCATTTATTTCTAGTTTCGACTTAGTTAACCTATAACTTTGAGGTTCTTCAGCCTGTCTGAAGTTTGGAAGCTTTTAGCGTCGGGATACGGAAGTCAGCCCTGGCATACTATCCATCTCACAAAGAACACGTGAAACAAGAGGACAATGAGTATGGGAGCCAAGTTCAGGCCATGCAACACAGTTGTTCAAACGGAGGAATTATATACATCAGAAACCTTGACTGTGAGTAGACAAGACATTCAACTGGAGTACAGGAAACGCAGAATATTAGGAAGATCCTAGGTAAGAAATGGTTCAATTGAGAGCTAATGAAGGTGTGTACAGCAAGATAGAAGCAATCACAGCATCGATTTAGATGGAATTTCATCAAATAAAAAGTCAACAAGGCCGAAATGGCTCCAGGAAGGTCTGAGATATATCGGTATTCCAGAACGTAAAAAGAATGACAAGTTGAAATGTATACAGACGGTAAAGAGGTACCAAAGTTTTAAGGTGGAATCAAAACCCATACGACCGAAGGGCCCTCTACCCGAAGAGCACAAGAAGGCGCTGGCTGATGGGCTCAAGGAATACTAGGAGGATGTCAAAACCGGGAGAAGGTCGAGATCTAGACAATGAAACGAAACTGGTTGTTATCACGCAGTCCATAGTGGATCAACTCCATGAAAAATAGTAATAACAATAATAATTGGTGTAGGGATGTGCTGACCCCATCGCCCAGTGGGCAACCTTTGCAATCAGCTACCCGAGTACTGGCGGGAAAACCATACCTATTTACAGTAATAGGAAATGCCTACTCTTAACCAGAAAACTCTTGAGGCTCTCCAAGGCTCACAACCTTGGCAGTACCTTGGTCGGCGCGAAACATCGCTGGTCCCAAACAACAGTTTTTCAACTGCCAAAAGCATGGTGGAAAATTCAGCACAAGCTATTGCCCCCAGGTGGCAATCAATCCACCGTTGTCGTGGACGACGCGACTTATTCAGATTCTGGGGAGCCTGCGCCGACATGCTCGTAGGTGTCGGAGACTCTGGGAAATATCAAACACAAACACCTGAACAACTTTGCCACCTTTAACGTGAACTCTCTTCTGAAGGTTGGTAAAATGATACAACTCACGAATACTCTAGGCCAACATAAAATACTAATTGTAGCAATTCAAGAAACACGATTCTCTGATGAACATGCCTTCGAATCAGAGGGTTACAGAATTTTCAAAGAGAAAACAGGAAAACGCATCGTTAAAGCTATCCCTCATTTCGGTACGGTACTTGTCGTCAGCAAGATTATTTTGAATTCTATTAAGGAACTGGTGAAAAACATTGATAGATCTGATACAGAAAAGCTGAGGTCCACCCGAAAATTCACACAAAAACTTGAATCCCTGAATCCCCAGAACAACGAACAAATGCAAGAGGCCCTGATTGGAACAGCAAAGAAGACTTTTTTACTGGCAAACCCAAGTGAACATGCATGGTGGAACAGTGAATGTGATTCGGCAGATAGACAAAGACAACTTGCTTGGCAAGGATGGGACTCTAATAAGAACGACACTAACAGGACAAACTTTCTGAACGCCAGAAAACATGCTGCAAAGACCATCCGTGGGGTCAAACATATGTTTGACAAGATTCAGCTAGCACAAATTGAACAAGACTTCCAGAAGATCAATATATTAAAATTCTATAGAACCTTTAAGAGCAACCTCAGCAAATACAACCCTCCAAGCTTACAATTCAATTCCTTTTGAAGGCGTTGTGCAGATTCACCACAATTCATCACCACCAACGAACGAAGAACTCAAACAAATTATTAAGTCACTTAAGGATAACAAGGCTCCAGGCGAGGCCTCTATAATAGCTGAACTTTGGAAGTATGCAGATGACAAAAGTCTGGATAAACTAACGGAAATTATCTACGAGATTTGGGAATTAGAGTTACTTCTGTCAAAAGCTCTTCAAACGAGGGCAGAAGAACAATTAGAGCCACAAATCGATTAATAACAGGGAGGTTTCAGAAATGGGCGTCCTTGCATTGAACAAATCTTGTACCTCAATCCATCCTTTCATATTTGAATCTCAGGAATAATTTATGGTGACATTCGTAGATTTCAAGAAGGCATATGACTCGATACATTGTATCACCATGATCGGAATTTTAAAGGAATTTGGCCTAGACAAGAAAACCAGAACAATCATCCAACAAACATTGACCAATCCTACTTCGAAGGTGTAGTTCAGGAGAGAGATTTCAGACGCCTTTGAAATCAAGACAAGAGTTTGGCAAGGAGATGGACTATCACCTCTACTCTTCAACTGTATCCTTGAAAAGGGCATCCGGGAGTGGCGCAAAGAACTGAATAATCAAGGAGATCAAATCGGAGTCAGGCTAGGGTGCAAAAGCCGAAATTTTGGTGTTGATTGCCTACCCTTTTCAGATGATCTTGTATTTTTCCTACTCCTTAAACACAGACGTGGAACAGGTTTTTCAGATTAAAACACAAGCAGCGATGGCAGGCCTCCAGATCTATTTTGAGGAAACAAAATTTTTAACTAATAACAAGCTGGCACCCAGAGAACTCGCAGTGGGACAAGACAAAATTATACGAGTAGATAAGTTCAGCTATCTGTGATAACTGAAAAAACACCCAACTTTTCAGAGAAAGAAGTATTTACGTTGCGGATGAACAAAATGGAACTAGTGTACAATTTAACCAAGAGCGTCTACAACAAAAGGTCCATATTTTCCCAAGCAAAGCTGAGGTATTACTGCAATGTAATCCGTCCAGAGGTCTTATACACTTCAGAATGTCTTGCAATGAACAAAAAAGGCCTGATCGAGATAATGGGGAATACAGAAGACGGCATAACGACGAACTATACACCCACGTAGGAAAGACTACCGATCTTCTTTTCTTCTTTCTCTACCACATTTCCCAAATCTGTGGGGTCGCAGGTGCGAACTGTATCGCACATTTGGATTTGGCCCTGTTTTATCGGCGGATGACCTTCCTGACGTAGCCCTTTAACGAGGGCACTATTGCATGTTTCTTGGGTGGTTGGTAGTATAGTGTATTGGCTGAATATGAAGATGAATGTTGCGACAAACACAAACACTCAGTCCCCGAGCCAGAAGAATTAATCAGACTAGATTCAAATGCCTGACCCGGCCGGGAATCGAACCCGGGACCCTCTGAACCGAAGGCCTCAACGCTGACCATTCACCTAAGGAGTTGGACGCTCAGAAGGTTACCGATACCATCCGGAAAAGAAGAATGACCTTTTATGAGCATGTAACACGAATGCACGAAAGAAGACTGGCCAACCGCATCATTACCTTCTTCTAGCACAAGAAAACCAAAGGGATGATTACATCTAGGAGTGTGTCCCACTTAAGAATAAACTTCAAGCGTTCCAGGCTTCCCGAGACAAGTTAAAATTAGAAACGGGAAAGGCATGGACACAAGAGAGGAAAGAACGACACCGAGAACGCATGTGGAAGTACTGGACAGACATCAAAGCCAGAATTAGCCAGTTGAAGTGACGTGGTCCAAAGATGGCCGCTATGACATAAATAATAATAATAATAATAATAATAATAATAATAATAATAATAATAATAATAATAATAATACATTCTCAATCCAGCATCATCAAATACAAATTCACACATAACTTATGTATTTCCAGCGCTTAACACTACGGCTTAATATCTACTGCATATGAGCCGTACTTTGGAGAAGTCTTAACTTCCCACCGAAAGAAACAAAAAATCCTGATGCTTGTTGTTTAAAGGGACCTAACATGTAAGGTTATCGGCCCGGAGAAAATAAATCAGCGCGATAATGAAAGGCTTTTAGATATAATCTACAGACCATAAGAAACAACATAATTTTCTAGCATACAGAATGTCAATATAATTATGCGATATGGAACGTTTAACGTTTTACCATTACTGAGATGATGAAGCCTTGAGAAACATGTGTTCTTCCTACAAGTAACACTTGATAACTGATATATTTTAAACAATTCACTTCATGCACAGGCTTGAAAAAATCGGGAAAACAACAGTATACAACAAATCAGCACTTCCATCCTAATTATTGATTCAAAATGTATGCAGAAAAAACACTCCATTACTTGCTTAAATAATGTGTAAATAGAATTTCTATCACCTTATATGGTGGTATCAAAATTCCCACCATCAGTGTATGGTTCTAATGAGCAAATGTTACATCTTTGTATCTAGGCCTACTTGATTTATTTTAACCTCCTTTGGATACATAACCTAGGTATAACATCACAGCAATTCAAATCGTTTTTCACCATGTGGTCTTTGTTGTAAACGCCTCTTCTCTTGATGAACCTTATCCCAGTAGTATCCACGCAGATAAAATAGAACATTAAATACTGAAAGAATAGAACGGATACGGGCTCATTAATCATAAGTCCCATACTCAGTGAGACTTGCAGTGCCTCGCGTGGCTCCACTGCAGCCCTGACTCTAGTAGGAGGATGTGTGCATGATGGTGTAGGTTTTTTGAAGTTTGCCTCGCGCCACAGAACAGCAGGTGATTGTGGAATCTCCCTGAAGGGACTTGATCTTGGCAAGGGGCCTGACTTTCCCCCCTGCCCCCGCTGAGAGGACTGTTAATTGATCGAACTGAGTGCCTCATGCCAGCCATAACCTCAGCTTATCTTCAAACACTAATTCATTTCATGCTTTGTTTGTTTCTCTTACTGTCTTTTTCTTTTTCCTTACATCCAATCAATTTCACTTTTAACTATTGCTGTTGTTATGACGTAGTCAGTTTTAGTACTCGGATCTCGTACCACGCCTTATGGCTTTCTTAAGTCACATTATATTGCAGCAAATGTCATGGTGCGATACAAGAAGAACACAATAGCTGGTTGTAACGACCGCTTTCACCACGCCATCAAAATAACCTTAGCAAAAGAAGTAAAAAACATAATCCTCACATTACTTGGCAATTTATTCACCTCATTCGTTCCGGGTAGGTCATTTGCTCTTGCAGCCAGTTCACTAGTATCATCAGCTCAAATTCACACTTCTCGTAAGTACCAGAAGCAGCATTTGCACGCATCTAGTCACGAAGGAACCCAGTATCATGACTACCACAACAAAGTACTCTCCAGATAAACAGAGCTGTCAATTGAACTCTTCGAAGATCATCGACTTCCCGTCGTCAGCAAGGTGAGAGTATGTTCCCTCTAAAATAATAAACAAGTACTTTTCATCAACGATTGGAGGTTGGTGTCATGTCAGTGTTCTCAGCTATGCCAGAGAATTACTGACCAGTCTCTGCAATTGGTCTACCAGTCCAAGTACTGACGTCATACAATGTTAGTTAACTTCGAAGAACTCCTGTTATCCGGTGATTGAATATTACTACGCTCTTGGCCTCTAACTCACAACATCACTTCATTATTACATTTAGTCTTCTTATTGGTCGTTCATGGTTGAATGGTCAATGTCATGGCCTTCAGTTCTCGGGACCCCCGGTTCGATTCCCGACCTGATCAAGGGGTTTTATATTGACGGCCAATTCCTTCCGCTCGGGAACTGCTATTTGTACTGCTCCCATCATTCCTGCAACTCACACACTACACACAATACTATCCACCACCACCACACTAACACTCAGTACCCCATACACGGCAAACGCCGCCCAATCTCGTCATAAGGTCTGCCTAACTAGAGCGGCGCACGACTAGCAACAGCCGCATTAAATTATTATTATTATTATTATTATTATTATTATTATTATTATTATTATTATTATTATTATTATTATTATTATTATTATTATTATTATTATTATTCCTGTACCCCCCTCTGGAAAAATAAATCCACGGAATGCACGGTATTCCCTTTCTGTCGTAAGAGGCGACTGAAGTGGAAAGTCAGGAGGTTTCATTTTACAAGCGTGGTTTGACAGCCACGGGCCCCTTAGAGGAGTCTGACATTGCTTCCAATGTCTTCTATCCTCGCTTTCATCTTTCATAATTTACCTCACTTGGTTAACTCTTGTTCTTTTCAGACCCCGACGGTGTTAGGAGTCGAGGCCTATGGTGTCTTCAGTGGTCCTTTTCTTTCTTTTGCCGATGCCGTCATTCTTCGAAGTGTTCCCTCTGATTATTACTAAAATAGGATGGTGCCCAGTTTTACTTCTTCGAGACCCTGGAACACCACCCTGTTACTTTCATTACACGACCCGCTTAAAATGCATAGTTTAGGCAAGTAATTAAACATTCATGTTGAAATTGTATGTTTGCTCTCTTTTTTATTTATACAGAATATAGCATTCCTTCAGAATATTTTGTGGCTTAAATGATTTAAATTTTTGAGAGCAAATGAGATGTTGAAATACGTACAAGGAATGCTAGGAATATGGCCAGTTGTTGCTGGTCGGCCTGGTCTAGACCCCTTTCACTTCTCTCAAACCTCGTTGTTACCAGGTAGTAATTCTAAGCATTCAGTGATTCTGTTAACATAGAGGATAGAAGTTGGTCATTTTCCTCAGAATCCTTTCGTTAAATGCATTTTCTTGTTTTCTTGCTTTCGCGGGGAAAAGTTAATTCATTTCTTAATTCTTACTGTACTAATGCTGTAATATTAAATACTTACGAGGTATCTCATTTATAAATATCAAAAATAACAGACAAAAAATTAGCGGGAATGATTGCTGGTAAGAACAGCTGGGCTCAATGGCAAGATTGTATTCGAAATGAGGAGAAAAAGGCGAAGTAAGAACTCAATGGATGAAGCTGTACATATAAACCAACTTCTGTCGCCTGGTCTTGTGACGCGAAAGGAGGAGAAATAGTTAACTGGTAGGATAATAATGAACTCGTCATACAGGGTAAGCGAAGTAGAGGGAGAGACTAAGACCACGCTGGTTATGCTCAGTTTTAATGATAAGAGATCAGGAAGTAACTTAGGGTAGATAGCTAGTTGTAAATAGAGGGTTTTAATGATAAGCGATCAGGAAGTAACCTAGGGTAGATAGCTAGTTTCTAGTTTTAATGATAAGAGATCAGGAAGTAACCTAGGGTAGATAGCTAGTTGTAAATAGAGGGTTTTAATGATAAGCGATCAGGAAATAACCTAGGGTAGATAGCTAGTTGTAAATAGAGGGTTTTGATGATAAGAGATCAGGAAGTAACCTAGGGTAGATAGCTAGTTGTAAATAGAGGGTGTTGATGATAAGAGATCAGGAAGTAACCTAGGGTAGATAGCTAGTTTCTAGTTTTAATGATAAGAGATCAGGAAGTAACCTAGGGTAGATAGCTAGTTGTAAATAGAGGGTTTTAATGATAAGAGATCAGGAAGTAACCTAGGGTAGATAGCTAGTTGTAAATAGAGGATTGCGGAAACGCTTAATTAATTCAGAGAGGCTTGCGGACTGAACGCTTGAAAGGCACAACACTCCACAGTGAAGATATTTGTGCAATAATAATAATAATAATAATAATAATAATAATAATAATAATAATAATAATAATAATAATAATAATAATAATAATAATAATACATTATTATTATTAATATATTATATATTATATATTATATACTGTACTGTACTGTATTATTATTATTATTATTATTATTATTATTATTATTATTATTATTATTATTATTCCTTTGCCGGCGATATGTAGTGTTTTCAGTGCACTATGTATTCTGGTATGGGCTAGAATAAATTTGTTACTTTCATTGACCTGTCTCAGTCTCATCCTTGGCTTTGACAATATGAAAGTGACCAAGGTACTGTATGTGTGATGCTAGTAATACCATTCCTTATACAGCCAGTCCCTGTTATGAATGGTGTGAAAAAGTCACTCATACGGTCGGTTGGTGCATGCATTTCAGTGGGCTTATTAGACTGTGTAATGGCAACTTCTGGCTCAGTGAGGAAAGCAACGGGAAAATAAATCACTCCTCATTTCCCTAGTATGCCTCTTCAGTGACGCCTAGGCTATCTGTGACAGCTGTTGGCGGAACTATGGAGGATCAAACCAGCCTTCGGACTGAATACCCAACATACATATTATTTATTTATTTATTTATTTATTTATTTATTTATTTATTTATTTATTTATTTATTTATTTATTTATTTATTTATTTATTTATTTATTTATTTATTTATTTATAACTTATCTAGAATACATTTGCAAATGTGTAATACTATATTATACATTATCTTCGCAATTATTTACATCTGCAAAGCACTTCATGTTGTAACGGTTCAAATCCCGTTACAAGATGATATCTGTATTTTTATTATTGTATGATTTTATCTGTATTTTATTATTATTATTATTATTATTATTATTATTATTATTATTATTATTATTATTATTATTATTATGTCAGTATTATTATTATTATGTTATCTGTGATATTGTACTATTATTGTAATTATCCGTTTTATTAAATTTTGCAATTGCCTGTTGCTTGCAAGATTGCACTTAGATGTATACATATATACGTATGTGTAGTATAACATTCAATACCTGTACCGTGAGAATTGTTGTATATATCAGGGATGGGATGTGACGTTGGTGCATTGTGCAATATTGTTGGCGATTCTGCCAAGTCATCGCCAGGCCATGGCTACGTCATCGTATTTATTTAGAATATGCGCGCACGGTGTCATCGCCGCGGGGCTATTTCACCACTGTATGTAATATCTGTCGCGTAGGTGGGAGTATGTCATTGTTATTTCTGGAGATTACGTAGCTGTGTCAACCAACGTCTATATAAGGTGGGTGCACATTGTAGCGTCAGTCATTACTTATACGGATGCAGTACAGTGAAGTAGTCTACTAGATCAAGAGGCCTTAAGTGGTCAGTCAACCAGTGTGAACGAGAGATGGTGAAGACTCAGTGAGCCAGTATTGGTCATTGAGAGAGTGAGACCAAATGGTTGGTCCGTCACTTAGTGGAAGACGCGGACGCAAGGCTTACCAAGGAGTCAGAGAGGGCAACCCTGGACCTACCAAGAGGTCATACCATATTGACTTACAAAGAAGTCAGATGATATGGAGAAGAAGCAGTCTCAAGGATGTATCACCACGTTAGGCGTGACACATCTACAGTAAACACCAGAGCAATGGATTACGTCGTAATTACACTAAAAGTGTTGAAGGTACAGTCAAGTGAATCAGTGAGGGAAATATTTCGTATAAATTGTTAAATGTCCGGTCAAGAAGAATTCAAATTCATGCCTAGTTTCTTTTAGTTGCAATGTCATAATTTCACATTCTCATCTGTTTTATCGCAACAAGACTCACTATTTTTTGATATATTATTTAAAGAATATATATTGTTCTATCAAACGAATTCATAGTTTCATTTCATTGACAGTAAAATATCTTAACCTCAAAATTAATGGGGAAACCGAACGCCAGTCTCCTTTTCCCAGAACTAATATGGTATGTTGTCAAAAGTAAGCTTATTACCCCACACCCTAGAGATAGTCAAGAGTCTCATTCTATTATTGCTGTACTGGGTGACAGCTGGCGCCCTTCAAATAATGTATGTGTAAGTAAGCAGGTAACAAGGAAGTGTGAGTACAAGGTTCGACGAGTGTGTATTTTATTTAATGAATATTAATTTTCATAATTTCCATTATAAATGCAGATATTCAGATTTTTCAAGTTAAATGCAGTTTTATATGTTTGTAAATTTAGTCAGCGAGTTAGGAACATGTTATCAATGTGTCGACGCAACGTGGGACTCGAATAAATTCAGAATTTGTTCTGAATGACAGCATATCATGGGTTCATTTGGGAGGAGTATGCACAATTAAAGCCAACGGAAAGTATTACCGGTAAATATAAGGAGTGTAAGTTTGTGATATATATTTGTATTTTGGGGATATGTCAAGGGATTTGAAGAGGGAAATTAATTTGAGATCGCGGACTATTACTAGTGAACCAAAGATGGACACGGAAGACAGTAACAAGTCATGTAACGACGAGGTCATTGCTTCTGCGGACATCCAAGGTGAAATTCAGAGTAGGGAACAGGTGAAGACGATGGAAGCTTCTGACGTAATTCAGAAAAGTGCAGAAATTGAGAAGCACGCTGAAACTCAAAACGAAGTCCCAGGGGGTAGGGAACGACAACTTCTTATTTTGTTGCTGGCCAAAATAAACGAGATCATTGAAATGTTGGATATTAGGAACGAAAATAGTAAGAAAGAGATAAGTGATAAAACTGAACAAATGATTGGTAGTAGTAGTGAAAATAATAAGAAAGAGATGAAAGAATTAATTGACAATAGTAATGAAAATTGTAATAAACAGATTAACTCTCTAAGTAATAAAATGGAAAAAATAATTAGTAGTAACGACAATAGTAAGGAAGAGATGAAAGAATTAATTAGTACTAATAATGAAAATTTTAATAAACATATTAACTCTGTGAGTAGCAAAATGGATCAATTAATTAGCATCAATAACCAAAATTGTAATGCGATCATTAGTAAAATAGATTCTAAGATATTAGAGATAAATAATCAAACATCTAAGTCAACATGTAAGTTAGAAAGTAAGTCAAATGAAGAATGTGTTGAAATTGAAGGTGAAATGAAGTTGGATCGGAGCGATTTTCATACTCAAATTAAGCATGGTAAAGGAACTGGTACAGAGAATGTCGTAGAATTAAGTAATAACATTTCGAGTAATCGGGAAGAAATTCATGAGGTAGTCGAGAAAAGATTGGACAAAATTTACAATGCAGTTAGGGAAGATACGAGGGAACAGATTAGTAGAATTGAACAAATTGAAAGCAAACTTGTGGAAGTCAGTGAACTACGGAACGAACAGGAAACGCTATCACAGCAGGTGAGAGAGAGAGAGGAAGAATTGCAGGAAGACGTGAGAATAGTGGAAGAGAATGCTGAAAGAGCAGCGGAAGAAGAAGAAGAAGAAGAAGAAGAAGAAGTGAACTGCCAGGGAGTGGTACAGCAGAAAGGTAGAGGTAAGTCGGCGGGTGAGGTGATAGTAGTGAGTGGTTTGTTCAGTAGGGATTGTGATTTAACCAAGTTTTCTGGAAAACAGTTCAGTACTACAGAATTTGTAAAAGTAGTCGAGAAAAGATCTGCAAGTAAGTTGAGGAATAGTGTTATTGAATGGGAATACGTGGTGGAAATCTTGTCTAATGTTTTTATCGGTGAAAGTAAAATATGGTTTCGAGTGTACTGGGATAATATGTCTAATTTAGAAGAGATTAAAGTGTTCATTGATAGGCTCTGGAAGAAATGTGTACAAGGGCGCGCGCGAGAGAAAGAGCGCATGATGTCTGGTGAAAGTAGTATAGTAGAGAGAAGGGGAAAAATGTTAGTCGTGTATCAGAGAAGAGATAGTGATCATGATCCGCAGAGGATTAATAGTTGTGTTGATGGTGATAGTGGTCGGAAGAGTAATCAGAGAGAATCGGAAGATGGGAGGCGTATGGATTTGAGTTATGAGAGAGAAGGTCAGAAGAGTAATCAGAGAGAATCGGAAGATGGGAGGCGTACGGGTTTGAGATATCAGAGGGATTATGATAAGCCGAATATGAATGTTATCAAGGTGTCTTTATCGAGCCAGAGTATCTCAGATTCACAGGGAATCGGGTAAGTGAAGTAGACAGGCTGAAGGTAGTAGATGAACAGGTATTTAGTATAAGTAGTTATATAGTGAAAGTAGATTTAAGTATAGTGTGATTGTGACCTAAGTAATGTTAAGTGAGATATTTAAGTAATGACGTAGTCGTAGATAATGAAGTAATTAATGGTAGCAATAAGTTAGAAGTAAGAAATAATCTGTAAAAGTGATGTAAGTACTTGTAATGCTGAGAATGTGATGTAAGTAGTGAGGGAATAACTCCGATGATGGAAATTGTGATATGAAGAAGGTAAGTGAAGGTACTACCAGATCTTATAACAGCCGTTGGGTGAGTCAAAGTGAGTAAATAAAATGATAGCGGTACCAATCATAATTGAAGATAAGTGTAAGTTTCAGCCACGCCTTGTTATACCAAAACTTGTGTATTCAGTTATTATGGGAGCTGACTTGGTTGCAAATCATGGAAGTAGAATAGACTTTAATTTAGGTAGTTTGTGTCTGTTCTATGAGGAAACTAGCAAAGAAGTACGTGTTAATTATGATGGTCTGAGGTAAGTGTGTTGGTGACGTGTGTTCTTTAAAGATATATGAGAGGTAAGATGAAGGTGTTCCTAGTGAGAGGAAATGTTAAGGTGTGTTACGTGTCTGTACGACCAGTATCCGAGGGATAGTCGGTATGAGGCAGTGACGTGAGGTAATTTGAGTGAATTACAGGAGGAGTAATTGTGTTCGATGTTAGGTAAGCATCGAGAGGTATTTAGTGGTAAGTGAGGAAGAACACGTATATGAACATAAATTTGTAGTAAATGACCATTGATCTTTTGTGGGAGGTAAGTACCCCATTCAACTTAAATATGCTAGTGAAGTCTAAGAACAAATAAACATTATGCTGGATTACGGAATAATTGAACCATCTTGTAGCCATAGTATTGTTTCTTTTATTGTTGTTGCCAAGGAGGATGTGATTTATTGAGAGATGTAAGTCAATGAGGGCAAAATTGATTCAGTTTGAGTGACAGAGTGCTACTCAAAGTTCCATTTTCATCATCTGCAGAGGCGGGAAATATGTTGAAGTTATATTTTTGTATCGGGGGTATTTCACTATTGTGAACCGTATCGGGAAGTGTGCATATTCCTTAAAAGATCAGGAAGGGGATATTGTCGGTATTTGTAGTATTATATATGTAAAGGAGTATTTCACGTGGGATTTGTTGAAATAAGAGTAAGATGACTAAATTTTTGTAAGAAACTGGCAAAATAAAATTAACATACATGAATTAGCGTGTGAACCAAGTGTCGTATTGGTGCATTGGAAGAATAAGTGCTACATTAACATGTTCTGTGTGACAAAACTGAGAACAGGACATTGGACAGTTATCTGCGATAACCATATGCGAGAAAAGTTCTCATATAAGTGATATTTCACAAAATATTTTGATATGTTAAAAAAAAGGAGAAGAATGTTGTATATTGATTGAAAATTATTTGTGTGTGTTAAATCAAGTGCTATACTCTTGTGATTTGTATGAGAGAAAGAGAGAGAATGGGACACTGGACAGTTATCTACGATGGCAATGTGCGAGAAGAATTCTCATATTTGTGATATTTTATAAAATGTATGGATGTTGAAAAAGAAAATTATTGTTGTATACTCATTTAAAGTGTTTATCTGTGTCAGTGTTATATATATAATTTTGTTCATAAATCAATCGATTCTTTGTTCTTCGATTTATTTATGAGGGAGGCGAATTGTAACGGTTCAAATCCCGTTACAAGATGATATCTGTATTTTTATTATTGTATGATTTTATCTGTATTTTATTATTATTATTATTATTATTATTATTATTATTATTATTATTATTATTATTATGTCAGTATTATTATTATTATGTTATCTGTGATATTGTACTATTATTGTAATTATCCGTTTTATTAAATTTTGCAATTGCCTGTTGCTTGCAAGATTGCACTTAGATGTATACATATATACGTATGTGTAGTATAACATTCAATACCTGTACCGTGAGAATTGTTGTATATATCAGGGATGGGATGTGACGTTGGTGCATTGTGCAATATTGTTGGCGATTCTGCCAAGTCATCGCCAGGCCATGGCTACGTCATCGTATTTATTTAGAATATGCGCGCACGGTGTCATCGCCGCGGGGCTATTTCACCACTGTATGTAATATCTGTCGCGTAGGTGGG
Source organism: Anabrus simplex (assembly GCF_040414725.1). Lineage (NCBI taxonomy): Eukaryota > Metazoa > Arthropoda > Insecta > Orthoptera > Tettigoniidae > Anabrus > Anabrus simplex. The sequence goes on from NC_090265.1 coordinate 1,427,083,235, forward strand.
AGTATGTCATTGTTATTTCTGGAGATTACGTAGCTGTGTCAACCAACGTCTATATAAGGTGGGTGCACATTGTAGCGTCAGTCATTACTTATACGGATGCAGTACAGTGAAGTAGTCTACTAGATCAAGAGGCCTTAAGTGGTCAGCCAACCAGTGTGAACGAGAGATGGTGAAGACTCAGTGAGCCAGTATTGGTCATTGAGAGAGTGAGACCAAATGGTTGGTCCGTCACTTAGTGGAAGACGCGGACGCAAGGCTTACCAAGGAGTCAGAGAGGGCAACCCTGGACCTACCAAGAGGTCATACCATATTGACTTACAAAGAAGTCAGATGATATGGAGAAGAAGCAGTCTCAAGGATGTATCACCACGTTAGGCGTGACACATCTACAGTAAACACCAGAGCAATGGATTACGTCGTAATTACACTAAAAGTGTTGAAGGTACAGTCAAGTGAATCAGTGAGGGAAATATTTCGTATAAATTGTTAAATGTCCGGTCAAGAAGAATTCAAATTCATGCCTAGTTTCTTTTAGTTGCAATGTCATAATTTCACATTCTCATCTGTTTTATCGCAACAAGACTCACTATTTTTTGATATATTATTTAAAGAATATATATTGTTCTATCAAACGAATTCATAGTTTCATTTCATTGACAGTAAAATATCTTAACCTCAAAATTAATGGGGAAACCGAACGCCAGTCTCCTTTTCCCAGAACTAATATGGTATGTTGTCAAAAGTAAGCTTATTACCCCACACCCTAGAGATAGTCAAGAGTCTCATTCTATTATTGCTGTACTGGGTGACAGCTGGCGCCCTTCAAATAATGTATGTGTAAGTAAGCAGGTAACAAGTAAGTGTGAGTACAAGGTTCGACGAGTGTGTATTTTATTTAATGAATATTAATTTTCATAATTTCCATTATAAATGCAGATATTCAGATTTTTCAAGTTAAATGCAGTTTTATATGTTTGTAAATTTAGTCAGCGAGTTAGGAACATGTTCTCAATGTGCTTGTCTTCCGGTAAAATTGTTTCATATTCTTATACATTGTTGCAATTCTTACTGTTTATGCCTATATATGTCTAGAAGGGCATGATAGTCGATAGTATTGTCACTCGCTTCTCACTAATGCAGCCGTGGTTTGAATCCCGGCCCACGCAACTGAGATTTTTGAAGTGAAATGTGAAATGATTCAGAATTAACGTAAAACTTCAAGTTTTATTTTTCTTCTTTAATGTCTCTTCAATTTATCTTTTAAAGAGACACAGGAGCATCGGAATTTTGCCCTGAAAAGGAATTCTTCAACGTGTTAGTAAGTAGCGACACAGCTCCCTTGCATTTAAGCACCCATAAATCCCGTTACCTTGAACACAGTAAGGTAGTGCTAACCAAGTACGCTACTCAGTCATCCCAGAATTATGAGTCTCCTCCATACTACACTATGATACAAATTAACGTAGGGTTCAGTCTCATAAAAGGTAAGTGAACTAAACATAATTGTATTCTTTGTTAGAGGAAGGCGTGGTACAAGGCAGAGAGTAAATATTGTATTAGTTTGGGTGTGTGGAGTAGTTATCTGGTCACCTCGCTTCGGTTACACTCACCTCTCATGACTGACACTCGTTAGTTCCTGCCAGAAAGGTTCAATTTGTCAAACTTCACGGAGTACAGTCTCACCTCGAACAATATGGTCTACCCTCCTCCTTCCAAAGGAGTTCGTCACTGAGACAATAACCAACCCAACAGCAGCAGAATTCTACTTAATAGACTTCGCGCCAGTACTTCACATCCTGCTTATTCGAAATCCAACTACTTGCTCTTCGTTCACTGCAGTACATATAATTAATGCGTGTATTAATTAACTGTTGTTGTAGCTGAATGATCAGCATTGTGCTGTTCAAAGAAATCTAGGTTCGATTCCCAGCTGCGTTTTGGTGTTCATTTTAAACATTCCGTACACTATCAACCACCACATAAACACGCCACAAGGCAAATGCTGGGGCTGTACGTTAGTGAAGGCCACGGTCGCTTCCTTCTCAGTTCGTGTCGGTGAGACGTAAAGCAAATAGAAAAAAACAGAGAGAAAGAGAAACAAGGAATAGTGAATACATTCCTCCACTTAGTACTGGTATTAGGAATGGCATTCGTCTGTAAAACTGGGCTTAATCTACACGTAATAGGGGAAAGGTCGTGAAACAAGGGAAGAACTGCTGTTTTATGGGACATCAGTCCACAGAGTGGCTTAAAGCAGCTCTTCATATCAGTCTATATTGTACTAACCTCTCCATTTATACTTAACTACTGCATACTACATCCGATAAAATCTGCTTGTTATATTCGTGTTTCGTCACCTCTCTCCCACCTACCCCCCCCCCCCCCGACCAATATTACCTTACCCTGGCATTAAAATTCGCCCACTTGTTCTCCTCTCACCAATACGATGCAGACTCTTCAATTTTGATTCTGTTTATTTATTTTACCTTCAGCATTCTTGTATAACACCACATTTCAAAAGCTATGATTTTTCCATCCGAGCCAGTTATCAGTACCTATCATGCTCCATATTGAAGTCTTCAGAAACATATTTCTAATACGCATATCTATGTCCGAAGTAAGCTGACTTCCTTTCTAGCTTGGGCTAGTCTACATTTTATGTCCTCCTTACTTCCGCAATCATTGGTTATTCTATTTACCGAAGCAACAATATCTATCTCCATTTCCTAATCTGGTATTCCTGCAACATGTGAGTTCATTCCATTCCATTCTACTACATATCTTTTCGACGTATTTATTTTCAGCGTGTACGTTTACTAAAATATATTTTACTTTCTATTTTTGCTATTTGTTTTACATCGCACCCACACAGATACGTCTCATAGCGACCATGGGATAGGAAGGGGCTAGGAATAGGATGGAAGTCGCCATGGGCTTAATAAGGTACAGCCCCAGTGTGAAATTGGGAAACCATGGAAAGGGCTGCCGACAGTAGGGTTCGAATCTACCATCTACCGAATGCAAGCTCACAGCTACATGACTCAAACTGCGTGGCCAACACGCTAGGTTTCTCCAAGACTGTACTGCTCTCTTCAAAAGGATATTGTAGACCACATTGATACTCAGCGCATGAGAGGGAAAGAGTTTTACTTCGTTGTTAGCAAATGCGAAATTTAATTAGCCACCTCATTTCTGAATAATGAGATCAATAAGTCATGAGTAGTTTCCACAATCTAATATTCCGTCTGAAAGAGTGTCCTAATTCTGGTTGCAAAAGTGGACGATATATAATTCTGAGCAATCCATTGTAGCTGGAAATAAATGACCGGCTCTAATATTATTATAATCTTCTCTAAACCATCAATAAGTCAATTTTGAAATCAGTGAACAACTCGTTTAACTAACAGAAAGATCCGGTCGTCAGCGTTCCATGACAGCCAAGTTCACGTGAGAGACATGTCAGCGTTTCCATTCCGCGTTGGTTGCTCACTTTACGTCCAAGTTACAATCTCGAGTGTCACAAACTACTTTTATATGACCAGGACGTCCGTAGATCTGTTAGTACTAAAGTGCGCTAGCATGCTTGCCTCAGTTGGTGTATTCCCCACTTAGTGGGCATGTTGCCAAAATAATTTGTAGTGTACAGGGAATAATATTGTAACACAGAATGTTTTAAAAGCTTCAAGAGTTGTCCCTTGATCATCCTACCCACAATGTTAACACCACTGACTTCCAAAGAGATAAATCATCGACTGTAGAATTCTACCAAAGATTCCGAGACGTAGGGTCCGTTTCAATCGCAGTACTATTTCGCAGGTTCTTGTTATTTAGAGCAGTGGCTGTATGCAGAGTAAGCGGAGACCGGAATGATTTGCTTTATGCTACGCTGTGTGTGAAGTTTACCGTTATCTACCGGGCGAACTGAGCGACGACTACCTCATGTATACTGACAAAAATGTTTTAGTCCTTTATTTCCACGCTTGGAATTAAAGAACGTACTTTTAAAACACCTTATACAACTGAATAACGTCCATTCATAATACTTGTTTATGCAGTTCCGAATAAAATACCGATATAAAGACTTGACAAATATGGTAGGCCTAGTAGTAAACAGACATTTATGTAGATATTCAAAGTTAATGTATTATTCCTTTGGCAAATATAATTAATACAAATGAATTCTTACTACATTTCTCCGTGTACTAACCCATGCTAATAACAGTTCATTTGAGTCGTTTATTTTCAAAAGCAGATAAGTCACAAATACAATATTTTTCAGGAGACATAAGAAACACTCTAACTCTACTGCATGAAAGAAGAAAACCTTGAAACTCTGACAAGTATTTTGCACAAGATAGGTGCATATATACCTTAGATATCAACGAAATTAATTTATGGTTTTGTAAATATTTGGGAATTTATTTTGGGTGTATCTGGTTTAGAAGCATGTGACATGGATATATCCCGTTTTGAAATAATAGAAATACTTCTTTATAATTACCATTCACAAGAAATGAACAAAACATGAACATTTAGGTAGTAATGTAAATTCTAAGTTGCAGAACAGTCAAGCTGAAAGTTTGAAGCATGGAAATGCTACGTTTGTTCACATTTCTTGGCCATTCACTAGCCTACACAACCAAACCAGTAACTTCACATGCATTTGAACACACAGAATATTGCTGAGTAGCATCTTCAACAGTTTCTATACCAGTTAACTGGACTATGTTCTTGTAGTACGACAAAGACTCCAGTGACAACCAATCAGGACCGAAATGTTTTACAAATAATGCTGCAACATCACGGACTTTCGGAGGAGACACCTTAACACCTGTTGGTATCACAGTAGGAGGTAGCACATCTTTGATTGTCTTGTACCTTTTACAGACAGTCCTGTAGAATCCTAAGTTAACCCTGTAATGGACTTCTCCCTTAATAAGAACATAATTTCTATTGCTGTTTCTTTTAAAGAAAAATCGTTTGCAGGGAAATGAATGTGCCATTGAGCAAATGCGCGGACAATATTAGTAATCACTTTTTTCTGTCAAAGACCTTCCCTGCGTGAGGTATAGCGGTTCCGAATTGGGAAATACACTGACTGACAGAGCAAACGCAACACCAAGAAGGAGTGGTCAGAACTTTATGCCAATTGCAGGGTAGACTGACGTCACTGTAGAAAGTGTTGTCGTGTGCCACAGGACACGTGTATAGCTAAGAATGCCAGGCCGCCGTCAACGGAGGCATTTCCAGCAGACAGACGACTTTACGAGGGGTATGGTGATCGGGCTGAGAAGGGCAGGTTGGTCGCTTCGTCAAATCGCAGCCGATACCCATAGGGATGTGTCCACGGTGCAGCGCCTGTGGCGAAGATGGTTGGCGCAGGGACATGTGGCACGTGCGAGGGGTCCAGGCGCAGCCATTCTTCAGCATGTGCAAGACACCCTGGCTGTTCCAATTTCCCGTCGATTGGTTGAAGGAGGCCTGCGCTCAGAAGACTACCATTGACTCCACAGCATAGACGTGCACGCCTGGCATGGTGCCGGGCTAGAGCGACTTGGATGAGGGAATGGCGGAACGTCGTGTTCTCCGATGAGTCACGCTTCTGTTCTGTCAGTGATAGTCACCGCAGACGAGTGTGGCGTCGGCGTGGAGAAAGGTCAAATCCGGCAGTAACTGTGGAGCGCCCTACCGCTAGACAACGCGGCATCATGGTTTGGGGCGCTATTGCGTATGATTCCACGTCACCTCTAGTGCGTATTCAAGGCACGTTAAATGCCCACCGCTACGTGCAGCATGTGCTGCGGCCGGTGGCACTCCCGTACCTTCAGGGGCTGCCCAATGCTCTGTTTCAGCAGGATAATGCCCGCCCACACACTGCTCGCATCTCCCAACAGGCTCTACGAGGTGTACAGATGCTTCCGTGGCCAGCGTACTCTCCGGATCTCTCACCAATCGAACACGTGTGGGGTCTCATTGGACGCCGTTTGCAAACTCTGCCCCAGCCTCGTACGGACGACCAACTGTGGCAAATGGTTGACAGAGAATGGAGAACCATCCCTCAGGACACCATCCGCACTCTTATTGACTCTGTACCTCGACGTGTTTCTGCGTGCATCGCCGCTCGCGGTGGTCCTACATCCTACTGAGTCGATGCCGTGCGCATTGTGTAACCTGCAAATCGGTTTGAAATAAACATCAATTATTCGTCCGTGCCGTCTCTGTTTTTTCCCCAACTTTCATCCCTTTCGAACCACTCCTTCTTGGTGTTGCATTTGCTCTGTCAGTCAGTGTAATATTGGGATATTCTTGTGGGTCGAGTATAGTATCACGTCTCTTGATTTCCTTCTCAATTCGTGAAAAAAACACGGTCGAACGGAAGGAAAGAGTGCCCCACAACTGGGAACACAAATTCTATTCTCCTGACAGTCTCAGGAGTGTAGTTTAAAAGCCATTCACCTACCAAGTCCATCATTAAAATGTTCTCTTTTCTGTCCCCCGCATCCATCTGATGCGAGGCGAACTATTTTGACTCTCTCCGGAATGTTAGAGTTTGACAGACAGTAAAATACAGCTGAACCTACTTCATTACAGCTTGTACTGTGTGCACTCTCATCCCAATGGCAAATAAATACGTTCTCCTTTGTTTGTTTGCACTTTGAATCACCCACCACCATGGTCAGATTATTTGCCGTGAATAATATGCGCCTTGATAAGTTACGCGAAGCAAAACATGATTTCTTTGGCAATCAAAAGATACTGTCATGATGCCGTCATGTCTATCTTTCAGAAGGGAGTAAAAAGCTTGTGCTATTAGCTTATGGCATCTCTTCTCACACATCAAAGAATGTATTTCGTCCGGCTTTCTTGTATTTTTCATTCTTTCATCTAGGGATATGCAAATGGAACATTCATCCTTTCTAGGGCTGCCGAACCCAATATAGAAAACAGTCCGGAACACACGACGAAAGTAAGATAATTTAACTTTCTTCCTATCGTCTGATGCCTCGGCATCATACAACCACCACATTTTTGTAATGTACTTCCGGCAGCTAGTTTTGCTCCTGAAATAATGATTTTCTATTACATTGAATTTCTTAATAAACTCTACCACGGCATCTCCTCATACATTTTGAGCTTGCGATCACCACCCCTCTTTTCTACTGGCATATCCCCTGGCCTAAAATGTCGTGAAACAACACCATTCACAAGGCTCTTTGACAATCGCAAAGTGTCTAGGAATGCCGTTTGGCAAACTGGAACACACTCCCGCGTGGATATCTTATAAATTGGGTACTTCACCGCGATATGTTTGTCTCCTTTTTTGTTGTTTACAGGCCTCGATATCTTAGGAGTGAATGAATCAGTATATTTTAAAATGTACGCGTCTTGCTTGATTTTCAACTGTGACACGTTTCCACTAGTATCGTAGAACCTCTTATGAAATGCATTCCGATCAGCTCGCGTTACTTCCCTGCAACGGTAAGCTGGTGCTTTTTTCCCATGGTTACATGTAAGCAGCTTTGGTGGACCCGGTGGGTCGTATCTGCAATGAGAATAAAACTCATTTGCTACGTGCTGGGATGAAGTATCACAAACTGATTGTACTCTTGTTGTGGGAATGCTACTCAAACTTAACTAAAATAGTGGGAGGTTTTGTATGTTACCTTGTAAATATATAGATTAATAATACGATACCTTTGCTTTTTCCGCCTTGAACTACTCCACATTTCTTCATTACGTGGCCTCTTCCTTGGGTTATCACTTTCAACTGGATGACACTCCATTTCACAAACGAGAACAGTACCACACAACAATCGACACTAACCATCCGCAAGTGGCAGTCAGACTGAACAGCTGACAATGGGCGGGAAACGGTGAAACGCAGTAGTGTACCGCGCAGTGATTTCTCGCCGATGCTGCAAGTAAAATAGTAACTTGGCTGGTTTTGAAACTAACCCCCAAATTTACCTGCTTGTAACAGCATGATGTATCTGAATATGAACTGTTCTACACTTACAGGATTATAGAGGACTATTTGGAGGGAACAAACACAGCAAAATCACAATTTCACAAAAAAGCGATGTCGCTGCTTTTGCAACTACACGACTCATTTCGTACAACATATTACGTGAAGTAACGCACTCATCATTTTGGACCTACAAAAAGTGGTACTGTTTTGGGGTGAAAACTGCGCTTATTTCTCCCAAAACTAGCGTTATTTTTTCAAGAATTTGGTATTTACTCTTCAGCTTGCCATAACTTCTGCATATTAACTCTAAGAGGTTCTGAAAATATACCAGTATTAATGCCATTATTATTAATTGAACGCAGAATATAACTTATATTTAATTTGTAAATATACTGAAGCTGTTATTATAGTGATACATCTTTCTAGAAGTCTCATGAAAAAAATACCATTGTTGTGTAATTTTTCTCCGTCAGGTTTTCTTGAGTGATTAGTTGAGATGCTATTATGTTAAGAAGAAAATATCTCAGAATCTGCATTGACTCCTGGTATCTATGTTCTTCGAAGGCAAGCTACAGTAAACTTCGGACATAATTGTTTTTCAACATTTAGTGCTGCCTTTCACTATGTCCATAAAACATTCAAACATCTATGACAATGAAGCCAATATCGAAGTATCGTTCGATGCTGGTAGCACCCAACGATATCAATGCAAAATTTTTAGTTACTTCACTGAAGTTCAAATTTACGCATTCTTGAAACTCTGGAACTGTTTCAAAACTCATTAAACACATAAGTTTTCAATCAGTTTCTTGCAGCATGCGTGTAGTGGGCGAAGTAAAAATTATTCTTCAAATTGTGCTCTTTTGCAGAAGATATGAAGGAATTCAAATTTTCAGAACTTCTTAAAGCAATTTGCTAAATGTTGATTTAGCTGATACTACTGCTGCTACTTTCTACTTTTTGAAATTTCTTTAGTTAAAAGGCCACTCGATCCCAATAGACCCAGACAGACACACATTCATCCATTGCCAAAACCTGCTTCATTTTGCACGAACAAGTAAATATGTTTTCTACACCCCGACCAGATAACATCAGTGCTAAGCCAATTTGAATCTATGACAATGAAACCAATATCGAAGTATCGTTCGATGCTGGTAGCACCCAACGATATTAATGTGAAATTTTCAGTTACTTCACTAAAGTTCAAATTTACGCCTTCGAGAAATTTTGGAAATATTTCAAAACTCACAAAAACTCAAGAATCCTATAGGCCTAACATAAAACAGGAAATCGATTTTTATTCACACAAATACTTCAGAACTGGAGTAAAATTTATAATTTTACATAGAATCTCGTATTATCCGTTAGGTTACTACCAAAATGATACTCTTAAGTCGGATGTTTTCTGCACCAGACTCTCCTCCCATCTGCCAATCTCCCTCACAGATTTCTTTTCCCTGCTCGGGAACTATATTGCGAATGATTTCTAGCTGCATTTACGTGGCAGGTAGTAATTATTCATTTTTTCCAAAAATAATAAATAAATAAAGCTTTTATTCCCTAGTGGTTTCTGGCCTGGTTGCAGATTTGCGCAACCAATTTTTATTTTTATTTTTAATCAGTTAATCATTTCAAGTTATTCTGAGCTGTGATTCGTTTGTTCAAAGCTCTCTGCATCAACATCCGTACATCTTGATTTCTGTTCAGTCCAGTGGAGCGTGGTGCGTATTTGCTTTGCTGCCGAATGACAGGTTGCATTCCCCACTCATTTCTCATGCGCGCGCTTCTCGATAGCTTCTGCACTGCTGATGTCGTAAAGCTTTGTCCGAAAAAACTGGTTCGTTGTGGACTCGCAATACTTGTGAGTAGCGGTCAGGAGTGCATAGTGTTGCTGTTATTTTAATTCAATTCTAACTCAAACAGAGAGCCTCCGTGGCTCAGGCGGCAGCGTGCCGGCCTCTCACCGTTGGGTTCCGTGGTTCAAATACATGTAAGATTCGTGCTGGGCAAAGTGGAGGTGGGACAGGTTTTTCTCTGGGTACTCCGGTTTACCCTGTCAACTTTCATTCCGCCAACACTCTCCAATATCATTTCATTTCATTAATCATTGCCCCAGAGGATGCGACAGGCTTCGGCAGCCGGTACAATTCCATCCTCCTCACTAGATGGGGGCTTCATTCATTCCATTCCTGACCCGGTCAAATGACTGGAAACAGGCTGTGGATTTTCTCTAACTCAAACAGTACATTTCCACAATTAATTTACTGCCCAATTTGCTGAGGAAAATCTAAAGTTTGCATTCAGCAGAAGAGAATCTAAAAATTAAAAATGTAGGACACCCCGCACCAGTACTAAGCAGAGAAGACGGTAAAAAGTAAAAGCAGATAGTTTACACGTAAGTTAGGCCTAAATACATCTGTTTATGATTAATATAATTGGATTTGTAGCTGTGGAGAGAACAATTCATTGCACAGTTGTCCCGTGCTTGTTGTTTAGCGGGGAGAATAAATGGATCAAAAATTTACAGATATAAATCATCTAGCAGGCAGGATTTACAAAAACGACCTGGTGAGTTGGCCGTGCTGTTAGGGGCGCGCAGCTGTGAGCATGAATCCGGGAGTATTCGAGAGATAGTAGGTTCGAACCCCACTGTCGGCAGCCCTGAAGATAGTTTTCCGTGGTTTCCCATTTTCACACCAGGCAAATGCTGGAGCTGTACCTTAATTAAGGCCACGGCCCCTTCCTTCCCACTCCTAGGCCTTTCCTGTCCCATCGTCGCTATAAGACCTATCTGTGTCGGTGAAACGTAATGCAAATCGCAAGAAAAGCATGAAGCCTCAAAGTCACATGTAAAAAATGCCTTTCCTTCCCACTCCTAGGTCTTTCCTGTCCCATCGTCGCTATAAGACCTATCTGTGTCGGTGAAACGTAAAGCAAATCGCAAGAAAAGTACGAAGCCTCGAAGTCACATGTAAAAAATGCCTTAAACCTATGCATAATGAAAAAGAAAAAACAACTGATCATGTAGACAGTTGTTTTATTGGCGATTTAATTGTAAAGACAAACTTCCTTTTATCTGATTTACAGATTTTTTTTTTCAATTTGCTTTACGTCGCACCGACACAGATAGGTCTTATGGCGACGATTGGATAGGTCAGGCCTAGGAATGGGAAGGAAGTGGCCGTGGCCTTAAATAGGGTATGATAATGGGAAACCACGGAAAACCATCTTCAGGGCTGCCGACAGTGGAGTTCGAACCCACTGTCTCCCGGATGCAAGCTCACAGCTGCGCGCACCTAACCGCACGACCAACTCGCCCGGTAATTTTCAGAATTTAAAATGTACACTTATACATTTCAAATGACCTGCGACCACTTATAAATTATACCACGAACTATCACTGGTACTTTTACAAACTGAACAGCGATGGAGCAAGCGTGATAGCTCCGTTTCGTTATCTCCAGCTTCTCAGGAAGGCAGCCTGTCTTGTTCTTTCCTTAGATCTTTATTTATTTGTTTAATTTATGTATTTATTCATTTATTTATTTATTTTATTTACTTATCAGTCCAAAGATTGGTGGCAACGGGGTTTCTTTCCACCTGTCTCTGTCCCTGCAACTCTCTGTCTCACTCATTACACCAGAATTGTTGAAATATAAATTCATGTTGTTGTGTTCAATATCAAATAGAACTGTATGATGTTGAGCACAATATTTAAAATCAAACTTCACTTCATATTACTTCACTCTAATTACTTACTTACTTACTTACTGACTGACTGACTGACTGACTGACTGACTGACTGACTGACTGACTGACTGACTGACTGACTGACTGACTGACTGACTAACTGACTGACTGACTTAATTACTTACTTACATACTTACTGACTGACTGACTAACTGACTGACTGACTTAATTACTTACTTACATACTGACTGACTGACTGACTGACTGACTAATAAACATTTCGTTCCTTCCTCCACCAAGGACACTATCAGTCAGGCATTGCTCTCACTTACTTGGGCAATTTCTTTCCTCGCTCATATCTGAACTCCTGTGATCAACTCTTGTTCTCTTTGAACTTTAACATCGCCCCCAAGTTTGCGGGGTTTAGGAATTCTGTCATTTTCATCGCGGTTTTTTTTTTCTTTCTTCGAAGGTCTTTAATGATGATGCTGATACTCCCTTTGCTCTTTCCTTTAAAATAAGAACCACTATAGCAAATCATCTTGAATATATTTCGACTTATTCCCTATACTGTCGCTAACAACATGATCGCTGTCGTGTTGAACAATGAGTACAGTGTATCCCTGGAGTGAAACCATTACTGTGGACAACGCCTGACGGCGTGCTGAGACACTGGTATGCGGTCGGTTTGGATTCCTAACACAGCTCCACTCTTTAAATCAAACTCAGACCCAGCACATGTCCAAAAGGAGTCGAAGGTTGCGGAAGGGGTTTGATATTTAGATAGTTAATATTTTCGATCCAACAGGTTATATATGAAAGAAGGCAGTTAATCAGCAATATTAGCAAGAAAATTATAAGCCTCTAAAATATACAAGGTAGAAGTACAGCATTGCTTGGTTATATTCTATTCTCTTCTTCTTTTATTATTATTATTATTATTATTATTATTATTATTATTATTTCCATAGCGTAACAGTTAATGTTATTAGCTGCTGTCTTCGGGGCTGGATTCGATTCCCGAAATTTAAAAATGTCAGGAGGGCTGGAATGTGGTTGAAATGGTAGAGGCAGCTCACCGCCATTGGGGGTGTGCCTGAAGACAGCTGCGCCATCTCGGGATGAGGACACGAGTTTATTATTATTACTATTATTATTATTATTATTATTATTATTATTATTATTATTATTATTATTATTATTATTATTATTATTATTATTATTATTATTTAAGTATGCATATATCCTATATATAGTCGCTCAAAAATGAATGAGAGCAGGGTATTTTATGGTCTTCGTATTTAATATTTTCATCATCATCATCATCATCATCTGTTTACCCTCCAGGTTCGGCTTTTCCCTCGGACTCAGCGAGGGATCCCACCTCTACCGCCTCAAGGGCAGTGTCCTGGAGCTTCAGACTCTTGGTCGGGGGATACAACTGGGGAGAATGGCCAGTACCTCGCCCAGGCGGCCTCACCTGCTATGCTGAACAGGGGCCTTGTGGAGGGATGGGAAGATTGGAAGGGACAGACAAGGAAGAGGGAAGGAAGTGGCCGTGGCCTTAAGTTAGGTACCATCCTGGCATTCGCCTGGAGGAGAAGTGGGAAACCACGGAAAACTACTTCGAGGATGGCTGAGGTGGGAATCGAACCCACCTCTACTCAGTTGACCTCCCGAGGCTGAGTGGACCCCGTTCCAGCCCTCGTACCACTTTTCAAATTTTCGTGGCAGAGCCGGGAAGGAATCGAACCCGGACCTCCGGGGGTGGCAGCTAATCACGCGAACCACTACACCACAGAGGCGGACATTTAATATTTTACTACACTTAATTTAAATTCTTATCAAAATATAACTCATCACCCACGTAGATACAAACCCTTTGGACACCCACAGCAAACATTATATCTCTATGTTACAATTGTTTCTGATAAATCTGTACCTGCAAGGGACTTACACGATATATGCGCTCATTGTCTTCTTTTATTCTTTGAATGACTACAAAAAATGTGCAGAAAGTTAAGATTCCGTGAGTAATACACGATAAGATACGTTAAATTCAGAATGAAGCTTGTCATAAGGGGAAGCTCGACAAAACCCCCGGTATGGTTGAGTTCGCAGTAACTGAAATATATCATTACTGAGGCGTTACGCCGGCGTTATGAGAAAGTTGGATCGGCTCTAAGCTTGTACTCTGATGCTAAAGGTCGTTGACTATGCAGCGGATCCGTTTGGTGGTGACATCTAGAAACTTCAGTATACGTCCAATTTATTGTATTTGGAAGACAGACTTTTTCTTAACAAACGTACTCCTTCAATACATTTATTCCTACACATTCAACTGTTACCGCCAAAAATTTCACTAACTACTGCGAAATTTGCCATGCTATGCAGCGAAACTATCCGGGCTGCTGCGGATATAGCAGAAGTAGGACAATTACAAGGCGTTGCCTGGACGATGTGGTAAAGGCATGCTTGTTTCACTTGAAAACCTGTCAGGAAATCGAAAAATTTAAGAAACACGATTTCCACATCGAGAGGTGCACATGGCCCTGAGGTTCATTTAGCCTACCACCAAAACTGAGTGCCCGGTTTAATCTGAGGGCAAAGATGACCGAGTACATAGCTAACCACTCTATCCCAACCCCGGTGCCGAGGTTACGGATAGTGGAAGCCTTTACCTTCCACCTTGCTCAGATAGGCTACTTCCATTATGGTCTCAGTGGTTTGAATTTAGCCGCGTCTCCCCTACTTGTTACAATGAAGCTGGTGAAATAACGTGGTTGTAGAGATTATGCTGATGTTCTTAACCCCAACGATAGGAAAAGGCCATTAAAGGCGTGGAGATTTGAATTCTTAAACATTGCAAACCTCCAGTAGTATCGTCGGAGTAAGAAAATAATAAAATTTCAGCAGAACTTTGAAGGCCCTTGGCAATATTTGGACACATGAGGTCAAAAGAGTCTTTATCTTCCTGCTTATTTAATGACGGCTTGTTATTATTATTTTTACTCTTCTTCCTCTTCAAGCTTTCCTCCTCATTGCGATAGTCTTCTTCTTGATCCCTCTGATCAATATAGCCTAATTTCCACGCGGTTTTACACCTTAGAAACCGATCAGTACTATAACCAGGTAACTCGTTACATTGAGATTGAGCTATGTTTCCATGTCGGTATTGTTCGGCGTTTATGAACTCAGCAATAGAAATCTACATTCGTAAATCGTTCTGTTATCACAGCCTCTACGGTAAAAATCTCTCGAACATAAATGAACAGAAATGTTATTTTCTGTAAATTTTGTTATTTACTGGTTTCAGATAGTACTAATTGTTACGGGATTATCCGTGGAATGCAGAAGTGAAAGAAGGTGCGGGCTGGAATGGGTCTAACTACAAGTCCGGAAGATGAATTAAAATTTCAATAAAGGTTATATTTTCAATAGACAACAAGATTTAACAAATTTTCACTAGGTGAAATAGCAATAAAAAACACAGGTACAATGATAACTTTACAAACGAAACACAAGTTTCGGGGTCATTACAAGTTCTGGCTTCGAGCCTCAGTTACACAATCCTTGAGCTACTAGCCCAACTTTACCAAGGTACACTCACTTATTCAAAGGGCAGAAAACCTCTTCATTCAAGGAGCACTTGCTCCCAACTTTTAACCTCAAGCCTCCCAGAGGCACTTTTCAAACACAAGAAAGAGCTGACCCGCTCTCAATTTTTCAAGCCTATTAAAGGCAATACCAGATTTTTACACATAATTGCCATCAAGGCACCAATTATAATGAAACAGGGGTATCTAGTATCCAGCCTACTGGGCCTAAATAGAAAATTAACAGGTTAACTTAAATGGCCCTAAACGCAAAAAGAATGGAGGCGTGTACTTGCACTCCTACATGAATACTTGTTAAAACCTAAGGGGCACTAGGCCGATTAAACAGGGGCTATTCCCACACTAAGGAGGTGACTCGTATAAGAAAATTTTAATACATTAAGAGTAGAGAGTCGGTTATGAAAACGTAGTCACCTCAAATCAAAAATGAAGGGGAGCTCGAGAGGGTAAAGCACACTCTATCCCCGATTTACAGTTAAAGTAATAAGAACATTTTATATAAGCCGGCACAAAGTTACATTTTTAGACAGGTAGGTTACATTGAAAAGGTTTCGAACCTTCACCGAGGGTTAAACTGCTGAGCTAGCAAGAAATAAAGATGTTAAAAGGCCATTACCTTTGTTGAAGAGCTGCTGCCCGAAGGAAGAGGCGCTACCCGCCCCCTGCTATAGTTCCATACACTAAGCTAGATGTTGTTGACGTGGCGAAGAGCCGTAAAAATCAGCAGTTTTATACCCTCGTGGAAGATTCAAGACCTTTCATGAATAATTAAGACACACCCACAGGCGTTTATTGGCTGACTAAAATTTACACATCAAAATTGGAGAAGAAAGCCACGATTATCTGAAAATTAATCACAGAAATTATTGATTGGCTAACATCAAAACTGGCGCAAAGAAAAGATTTATATTGCCAACCCACAAATGAAAGAACGAAATTTAGTAAAGAACAAACTTATGAATACAAAATTTCTTCAAATAACGTTCTACCACTTCGCACCAGGGTGCATGGTCATAGTTTTGTAGAGACATCTATCAGAGAATGTCCACACTTCATGATAATTAGTAAACAAAAGCAGTTCGAAATTAACACAGTGACATATTCTGAGAAACTGTTGAGATAATTCAGTTTTTAAAGTTCAGAGTTTCTGCCGTAGGGGAATACTTTAAGGCGGAAAGTGCGGCGTAGAGGTGTACCAAACGGTACACTAATATTTTCTCCATTATCATCGTACGGTGAAAACACATCAAACATAAATTGTAATTTTCACAACTTTTATACCGTACAGTGGTTCGATAATCTAATATTAAAAGAGAAATTTGAAATGTCCTGCATTAGTCCCCTTTATTGTAAATTAATCAAATAATAAATAGCCTAGAGCACAACCCTGCCACCCCTGAACTTAAATAACCGGGTTTAGTGGAAATTGTCCTGAACCATTTTCCCATTATGTCACGGCAAACAAAGCAGACCGTCAGACAAAAGTTGAGATAAACATACTTTCGACCTGTGTGTAGCCTACCTAATCCGAGGTAAAAGTGACCTGTGAGGCACAACTTGGAAGTGTAGAGACAAAATTATAATTGTATTTATATAGACAGTGCACCAAATAGAACTGTGTCCGAAATGCTCCTCATGCAAATATTCTGAGCATCTCTACATGGCGACCAACATGTACATCTCTCAACAATCAATAACTATCCATCCCGACTGATTAAGGGTGTCATCAACTAATCCCACATAGTTTCAGAACAGTGTGGCTAGTCACGTGATCGCTCGTCGAGCGGACGTTCACTGAGGCCAATTCGTGCATAATTAATTGAAGATTAAATGATAGTGATGGGTTTATTTATGTTTCAATTGAGTAACTACGACCTGGCCTTGACGGTGACTAATACCGAAAACCATCCCATCTATCTTCATTTGCTCAATTCTGTTAGCTACTGATGTGTCCTCGATATATGATCACTTGCATTTTCTATCCGAATTAAGAACAAGGAAGCGCTTCAAAAACCTCAATCGGAGGAGTATTTGTGCCGTTCGTAAGATTGATTTACCCGAAAATGCCCTTGAAGTGCCGCATCCAGCGCGAGAACGTCGAACTTAAACTTGCGAGGGACACTACCCAAAGTGTACACCCCGATTTTGATTAAAGTAGTTCCACTAAAAATGCTTTCAAAACTGTTGGATAACGATACCCATTTTGTCGGGGCCGATGACCTATGTTTTAGATCTCCTTAAACAACAAACACCATCATCATCATCATCATCATCCATTTTATCGACAATCATCAATATTCAGTAACGAAAATGTAAAACTTTTTGTTTATAAAGCAGAAAATGCCTAGGAACACGAGAAAGTAGTTTAATCAACTGATGACGCTGCATCATTTTAGCAATAATGATAATAATGAATATAAAGTAACACAGAATTTTGCACGATCCGCAGATAAAGAAGTAAAAACTTCACGCTCATTACATTTAGTATCAAGTTCAGGTACCTTAACAGGTGTCTCTGTGGATTTAGTTGCCTTGTGTTCATTGATGAACATGTTTCATACGTTAAATGGATTTACTTTAACTATCATTATAATTACAACCTTCGCATGTTGTTAATAGAAACTGATGCAGGTATCTACATTAATTCAAATGCATTTCTCTTCAGGTCTATCATCATATTCTTAAGAACCATTATCTCTCGAACTACTTGAATAATGTCTTCAAGATAAAGAATATGTTGTTAATAGAAAATGATGCCAGATGGTTACGTCGCGCATTCCTACCTACGAAATGTCACTGTAAAATTTGTCACAAATGGAATATAACCTTTTTTTTACACAGTTGAAGTCTAAAATATGCGGTAAATTAAGAAATCTTTTATTTTTGGTGAATATCATGTATACCTACTTTACTACTTTACAAGTACTTTTCGTGCTACGCTCACAGTAACACACGTATGTCTTTTGTTTGT
This sequence comes from Anabrus simplex, assembly GCF_040414725.1. Taxonomy (NCBI): domain Eukaryota; kingdom Metazoa; phylum Arthropoda; class Insecta; order Orthoptera; family Tettigoniidae; genus Anabrus; species Anabrus simplex. Next base: position 1,427,101,482 of record NC_090265.1, read on the forward strand.
CTTACACTTTCAACAATTTCTTGTGTGATGTTTGTGTTCACTGAAGTTCTTTGTTTTCGTTTTACTGCTTCAGGTGTCAATTACATCATTTCCTGAATTGTAACGCGATATGCAATAGACTACAAAAAGCTATGGCCAATGTACATAAGAAGAATTCTGTGGACTAGTGATTTATTGGTCCAGGGATCATGCTCTTTTCGTTTGAACAAAAAAAAAATTATTGGTCCAGGGATCATGCTATTTTTCTTATCGTGAATGTTATTGACCTCCATTTTGCTCTTTCAACTGGCCGCTCTAGTCATATGGACAAAGATAATGAGAGTCCACAGACATAGCACTCCCATTTCTCGGTGCTAGCCCTGGACCTCAAGAAATTAACAAAGACGGCACCAGCAGCGAAATACGACATAAAGGAGACCTGTATATAGGCTTTAAGTATGTATTCATATTTCTCTAATAACGACGGTATTTCTTAATTTACCGCAGATTTTTAACTTCATTTAAGTAAAAGCAATTATTATGTTCCATTTGTGACAAATTTTACAGTGACATTTCGTAGATAGGAATGCGCGATGTAACCGATGCAGATATTTATTCATATGCATTACTCTTGAAGTCAACCATAATATTCCTAAGACGACCATTACCTCTCGAATTACTTTGTGTTACTATGCATCATCACTGATACGTTTTCGCTGAATATAGTAATAACCGTAGTTCTAATTAAGTATACTACATGATACACATAAAAACCGCTTCCCGTTACCCAAGAACAGAGTAGGGAATGTTTGAAAGAAATGAGTGTAGCAGGTATCTCGGTGAGATTGTCCCAATGAAAACTAGTGAAAGGGAAGCCAATGACAGCCTGCACAAGGAAAAGGTCATGTCAAGACAAGCTGGTCTCTGACATTAAAACACAGTAATTTAATGGAAGTGAGTGGCTCCAAAAGACTAGAAGAGTAAAGAAACTGAAAAATTTGAAAGAAAGATCTTATGCAAGATAATGGTCCGAAAACGGTAGCTGGGCAATACAGGTTAAGAGGAAGCGAAAAACTGCATTAGGAAAACGAACGATTGATGGATTCAACAATAACACGAAAACTGAATTGACGACAGGATGGATGAAAAGCGGCTGACAAGGCAGATCTTCAAACATAGCGGACAATAGACTTAAAGTGTCAGATGAGTGGTTTCAGGGGGTCAAAAAGGACATAGGTGAAGTTAGGCTCAGGCATCTCACTTCGAACACTGTACAGATTACTGATCAACAATTTCAAGGGCTTTCATGAAGAAGTGAAGAAGAACAGAGGATTGACGGAGGAAAGAAAACGGGCTACCAGAGAAATAATGGAGGGATGTTGGGGTGGAAAATGTCTTATAAAAGTGTATAAGTTACTTAACGCGGACTCCAATGGCCCTAGACGAATTAACAAATGAATTTGTCTACCCGTCGTTGGTGGGTGAGATTTTATGATTACAGCAGTAAGGCTGTCTAGCCGAAATGAATGAAAGCAGAAGAAACAAAGTACAAACAACTAACCACAGTAGTCAATTAGTGTAAATATATCGTCGAAAAATTTTAGGAGCTAAATACGTTATAGGCTCGGCGATATTAAGCCATTCGAGGAGTAGGCTCTCAACCCACCTCTTTAATTTTCCTTTATCCTCTTTGTAAAGAGGTCATTTCCTCGCGTTTTTCTTCGATTTAGACAGCCGTCTTCATAATATAATGAGCACATGGTTTTCAGCTTATAAAACTAGCTAGTTCGTTGTCATGAAGACTGAACAATATTTCCTCATTAGCGCTGCTCGTTGATGAACTTAACTGCACTTTACAAGATACTGTCACTCGACGACTAGAATTACGCATTCCTTTATATCGGGATTTGAACACTGAAACACGTTTGCGATGTAGTTCAAGTTTCCGTGTACAAACGAAGGTGACTTCTTCGCTTGAATTCAGAGCATTGTCTTTAAGATATTTCTCAGCCTGTGGAGTGGAATCTTTATGGTAAGGTTGCAGGACTAAGAGGCTGGTAATCGTGTCCGGATCGAGCACGACCAGAGAGAGCGGACTGCTGCGGGCCATCATTCTCCTCCTTGTGAGTCACGCGCGGGTTTCCCCACTCCCGCCAACGATTCACACCCGACCTGTAACAGTGATTAAGTCGAGTCTAATGAACTAACTTGCAGGTCAGAACGCTTTCTCTCCCGATCACTCATCGCTTCCTGGGAGGTATTTAACTTGAATTAACTTCAGCCACCTACTTACTTACCTGTACTGTCTCAATACGTATCATTGGAGCTGAGAGTAATTAATGTTGTCAATGTAACCAAATGAGGATTACACATCCCTGTAACTTATGTATTTCCCAGGCTTTATTCAAACTTCTTCCAAACTATACCTTTCAAAGACGACAGTGAATTTCTATAGCTATAACTCTCCATATATCGACTAAGAAAGCAACATTCTGTTATAAAGTACAGGGCTATCCTTTCAAAGGTTCATCACCTTAATGACTTGTGACTTCAAAACCAATAAGAAGAAAAGTGTGCAAACAGTTCTGAATTATAGAATAATTGTGGGAGAAAATTTTTGTTACAGTAAGTATTTGAAATATCCTCCACGTGCACCTAAACATGACTGTACCCTTCGGACCATATTACTGATGGACTTTCGGCGTTCATCAAGATCGTGGTCAATTCCTATTAGGGCTGCCACCTTTAGCAGAACAAAACATGTCGCTGAAAATACGGGACATTTTATAAAAATAATAGGCACTGCTGATTTAAGGACTTATATTTTCCAGGTGTATTTGCTATTTGAGAGCCTCCGTGGCTCAGACGGCAGCGCGTCGGCCCCTCACCGCTGGATACCGTGGTTCAAATCCCGGTCACTCCATGTGAGATTTGTGCTGGACAAAGCGGAGGCGGAACAGGTTTCTCCCCGGGTACTCCGGTTTTCCCTGTCATCTTTCATCCCAGCAACACTCTCCATTATCATTTCATAGCATTTATCACTCATTAATAAGTCACCTTGGGAGTGGCGACCCCATTGTAATACTAGCCTATATATGGTTCATTCACTACATCCCTGACCCGGTCAATGACTGGAAAACAGGTTGTAGGTTTTCATTTTCATTTTCATTTGCTGTTTGAATTCGCTGCATTTAAACGCCAGCTTCATATTCTATCATGGGTTGGAGACATTATATTTTCATATTTGTTGAAATCAGAGGTAAACTTTTTTTAAGGAACAATGAACATCCATTTCTCGTATCAGTCCACTTGTTTGTCGTCAAGGAGAACACACGTTCAACAAACACATTTGACCCAGGTGCAATAAGTAAAAAAACTCCAATTTTGTCATGCTTCGTATAGGCACTTCATTATCCCATGTAAACACTTTTACATTCTTCCGCGATACATCCTCATCAGTTTCTAAGAAGCCGGAAGGTTGTTTCCAAATTTCTTCATAGAACTCCTCCATACCCACCTCCTTGTAACCTGAAGATATTCCAGATAAGAAATATGAATACTTTTCTTCAAACTGAACACTTGTAGCTTTGCTGCAACCACTATCTCCAGAGAAATCATAGGACTGGATAAAATATTTTACAGCTTCATAACAAAATTGCATGAAACGTCAATAATTTTCTCCTTCTTGAAGCACTTGCTTTTCAAAATTTCGTTGAAAGGTAAAGGACAACAGATAATATGGAACTCATAATTTTGTCTGAAATACGGGAAGTCCTGTATAATACAGGAGAGGGGCAGCCCTATTACTCTGCGCTTAAGGTAGAAAGAACTCTGAAAAATACAGGTCCAGCGATCTGGAGAACCACAGATCCTTTGTGATGAAAGAAGAAGCCGGATATGAGGTCCCATGGACTCGCTTGATATATAACACTTTGCGCCAACTTGTTTGAAGTAGTCTTCTGTCAACTCTATCCTGTCTACTTACTCCACGAATTAACTGAAGATGCCCCCATACACCTCTCTTCACTTCGTCAAAGAAAACGAGGCCAAGAGTCCTGGTTGCAGGAACCACGCACTAGACTTCAACCTTCTCAGAATTCAGTGGTCTTTCGTGAATAATATTTGGATTTTCATTCGTCTAATATATGCGTATTTGCCTGTTGATGCAGCCTGGAATCACGCCTCATCCGTGAACAATGTTATATAAATAAATTCTGCGCTTATAGTAAGAACAGCCCAGAACCACTGACAATATGCCATTCGCCTTTCCACGTCTGTTTCGGTCAACTCCTGTACTAACTTGTAAGGCCGATTGCTTTGCTGCTTCCTCACATCTATACTTTTCGTCGGCACCCTTCAACTATTGTCTCCTTATAATCCGTTTATACGTCGAATTAGGGATTCAAAAATCAAAAGTAGGTCAAGTTCAATTTTGATCTGTCTGTTAGTTTGTTGCATCACGGAAATGTAGCTTAACAGATTTTTTCCAAACTCGGTATTCAAGTTCAGGAATAGCCAAATGTTGCACTAGGCTATATATTATTAAATTACTATGCAGTATCAAAACATGAGGGCCAGAGCAGAACATGTCAAATTTCTCCGTTAATATAAGCATTATGGAAAAACGATACAAGGCAGTTCTGAAAACTGTACTTTCTCATCATTTCTGTTTCACGAGTTTTGGTGCATGGGAAATAATAACGGAGATATTCGCGATTATTACATGTTGCACAAACTTTCAAATATCCCCGGTATTTAATTACATCCCAAATTATGTTTTACCATTAATACGAAGCATGCCATAAAGACTTCATTAATATACGTGATAATTGTTATAGAGGAATGCTTTAAATTCTTCTAATGTGGAATATAGAAACAATTTCTTATAATCTGAAGGGAGCTCTTCAGCGCCAATATACCGACGTTCTGGACAACTTGCTTGTTTTTGTAAACGTGGGCATAAATAAAATTAAAAAAAAGAATTTGGGGATTGTTTTCTTACAACCCACTAGATCTGTAACTGCAACATCATTAAGGTTTATTTATTTATTTATTTATTTATTTATTTATTTATTATTTACCTTGTTTTACTTGGCGTAGTTATGGCTATGAACCCTTCTTTTACACTAAATGAAATGAAATGGCATATGACTTTTAGTGCCGGGAGTGTCCGAGGACAAGTTCGGCTCGCCAGATGCAGGTCTTTCGATTTGACACCCGTAGGTGACCTGCGAGTCGTGATGAGGGTGAAATGATGATGAAGACGGCACATGCACCCAGCCCCCGTGCCAGTGAAATTAACCAATTAAGGTTAAAATTCCCGACCCTGCCGGGAATCGAACCCGGGGCCCCTGTGACCAAAGGCCAGCACGCTAACCATTTAGCCATGGAGCCGGACTCTTTTACACTAAACCAAGATTAACAAGTGCATGAAACTAATACATCTTAAATTAAATGGGAAATAACTAAAAAACGTCCCTATAAATCAACTAACGTACAAGTGTTTGAAAAATTAACCGCGAGCCCATAAATCGTATGTTTTTATTGGTCCACTGACAATTATTGACCTTTATCGGTTTCAAATCGAGCTGTGCCTTCAGTGATAATGTTTGATCCCTCTTCGCTGTCGATTGTCAGGATGTCAGCTCTACGAACACTTTTGTTGCTTGCAAATGCAGTGGACTTCCTTGTAGAATTTGAAGTATTTTGGTGGCCAGGGATACCGCTATCTTGCTCCTGATTAGATGGTGCCGAGTATTTCTCAGGAGCCAAGACTGTGTGCAAGAGTTTCAGTCTCGTGGGTGCCGTTTCTGACTCTTTCGACGGAGAGCCATTACTGGGACTACATTGGCCTGCAGTTTAATGCCTAAAAGGTGTGCGTAACAAAAAATCTAGGATATATAATTTTCAACATTTTTCTTACGATACTTTTCACCGTACGAATTTAAAATTTGTTAAATCCATCGGTAAGAATATTTTACGAGGAAACAGCATGAACGGTCATGGTAACGCGCTAACTCGTGATTGCTTTTGTAAACTGCAAACTCGCATGATAAATAGCCCCTATTGATATATAAGATAATCAATACAACTATTGAAATAAGAAGAACGTGAACGAACAATAATTTGAAGAAAGGGGAAAAGCAATCATAAAAGAGGATACGGAGACCTGACATGCCCTAACATCGCCGAAATGGAAGAAAACAAAATGTGATAGCCTAAAATGACTCAAGTCACATATAAAAAAAGTAGCACTGTACTGATTGACGGTTGTTGTCAGTTGAGGTTATTGTGCTTCTCCTGCTGCCACTCATCTCCACTAGATGTCATTACTGCTACATTTGAAAAAAACTAACCCGTCTACGGCGGGTACGGTACAGCTAGTAAGCAATAAAAAGTGAGCACCCAAAAATCACACAGAAATATTTGTGCGTTTATCTGAACATGTCTGCTTTTTGAACATGCATGCTTAAAATCTTTGAATTTTCTGGAATATTTAAGTAATGAAAAAAACATTTTCAGTATTCTTTTACCAACAAATCGTCTTCTATGTTGCTTATATTCTGCATCAGCATTAAATAGCCACTTATATTGAAAACGTAATTTTCATACTTCATTTGAAATAATTGAATTATAGCGTATCTTTCAAGATCATAGATGGCGCACTTTACGAGGAATCTACCCCACTTTGTGACTGGTAAAGCACAATGTTGTTTACGATGCACTTAACAGAGACATACATCCTTTCTTTACCATCCTAATATTGTTACGTCACTGAATAATAAGTAAATAATATGCATCTTAGTGCACTACCTGTCTATCCTTGAATTTAAATACTAAGTTTCAAGAAATTTGGTTTAGTCGTTTTCCCATCACCCCATTACAGAGAGACAAAGAAAAATTGTACTAAACCTGTGGTAGACCGGGCGAGTTGGCCGTGCGGGTAGAGGCGCGCGGCTGTGAGCTTGCATCCGGGAGATAGTAGGTTCGAATCCCACTATCGGCAGCCCTGAAAATGGTTTTCCGTGGTTTCCCATTTTCACACCAGGCAAATGCTGGGGCTGTACCTTAATTAAGGCCACGGCCGCTTCCTTCCAACTCCTAGGCCTTCCCTATCCCATCGTCGCCATAAGACCTATCTGTGTCGGTGCGACGTAAAGCCCCTAGCAAAAAAAAAAACCTGTGGTAGACTCTTCTTACACATAATCCGCGATTTTTTTAAAAAGATTAGTGTGAACTGTACAAACAAACTTACATGTTTTGTATATGAATATCAACGAATACAGGGAAATACTGACGAAATTCCTTCGTGCCATAGCTGGTGACTATTCGACCTAAAATGTGCACAAGGTGCTATGATGGACCGGAAATGCCCAGCCTCCCACATTATTTATTATTGGTGGAACGTACATTAAGAAGCCGAGGCACTGTTCAAGTACCGCAGGTAATACACACCATATATACATAATAAATTTGACTCTTGACTGGTGCCTTAATTTAGTGTGACGAATAAATCAAAGTAATTACAAATGTAGCTGTGATGCCGCTGAACACATTTCTGTTGTGAATTAAACTACATAGCGTTCGACCATAAATTAAAATTAAACTATTCATATCCAGATTGGTGTTTGAATTTATATTTCTAAAACCTGAGAGATGCCAGGTTTCCTCAGTTAGAAGAATAATAGACATGATTTGTATAATTTATGTTCAGTGCCCGATCTCGAATTAATACTCGTCACTTCTGTACGATACGCACTGAAATAGATTATCTATATGGAAAGTTGTTTCTAATATGAATCCTACATCAGTTCGGGAAATAACAGTCTCTACCAACATCACAGTAGATAGCGCCAAAGGTACCTGCACCGTATCTCAGTTCTTACAGTGTTAGCTCCACCACATACAAATCGCAATATACAGGGTGAATCAGAAATATGTTTATGGTAACTGTAGTGTATTACAGGAAGAAAATGTGAAAGGCAAGTTGAAATCTTCCTTTCATCATAGTCCCTCAAATGTTTTTTTTAATTCACTAATACTTATATTTGTAAATTTGTTTGGATTTCAAAATGTATACGTACATCAAAATCAAAACAGCATCCAGAAAGTTTAATGGCAGATAGAAAACTCGCGCATTGCACAGCGAAGACAATTATACAACGATAGTGATGCCAATCAATCAATCAATCAATCAATCAATCAATCTGCATTTAGAGCTGTCGCCCAGGTGGCAGATTCCCTATCAGTTGTTTACCTGCGCGGCTGTGAGCTTGCATCCGGGAGATAGTAAGTTCGAATCCCACTATCGGCAGCCCTGAAGATGGTTTTCCGTGGTTTCCCACTTTCACACCAGGCAAATGCTGGGGCTGTACCTTAATTAAGACCACGGCCGCTTCCTTCCAACTCCTAGGCCTTTCCTATCCCATCGTCGTCATAAGACCTATCCATGTCGGTGCGACGTAAAGCTCCTAGCAACAAAAAAAAAGTTGTTTACCTAGTCTTTCCTTAATTACATACAACGAAGCTGGAAATGTATCAAATATTTCCTCCCTTGGTAGATTATACCAGTCCCTAATTCAACTTCCTATAAATGAATATTTGCTCCAGTTTGCCCTCTTGAATTCCAACTTTATCTTCATATTATGAAATTTCCTTTTAAAAACTCAATGTAAGCTTTTTCGTCTACTAATGTCATTCCACGCGATCTCTCCATTGACAGTTCGAAACGTACTGCTTGGAAGAACAGTTCGTCTCCTTCCTCCGAAGTGTTTCCAGCCCAAAGTTTGCAACATTTCCGTAACACTACCCTACCGTTGGAAATCTCCCAGAACAAATCGTGCTGCCTTTCTACGGATCTTTTCCAGTTCTCAAATCATCCTGATGAGGGTCACATACACTTCAACATATTCTAATTGAGATTACCCTCTTAAACATTTGAAGAGATCTGTAACCATTATTTACGATCATACTTAATGCGATCATCCCCAATAGAGATCTTTCCTTGTAAACAGGAAGTGGCTGAGCGGTTTGAGTCACGTAACTAAGAGCTTGCATTCGGAAGATAGTGGGTTCGAACCCCGCTGTCGGTAGCCGATTGGCCTATTTTCACACCAGGAAAATGCTGACGCAGTAATTTAAATAAGGCCGCGGTCGCTTCCTTTCCAATCCTAGCCCTTTCCTATCCCATCGTAAATGTAATTATATATATATATATATATATATATATATATATATATATATATATATATATAAACACCTAGGTACTTGCAGTGGCCCTCACGAGATATTTTCAATCCATTAACACATCAATTAAGTCTGAGAGGACTTCTCCACGTACTGAAACACAACTTGACTTTCCACCCCATTCACCATAACACCATTCTTTGCTGTCCATCTCACAACGTTGTCAATTCCCTTTCGCAATCGTTCACAATCCTGTAAATCATTTATTACTTTATACAGCACATCATCTGCAATGAGCGTTGCATGTGATTCCAGGTTTTTTAATATCATTAATGGGATATTACGTATCGTCACTGTGTGAAAATAATAATGATTCGCCCGAAAAAGGAATGTTTATTTTTAAAAAGAGGCTGCACCATCGTCCATTTTGTGTAACGTCCATTGACAAAATGTTTCCGGAGAACGAAGTCATATCTTGGAACTCCTGATCTACTTCGCGACCATACAGGTTAAATTTATTTTTATATAACACTCGCATATCAGTTGATGTTATCCTGTTGTGTATGTGCCTGAATACCAACATAAGCAACATTCCAGACAGCGTCTATGATCACTTCCCACCACATATTAAAGGAGCTTCTCCAATAGAAGGTTTCAATCCAATTACCCCACTTGTATACAAATTTCGTTGAAGGCTCCAGAACGCATTGCCTGTCCGTTGTCTTTTCTTGTAATACAGGCATTATATTTTTCCATAGATGAGAAACATATCAACGAAATCATCACAAGAATACCTAACAAGAGTAGATTAGTAATAAAAATTATATTAAAAATCATATTCCTTCCTCTAGTGCAGGGCCACTCAAACGCCCAAAATCTCACGCGTGCAAACCGAGGCAGGGTTCCTGTGCACAGTGCATCGGTCCCACTCGGCTTGACTAGGACCAACGCTTCGTCTCTGGGCTACTCGGCTAAGCTCGGCTAGACTCGGCTTGGATTTGGAGCGCTACGGAGCAAGTGAGGAAGAGGGAGACAGCGGAGCGAGCTAGACAGGCGTGGGGAAAGAGAGAGAGAGAGAGAGAGAGCGCTATTGCTCCAAATCGAGGAGTGGGGTCTGCACTCTGGTCAACCAAGCCAAGTCGCCTTTTGTACCGTGCACAGCGCAATGCACTGGTGCATGTACCCTGAGAGGCCCTGCTCTAGAGGATTGAACAATCTTTATGTCGTGACCATTTTTTAAACAGATACAGATTTCAGGCAGCAGAAATGTTTAATAAAACATTATTATCGTTTGAAAGGCGAAACATACAAACAAATGAATATTTTAATACGTTCAAAAATCTACATAGAGTAGGATTCGATTTAATTACCCATTTTCAATTACCAAAGACGACTGGTACCTAACCATTTCATCTACAATGACAACATACTCCCTGCTCCCAGAAAGTGCCCTATAATGTACTTCCCCCCTCCCCGTGGCATTTAATTCCCATGTCATATCTCTAATTCATATTTTACATCATTAATTTAGCAACAGATCACTTCAAACAACCTAAGTAGTTTGTATTATTGGTGCATGTGTTATGAAAGCACGCTATAAACAGCATGTTTGAGGAATGATCCTTTAATATTGGCACACATATCGCGTTTAGTAGATTTTCCTGTGCAAGTTCGGCTCTTTTTAAATTGCTGATATATAAGTAGTAAGCAGAGTAATATCGACCTCAAAGACTATCAACGTTAGATGGGTTGCGTATCTTCATGAGTGTTAAGGGACAGGAGGACCATTTCGCATATAGAATATTTGAGCACGCTTTCCTTGGAGTAAATCACTTGTTATAAGAAAAGAACACAACAGTCAATACAACAGAGCAATATATAAAGGAGTGCAATTTTGAAGTCGGAAATATCGCCCAGTGAATTGGATTGATATGTTATGACTACGTGACCACTGACCAAATAATGTTCAATACCAAGAAGTTTCTTATATACTATCGATATTTATATTTCAAATAGACACGTCAGATCGCATTTTCTGATTACCACATGGGTCCGAAAGACAAAAGAAATAATTCTTATATGCATCGAAGGGTAGAAGTTCAAAAACAATGATAAAGTACCCCAAGTGAATTACTAAACCATTAAAAAAACCTCAACAAATTGAAAACTGAAAGACAATTAACAAAAATACAAAAGTACATTTCATAGTTTCTCTGCAAGTACCTGAATGGTTTCAAAATATTCCCTTGTGATATTAAATATCATTCTGTAGCAGTCAAGTAATTTAAGAAAAGGCACTAGCCCCCTCCCTCTCTCTTTCTTCCTTCCTCTCCGTTTCTTTCCCTCAATGAACTGTTCCAGAGTTTGTCAGATTAATAAACTCAAAAGTGGCTATTGTTTATGTTTCGCTTCTTGATATATACTAAGTACACAGTACATCTTTCGTTACCAGTCCCGTTCTGCTTGGGTACGTAAGGATTGTATGATTTTCATCTATTACAATGGGTTGCGATATAGTGTGTGTAATTGTAATTATTTGTTCATGGGATTGAGATCGATACACTGGAATTTGAAAAAGAGGTCTATTCCAGCGGGGTGAGAAGAAATTATCACAGACTGCTTCTTTGTATAGTATCAATGATTCTGTGAAAACAAGCTTTGTCCATTGGAGTGTTGGTGTCAGTCACATTATCCTACAATTACACAACAAATGTTAGGAATGCGTGACTAGGAAAAAGTGGAGGGCTGAAAATACAACCTGATAATCCATTCAACTAGTTTTAAAATAAGTATTAAGATGTAGGTAACTCTTCACGGCCACATCTTCTGTGACGTTTGATGTCGTGAAGTTTAAGGTGGGGGTATGTGTTAATACGAGTGTTGCTTATTTTGTTTTGTTGTTCGCAATCGAGAAAGAAATCACTACGTTCCAATATAGGGAGTTGGTAGGGAAACGAGTTTATATTCACCTTTCCACACCAAACTGAAAAATAACAGAAATGGCGTTTCAGTAATAAGGTTCTGGCAGCCGCTATGTAGGCTGTTAGAGTAGAGTCTCGTTGAGTGATGATGAACAATCATTTTCCACTGTCGTTATCAGGGTCGTCACTGGAGAACTGCTCTGGGAAAAAATGCAGACTTATAATGACTCCTGTAACAGCCATTTATCAATACACCACGCGATTCTGCCATGTAAATCACAAAGATAAAAAAGGGAGTTGTAAATATTTAAATTCATTGGTGATACTAACATGAAAGTTTTATTGTCTTTCAAATAAACTTCATTTTAAACATCGTGCAGTTACTATGATTCGCCCTGAATTTATGAAATGGGAATATCAGTTGAGGATTTCTGACAGTTACAGTACGTGCATATCATTTTGCTGACGGAGGTAGTGGTTGCAACATTTGTGGTAATGCCTTGGAGTAGCACTTAAAACCAGGAGGAACGTCGGATCCCCACTCTTTGGGACATATGTGAGAGAACAGATTTCTGTTATTTCACAGATTACTAGTATGTGCTATTGCTGTTAGAAGTGAAATCCAAAATACCGTTCGAACCAGTGGCTGAAGAAGCATAGATCTGCAAGGGACCCGAGATCCCAGAAGCCGATCTGTAACGAAACGCATTTGAGAATTACATGAAGTTGTGGAGATTGTGTTGAGTAACCTAGACTTACTGTTATGTTAGTATTTAAGCAATATCAAGGGCAGTGAGTACATTTTCGAATCAGAAATCTTCTAACAGTTTACTTCATATTGTCAATGCGCAAATTGTTAAAAATTTAGATCCCATGGTGGTGCAACAATTAAAGAATAAACTGAATAAACGTAAAGAATAAACTTGATTCAAAGTTGTTGAACGGTTAGAAAGACTAAAGTTATATTTCAGGAATTTTTCAAGATCTCCATTGTTTGAAAACTATACGAGGTTATTTCTATTTACAACACAATGTCGTTAATATTGTCGTATAATGATTATTTCGTCTGCACCACATCAGCAGCTAGTAGAAAATGTTGCCCACATGAGAGCGATGGAAAGGGTAGTGTGAAAATTATAAGTCTCTGTACATAAAGGTGGTCTGTAGGAGATACAGTTGTATTTCCCAAGTGGTATTCATCCGTGTTCGTGAAATGTTCAGAGCAGACTTGTGCAATAAGTAACGGTTGAAGAACGAGTCACTACAATGATCGTAAAAGCTCACTTCATCCAAATCAAGATGTACCTCAAAAAATAAGATTCCTAGAAGGAAACCATATTTTAATTTCATCGATTGCAAATGTTAAAAATATTTAAGCTCTTTAAGTCTTTAGGCTTTTCCATTCGTGAAATTACCAGCGTTTCGCCCCAGTGTAGTTGTGGGCTCATCAGTTGGAATGCTACACGTTTCAAGACCCTGGCGCTAGTGCGCCGTTGAGGCACCACTGCAAGCCTCCTATGTAGGACAATGCAGTGACTGTGCACTAGGAGAAGCATGTGCCTCCACTTGTATAAATGCCTGCTTTTGGCTTATATCAAAAGTAAGGTTCCTAGAAGGAAACCATAATTTAATTTCATCGATTGCAAATATTAAAAACATTTTACGCTTTTTCAATCGTGAAAATACCAGCGTTTCGCCCTAGTGTAGTAGTTGGCTCATCACTTGGATTGCTACACCTTTCTAAGACGTGGTCAATTATTCAAGACAACACGATATATAGTCATTCTTCAAGAACGCATATTGATTCTCCACTCTTTATATATAGTGTATCATCACATAACAAAAGTGCTTCAAACAAGAGCTCGCACTGAGAAACGTTATTTCCCAGGCAGATATAAGGATGCACTGTAGTAGGGTACTGATAGGCATTACTACTCATCATAATCACCATTCTTACCCAGGCACTTGTTCCAAAGGTATACCAAGGCATCGATGCCAGCATGGAAGAAATCTACGTCCAGTCTCAGAAGCCACGTCGTGCTGAACGACGGCATCGTCGTTGAATCACTTACCACCCAGGTGCTTCTTCAACGGTCCGAAGAGATAGAACCCACTGGGTTCCAGATCTCGGCAGTAGGGAGGACTGTCCAGATGATTAATTTCCTCTCCAGGCAAACGACAGTGACACACTGGAGCGTTTACGGGTGGCAATTCCTAGATAAAGAACTGGACTTCTCTCTACAGGCGTCGTGTTGCTGCACGTCAACGCCGGACCATATGCAGCCAACAGAACTTGTGTATTCTTACGACGGCGCTTCCGGTGGGAGGTACTGGACCACCCTCCTTATATCTCGACGTGGTACCGAAAGATTTACATTCATTTTCAGAATCTATGGCCACATTTATTACAACTACACTAACTTACACAAAGCCACGATATTTCAAAATGTAAGTTGGAGAGCTTCGATTTCCGGCAGTGCTGATGGACTCATGAGCACTAACTTTAAGATCGGGAAATTCCTTGAGCACGGATGACAGTTAACTGGCCGAGAAGAATAACTCTAAGAAGAGGGGATGAGTTTTGTATATAGAGTACAGGTACACTATCACGCTGAGGTGGAAAGAAATACTGACATTCATGAAAAGATTTAGCTACGCAATGTTTTAAACTACTTCATTATTGAAAATGTGCTCTTTAAAAAATCTAGTTACAATTTTAGTAATATCGAGAAAAAGATTATTCATGGTCGAGTTGCTCCTTGCGTAATATCAAGATGAGCAGTGATTTTATAGTAATAATAATAATAACAAAGAATGAAATAACTTTTCCCTCACATTTTTGTTGCCAGCTTCGCAATCAAAAATTGCTGGAAGTTACACAGTTACAGGAAAGAGATGAGATGTCATCATTTCAAAGGTGTAATCTACCCACATCCTTTGTCGGTTTATCGAGTAAATAGTCCGGCTCCATGGCTGAATGGTTAGCGTGCTGACGTTTGGTCACAGGGGTCTCGGGTTCGATTCCCAGCAGGGTCGCGATTTTAACCAAAACTGGTTAATTTCTCCGGCACGGGGACTGGGTGTACGTGTCGTCTTCATCATCATTTCATCATCATCATCATCATCATCATCATCATCACGACGCGCAGGTCGCCTACGGGTGTCAAATCAAAAGACCTGCAGCTGGCGAGCCGAAGTCCTCGGACACATCCCGGCACTAAAAGCCATACGCCATTTCATATTTTCATCGAGTAAATACATATAGTTACATTTAGTACTTCTGTAGGGCCTCCCCAAATTTCCTCCAGGGACGTAGGAACTGAGTGCTGACTATCTTCCTGGGTATTGCTGTGCTCTGTGTAGCTACAGAAACATCCACTTGCAAAATTTCTGATGATAATATCAACAAAAACACAAATGTGATGAGTAGAAGCTAGTTGTAAATTTCACGTGCTGTAAGTCACAATTATTCGTCGTCGTATTATACGAAAGAGATTCTGAAGTCCGCATTATAGAAGGAAAAGGTTCATCGTTACTATATAATTTTCAAACAGACTGTTGGAATAAATGCCGAATTCCTGATCATCAGGTTTGTTTGACGCGAAATCAAAGGCAAATGCGTCAGCTTTCTCTGCATCCGGAAGACTAAATCTAAATGTCCAGTGCAGCCGTTTTTTCTGGCTTCAGGGTCTGAATCCCTGCACTCGTTTCATCAGTCACAAAGAATGGATCTTCTACATCATGCTTGAGTTACAATATGTGGAAGCGATAAACCTGCAGCTCTTACATTTAAAATCATCATCATCATCATCATCATCATCATCATCATCATCATCATCATCCTTTCATGTACAAGTCCTATAGAAGAACTGTTACGGTATATACAAAATATTTTCACTCCATCTCTTCCTGGGGAGTCCCAGAGATCTCTTCCAACAGGGGCAGTAATTATTTTTCAAGTCTAGGTATCTTTTAAGTCTATCAAAGATACGTTTTTAAATGAACAACGGAAACATCTGGTTGGAAGCATAGCACTCGAGCAAATGGGCAGCTTCACAGAGCGTGAATCATCAGCGCAACTCTACTACCCCGGGACATATAAAATTTCAGGGAACTGTGTAAGATGGTTGTCAAAACAGTGACGGTTATAGAAAGACAAACAATTACGAAAGAATGTAAAAACAAGGGAACACTTGTACAAGTTTGTAAAATAAGTAAGAAGTATGACAATGTCAACTGAAATCTTAACTAAAATGAAAATGAAGGAGATAATCAGGTGGTTCATGGTAGTATATAATAAAGCATATTATTCAATAAAGACTTGGAAGTGGCACATCTAATAAAAGACTGTAAAATAAAAAGTCAAAGAAAAATATAGCCTTATAAATGGGAAAGAGATATGAAAAAGTGCGAAATAACTTGAACTTTACATTCTTTTTTAAGCTATTAATTAAACAGAGCAACTAAACAGCAAATTATATAACATTATCTGAGGAAGCCGAAAACACAGAAGAAGCCTGTAGCTAGCAATAAAGAGTGTACATGCATATGAGGTATCTTTTACTCTATTGTGTGTGTGTAATCTATTTTATGCAATGTTTTGTTAGGCAGAATATCTGTATTTCGTATAATAATAATTGTATTCATTCTTATTCATCAATATCAGGCATTTATTGGTTAAATCTACCGTACCTAAATGAATTCCCAAGGAATTTCCTCTCTTAGTGGATTCCCTCCAAACACCACATTGTAGAACAACTCGAAAAATAAGTGGGGTTCTCATACCGTTTACTTCACGTTGTCAAAGAGTACTACATCTTGCAGTCACCACACAATAAATAGTTTATCGGACATCTCGGTGTCCCTAGACTCTTAAATTTCACTGGACCATAAAAATGGTCCAGACGAGTAAATCAATATTCAAATGACTCCGGACTCAATATGTGCAGGTTAGGGGACACACCCATCCCCCCTACACACTTGATATCTCCATCCGGGTGTGGTGATCTCTGAGAGTAGTAGTGGACTACGCGACCTTTACCCAGCAATTCATCTTCACAGCTGGACTCTAGGACTCATCATTGCTAGGACAGTGCGTGGTTAATATAAGCAATGGAGACGGAAACAAGAAGCATTCCAGTGGGCATTTGAAGCAACGGACCTCAGATAAACAATTGAGATCGGAGCAAGATCATTTCAAGTGAATTCACCTTTAACATTATGGTTTAAGTGCATTTCCTAGTCGTTTGGAGGGAACGTTGGTTTTCTTTGTATGTTTTTCCATTTATAATACGTGGTCTACGGAAAAGCGTAGCAGTTTCTTGCTCAGTTGGTCTCATGCAGCTTTTTGATTTTCATTTTCATTTTGTACGTTTCTGTTCTCGTCTTCGATGGCTAATTACCAGTTTTAGATATGGATTCCTTTTAATGTACGCATTTAATATTTCGCTGTTTACATATTGTGTGAATAACCAGAGTTGCCAAATCTACAGCATAAAAACCCTGTAATCAAGCTCTAAAATCCTCTAGCTCTTCATAAACAAAACCTCCAGTCGTTTCAAGTATTCGAATTATCTTCTAGAGTCAGAAAAATATCACCGTAAGCTTTCGCCTTTATTATTATAAAGTCTTGCTCCTTGGCAGAATGGTCAGCGTACTGGTCTTCGGTTCAGAGTGCCCAGAGTTCTATTCCCGGGCGGTGCAGGGGAGTTTTTCTTTGTACTATTATTTCCTCGGTCTAGGAGACTTGTTTTTGTCTTAATGCACTTTTCATTCACATACAACACATTGAACTACTAACCACCACAGAAACACTCAACAGTGAATACATCAGTCCACTTAGGGTTGGGGTCAGGAAGAGCTTTGGGCAGTAAAACTGGGTAAAATCCAGATCAAGTGTTGACCTCATAAGTGAGAATAAGACCAAGAATAATGATAAAGAACATTTTACTAATAAAAAATAAATATACTAAACCCAAGTCTTCAAAGGCTAAGAGAACTGCATAAGACGGCAACATTTCCCAACACGTTTTACACTAGTGTTAATGTCATTGAGTCAATCTTCGCCCATTGTATTTCTCAAATCAGTTTTTACCAATTTCGTTTGGTTGAAAGTCCTCTGTTCTTGATCACGGCAAAATCAGTAGAAACAAAGCCAAGTTCTTTGAACGGTTTCTCTTCACTACCAGTTTCGAAATTTGCGACTTCTTTCCAAAAGACAACTACGAGATTTTTTGTATTGTCTTTCTACTAACGTTATTTTTATCCATTGGAAAACTGTTTTCTCGAACTCGTCGTCTTGAAACAAGGGAACAGTGAACGTTTAGAAGACAAGTAGACATTCATTAGGTGACACAATTGCAATATTTTATACTACTTGAGTGTTTGAGAGAAAACAGTGTTCCAACTGTGTGGTCGAATATGCCTTTCACAGACTGTGGTTTAACATTACTCGTGAGTAAATTTTGAATTTTTGCTCCTCCACTTTTTCTCCACACAACAAACCTATCTAAATGAAGTGTCAATGATGTAATGCATAATTTATATCAAACTATGGGAAGTGATGTCCCTACGCTCAACCAAATTAATTTAAACCATGACAACAATATACAGTATATATATATATAATTTCCAGAAAATATCGGAAACAATAATATAGATTTCCCTCTTTCCTCTGACTTTTCCTCCACTCCATGTCGCAGATCCTCCAGAATTAGATGGAAATCTCTCATTTTGGCAACGTTGTGAATAAGACATACAAAATGAGATTTATAGATACAATAGTTGCAATAGTATGAATCTTAAATTTATTTAACAATGTGCTGTTAGTGAAATAATGGGATGAGAATTTTTTCTGCAAATCTTTGCAAAAAGGAAACGTTTTTTGAGTTTTTAATTAAGTCGGTTATACAATTCGAAAAACCAGTGACTCTAGACGCCCATTCATAATGTAGAGAAACTGATAAACTGATGTGTTCCGGAGTCAGGCCTACAAAGTAGAACACAGGTGGAGTATTATATTATACCAACAACTTTAGGCACCAAATCACAACTAATAGAACTAGCGTGCGTGCCATTTATGCATTATATTGTATGACTCCCCTAATGGGCCAAGGACATCATGGTATTTAATATTGTGGTAGGCTTATACGTGTGAGAAAGTAGAGATATAAGGGGATTATTTTTAGTATACATACTAGCTGATGAACCCTTGTTTCGCTACGGAATTCTCAGAAAGACTGACTTTGTGGTTTTCCTAACTGAAGTCA
The DNA here is from genome assembly GCF_040414725.1 of Anabrus simplex. NCBI lineage: Eukaryota > Metazoa > Arthropoda > Insecta > Orthoptera > Tettigoniidae > Anabrus > Anabrus simplex. Next base: position 1,427,120,836 of record NC_090265.1, read on the forward strand.
ATATAGGTCATTACAAAAACGTCAGTAGGAATGTAGCCATTAACAGCAATGTTATCATATAAAATACCCGATCAAATAAGAAACGGCACATTTTCTCACTTTTAACCACAGTACTAAGTATCGATCTTACAGTCCGAAGTTAGAAAGGTAGAAAGTCGTGAACACTTCCCTGCTATTATTCCGTTAAATATGCACACTTATCATTCCAATCAGCGCCTCAGAGTAGCTCGAATGCTATGATGAACCAGTGTGTTAAGTACCAGTAGTATCGGAAAATTTATGAAACAGAGGAATGGCATGCTAAAGAAGAAATTTACTAACTCCTCAGCTACTTCCCTCCAATATTTAGACAGACTGTTACACTCGTACGACTAGGCGAGTTGGCCGTGTGGTTAGGGGCGCGCAGCTGTGAGCTTGCATCCGGGAGATAGTGGATTCGAACCCCACAGTCGACAGCCTTAAAGATGTTATTCCTTGGATTCCCATTTTCACACCAGGCAAATTTTGGGGCTATACCTTAAGTAAGGCCAAGGCTATTTCCTTCACACTCATAGCCCTTCCCTCTCCCATCGTCGCCAAAAGACCTGACTGTGTCGGTGCGACGTAAGGCAAATTTTTAAAAAAATACTCGGTACGCAGCAGTAATCCTACCTATCGGAGATGAGTGGCAACAGAAAACAAAGCACATCACAACAAACAATGGTGTCCGCCTCCGTAGCGTAACGGTTAGTGTTATTACCTCGGGGGCCCGGGTTCGATTCCCGGTACTGCCAGAAATTTAAGAATGGCAGGAGGGCTGGTATGTGGTTGAAATGGTACACGCAGCTCACCTCCATTGGGGGTGTGCCTGAAAAGAGCTGCACCACCTCAGGATGAGGACACGAGTTTACTTAACAAACAATGGTCAATGTAATGTTATTGTTGATCAATTTTACGAGCTTTCTATATTGCAGCCTTCACATTTAGTTTTCTTTCGACTTTGTGATCTTAGGGCGTCTTATAAAATTATTTATAGCGTAGACTGTATTTCCTTATTCTCCGACTTTACATACCGATTTTCATTAAATCCTGTCTATCCATTTTCTCGTGACTCGGCGCTGATGACTTAGTAACAAAAATCCAAATTCATGAATATCTCTGATCATAGGCGGTATGGCAACAATGTATAAGACATAAATGATCGGAAATATAATACTATATAAATTAACTTTAGTTATGTAGTACTTATCGATACGACCACTAATAACATAATTTTAGGCCTACCCCTAAACTACCATTTCATTCAGCGTGAGTAAAATTATTTATGGCGTGGATTATAGCGACTTATTCTCTGACTTTGTATACCGATTTTCATTAAGATATGGCCACTAATAGCGTAAATATATAAGAATTAAATTTTAGGCCTTCCCTAAACCACCATTTCAGTCAGCGTGAATACAATTATTTATGGCCTAGATTGTAGCGACTTATTACCCGACTTTGTATATCTATTTTCATTAAATTCTCTTCAGCCGTTTTCTCGCAATGCATGTACGTGCATACATACATATATAAATACATACATGCATACATGCATACATACATATAGACAGACAGACAGACAGACAGACAGACAGACAGACATTACGGAAAAGTAAAAAGTGTATTTCCTTGTTACTGTGGGCACGTCTGATACAGAAATACCATCCGTTTTAAATTCTGAGCAATGTACAAACAAAACTCTTATTTTATATATGTAGATAATAATAATAATAATAATAATAATAATTATTATTATTATTATTATTATTATTATTATTATTATTATTATTATTATTATTATTATTATTATTATTATTATTATTATTATTATATGTAGATGTGTCACTGCAGTGTTTTCCTGAATAAAACAACACAAACAATTGTTTTAAACAAGGAACTTAGTCTAAAATATAAACGTCCAATCCCGAAACAAAACTCCATGGCACTATAGATCTAACGAGCCTTTGCCTACCGAGCGACCACTGTCCAGCCTAAGGTCTGCAGGGAACGAGGTGACGCGTGGTCAGCGTGATGAATACTCTCGACGTTATTCTTGGCTTTCTAGAGCAGGGCAATCATCTCACCATCAGATAACTCGTCAGGTGTTCTCGCGTAGGTTAAGTGGGCTTGAACCAGCCCTCATATCCAAACAAAAATCCCTGAGCTGGTCCTGAATCGAACCTGGTGCCTCCGGGTAATAGGCAGACACGATACCTCTAGACCGCTTGGCTGGCCAAAAGAAACGTCCATAAAAAATAATTAATGGTTATCAGTGAGGAGAAAATGAACATCATCGAAATGGTGTCACATTTCAAGCACCTAGGATGCAGGCTAAGTCAAGAATGATATGCGGATGCAGAAATCAAATGAAAAATGGGCATTGGAAGAGGTGTGTTAATTAACAAAACATCTTGTATGTAATCGTGACTTCAGATTGGTGTGTCATGGAGTGTATGGGTGATATTAAAGGTTTCATAAGCGAACCAACTGTAGGCTTTTGAAATGTGGGTGTATTGCAGAATATTGAAGATTCCTCGGGTGCACTACGTCACCAACGAGGTAGTCCTCAGTCGTGTAATGACAGAGAGCCTGATGCAACGTGGCATAGAAGGCAAGATAGAAGGGCAATATGGACGTGGGAGGAGAAAATTATCTTGAGTGCGGGGACTCCGACAAGGGACTGTCTAGCCGGGGTGGCAGAAGCGTGCTCACTTCACCAGGGTGGACGTGGGTTCGATTCCGCGTCAGAAAGTCGAAAAATTAAGGGACGAGATTTCCATTTTTGGACGAGCACATGACTCTGAGGTTCACTCATCCTACACCATGAATGAGTACCGGGTTAATTCCTGGGGGCAATGTTGGTCGGGCACAGAACTGTATGGAGATGACTTTGGTTCATTTTTATCTTTGGAACATCCAACTACGGTTGGACAACGGCGTTGCGAAACAATCACTCCATGATATTCACCAACCTTCCGTGAGAAGAAGACATTGGAATAAGGAGAAGTGTTGTTTTTCTGTTACCTACTATCTGACATTAGGTGTGAGGATTTCAAACGACTAAGTCTGCTGTTATTGTGATAAGAGTACATTCGAGACGGCAGCTGAAAATGGTCGCAGATCGTAATTGGTGCCCTGATCCATGCATAGTTCATGTCGTACACTGCCTGGGAATGCAGAAAATGCAGTGTACAGGAGAACAGTAGCCGGCCTCCATTTTCTAGAGGAGCACAGGTGTGCTAGGTTATACTAATTCCTGGTTAATTTTTAGTCATAGGAAAATCGCTAAATATATAAACAGATGAAGTGGCAAGCATTTTGCTTTTGATCACGCTCTTAAATCTATACCGAGTTATTGCTGGATATTAACGGAGTTGATAAATAATTTTAACTTCTGATAATAGTAAACATCCGAAGTAATCGTCTGGTTATTTGGGAGTACTGTAGTTCATAATAAAGAATACCTTTGAAAACCTATCAGGCTCATAACATCAGTTAATATAAGAAACATAACCTCTGTCAAAAACTGTCAACGGTCCCATGGCTGATGTGATGAACAGAATCATAAAATTGTAACCGAAACATCACAACGTATTTGTTATGACATGTCTAAGATCCAGTGGGTTTCTTCTCTGTTTTACGTTGAACCGGCACAGAGATGTTTATGATGACGGTGGGACAGGACAGAGCTACGAATGGGAAGGAAACGACCGTGGCCTTAATTGAGGTATAGCCTTAGCACTTGCCTAGCGTGAAAATAATAAACCATGGAAAATCATCTTCAGAACTGTCGACAGTGAGATTCGAACCCACTATCTCCTGAAAGAAAGCTAAAAGCTACCTGACCCAAACCGCGTAGTTACCTCAATCGTGAAAGATCCCGTGTTAGATTACCGTAATATACTGTATATCTCCTCTTACAGTATACAAGACTTCCCTGAAAACGTCTTGCTTATGTTCAAATTCCGGTCAATGCAAGTGAAATCTTGGAACTGTAAGACCACGTATCTGCACATAAGATTACACACAAAGCTGCTGGTCCCCCAGCTTATGAATTAAAATAAAAAGTCTCGTAAATTACGGTATTTTCATTATCAACGATGAACAGCACTTAACTTCCCAAAGTTGACTCATGATCGGGGATTGACATTCGCTAGGGATACATCAGTGATATAAAGTTATGTAAAAAAGTATTTAAAAGTGTACGTACAGTACATGATCCTCCTCAGTTTATCCCTGGAGATTACGAGGTGTCGTGTGATCGGCACGACGAATCCTCCCAGCCGTTATTCTTGGTTTTCGATAAGTTTTCTTTAAAATAATTTCTGCATAAAGAAAGGCTGATAAGAATATAATAATACTGTAGAAATCACAAGAAGACAAAGAAAAAGAAAGAAAGGATGATTGTGTCTCCGCTTTGCACGCACACTCACACCCTCCCATGATTAGCCCCAGCGAGCCATGGCCTACCAAGCGAGCGCTGCTCAGTCGGATGGAGGCCTACAGATAAGGAGGTGTCGTGTGGTCGTCACGGCGAATCTTCCTGGCTGTTATTCTTGGCTCTCTAGACCGGGGCAGCTATCTCATCGTAAGATAGCTCCTCAATCACGTAGGTTGAGTGGATTTCGAACTAGTCCTCAGATCTTGGTATGTATATTTACGTATGGCTATTGTTTGCCTGGTGCATCCCTCATAAGGCAAACCTTCCGACGAGGGTGGGCGGCATGTGCCGTGTATAGGAAACTGCATAATATTGTAGTGGAGGATTGTGTGGTATGTGGTGTGTGAGCTGCAGGGATGTTGTGGACAGTACAAACACTCAGTGTCCGAGTCAGGGGATTTAACCATTTACGGTTAAAATCTCTGACACGACAGGGAATCGAACCCGAGGCCCACTGTACCGAAGGTGAATACGTTGACCATTCAGACAAGGAGCCGGAGATATCCCAGTAAAAATCCTTGACCTGGTCGCGAACTGAGACCTCCGGGTAAGAGCCAGGCACGCTATCCCTACACCGCGGGGCCTACTGTGTCTCCACATACACATCATATATGATGAAACTATTACAAATTTTACGACATACAGTAGGCCTAGGATAAATTCAAGGTTTTCTTAAAATGTATTCATTATTAAAAATCTTCTTCTTCGCTTTTTCCACGCCTTATGGGGTCGCGGATGCGAACTGTGTCCAACATGTCGATGTGGCCCTGTTTTACGGTTGAATGCCCTTCCTGACGCCAACCCTATGTGGAGGGATGTAATCACTATTGTGTGTTCCTATGGTTGTTAGTAATGTAGTATATGTTATCTGAATATGAAGAGGAAAGTGTTGGAAGAAACACACGGATTAATCAGATGCGATTAAAACCCACTACCCGACCGGTAATTGAACCCGCGTCCCTTCGGACATTATTATTATTATTATTATTATTATTATTATTATTATTATTATTATTTATTATTATTATTATTATTATTATTATTATTATTATTATTATTATTACAAACTGCAGCCTGAAGTCTCTCTCAAAAATTTCATATTAGCTATGTAAACTATTCATTCATCCTGTTTCCGAATGGTCCAAGCATCGCTGCCATAGGGAAGAACTGGTCTCGCGAGAGCTAGTAGTAGTATAAGTAGATATTATACAGTCACCCACTGTTGTAGTTGTGAAAATATATATGTGTTATGGACGCAAATAAATAAATAAATAAATAAATAAATACTGAAAGAGAATTAATGAAAACAAAACAGAAAGTGCTTACCGATAAGAGAAACACTTTTTTATTTGCTAGGGGCTTTACGTCGCACCGACACAGATAGGTCTTATGGCGACGATGGGATAGGAAAGGCGTAGGAGTTGGAAGGAAGCGGTCGTGGCCTTAATTAAGGTACAGCCCCAGCATTTGCCTGGTGTGAAAATGGGAAACCACGGAAAACCATTTTCAGGGCTGCCGATAGTGGGATTCGAACCTACTATCTCCCGGATGCAAGCTCACAGCCGCGCGCCTCTACACGCACGGCCAACTCGCCCGGTGGAGAAAATACTAACAGCAAACAATTCTTACTTCAGTGTTTCAAATGACCGTTGAGAAAACAAAGCATTTGGAAACGCGGCACACCGTTGAGAGGAGAGAAGTTGTATTTTCATTTGTAAAGGATAATTTAAAGCTTTTTACTTCAATAATAAATCCTTCCGAAATAATAACCTGCTCATTTAAAGGGTTTTTATGTCTGTCGTTAAACCTATGCAATATGAACAATGCAGTAAATTACCCGCGGATAATGCCAGACGAATTGTCATCTTAGCCAAGCTGTCTGTGAAACCCCCACACGCGTAAGAAAATCAGTTGAGACGGGCCAGGAGAATATGGAATGATGGATTACACCTGTGTGATGAATGAACGAGTCTTATGATCAATTGATTAGCTCGTTAAAGAGGCCCAAGCGTCGTGGCACGCCAACTGCACCACCTACAGTTCTCTAATGAAGCCACGGTGTGGCATGCGGCCGTCCTGGGGAGCTGCACGGGGCGTCCCACAAACACAATTCAAAACCTTCAAACATTCGCACTGCTTTATTTTTGATTTCGGGTCCACAATATAATGACTATTTAACTTGTCGCAGTATTGGAAGTATGTCACTGATCACAGCTTCCTTTGTGCCTGTCCATGAAATGTGTTTGTTGCTTCAAGTAAATGTTTTGGACCGGGAGAGTTGGCGCAGCTGTGAGCTCGCATCCGGGAGGTAGTGGGTTCGAATCCCACTGTCGGCAGCCCTGAAGATGGTTTTCTGTGGTTTCCCATTTTCACACCAGGCAAATGCTTGGGCTGTACCTTAATTAAGGCCACGGCCGCTTCCTTCCCATTCCTAGGCCTTTCCTGCCTCATCGTCGCCATAAGACCTATCTGTGTCGGTGCGACGTAGAGCAAACAAAATATGTTTTGGGGTATCATAGTTAACAGAACACTGCACAGACGACAAACCCATCCCACTACGAGGTGAGAGGGACACATTTTTGTTGAAAATACGAAATACGAAATTATTTATGCCAGTGGTACAAAATGTATTTACCTCTGAATGGGAAGGTGAAAATGAAATGCCTTATGGCTGGGAGTGTCCGAGGATATGTTCGGCTCGCCAGATGCAGGTCTTTTGATTTGACTCCCGTAGGAGACCTGTGCGTCGTGATGAGGATGAAATGATGAGAAGGACGACACACACATCCATCCATCCCCCGTGCCAGCGTAATTAACCAATGACGGTTAAAATTCCCGACCCTGCCAGGAATCGAATCCGGGACCCCTGTGATCAAAGGCGTGCACGGTAACCATTTAGAATCGGACATTGGAAAATCCGAGTGAATTGGCTGTGCATTTCTAGACCTCTAGATGTTAACTTGCATTCGGGAGAAGATGGGTTCGAACCCGACCTTCGGCAGCCTTGAAGATGGTTTTCCACAGTTCTCCACTTCCACACCAGAAATCCATGGTCACTTCCTTCCCAGTCTTACACCTTTGCAATCCCATCGTTGCCAAAAGCAAGCGTCCAGTAAATAAAACAATGAAGTCCGTTGTGCAACAGCCCATTAAGTGTCTTGGCCTGCCAAGATGACTGGTGCTCAGCTAGATGACCGGCAGATATTGGAGTGTCACGTGTTAGCATCTTCAGTCGTAGTGTTTGCATTTAGTGCCTGGGTACACTGCATCTTGTACCAGGAAGCCCTTCGGTTGATTTTCTGCTTCAGTTCAGAACAGGAATTTTTGGACTGGATAGTAATCGAACCCGGCGCGTCCCGTTGAGATGCAGGCACTCTACCCCCTTCACCTCAGGGTTAAACATATCACAGAAGTTCACTGCATCTAAATCAAAAGCCAACTCCTTCGGAGTTGCAAACTACTTACGGTATTATTGAAATACGAATAATGCTATAGAAATAATAAGGAAGAGGTTTCTGGTTCGCTTCCAAACCATACCGTACTGTTATAGTTCTGAACTAAGACATCTGTACCGTACGTTCGCAATGCGCACCACACTCCAAATAGCTGTGTACGTCAAAATAATAATAATAATAATAATAATAATAATAATAATAATAATAATAATAATAATAATAATAATAATAATAATAATAATACGTTGGATTCGATTGCTCAACTTTCAGGATACAAGGCAAAAACTAATTACGCTGCAATACCTGTTCCCTTACTTAACTCCAGATATTTTACTGGCATTTTTTGTTAGCATGATCACTCGAACGTACAGTAAGTTATTTATGTTATTCATTACTATACTCCCAAGAAGCTCTTGTCGACTATTTGCAGACACTTCTGAATCGTGGTCTTATTCGGGATGTAATGCAGGGACGGTATAGGTACAACATCGGAATTGCTAAGCCAGCCCCATGGTATACAAATAGCGTGCCTGCCTCTTACCCGGACTTTGGGTTTGATTCCTAGCCAGTTCAGAGATTTTAATTCTAGGCTGAGCGCTCAGCCTCGTGAGACCAACAGAGGAACTGTTTGATAAGAGAGGGTGCGTACCCGGTCATAACAGTCAAGCAATAGTCTAAGGAAGTCATCAGGCTGACCACGCGGAACTCCAGTACCTGCAGGTAATCCGTTTGGGCAAGCCCTCAATAGGCTCGATTTGCCACAGGTTTGTTTCCAATTTCAAAACAAAATTGAAATAACTCACACGCCACGCCTACTCGATGAACGGCGGCGGTGAGACTCTTACGTTAAATGCTAAGAATTTCGGAATGATACCTAAACGTAAATAAAAAAGCAAATAATTCCTTAAAAATAGCATATATGAGATACATATTTTAATTCTTCTCTTTCCTTTACCCTCTTCGCACACCTATGAGATCGCGGGTGCGAACTGTGTCGCACGTGTAGATTTGACCCTGCTTTTACGGCCGGATACCCTTTCTGACGCCAACCCTAACTGGAGGGATCTAATCACCATTGCGTTTTCTGTGGTAGTGTGTTGTCTCTATATGAAGAGGAGAGTGTTGGAACAAATACAAACACCCAGTCCCCGAGCCAGAATAATCAAACACTCGCGATTAAAGTCCCGATCCGGCCGGGGATCTAACCCGGGACCCTCTCAACCGAAGGCCTCAACACTGACCACTCAGCCAAGGAGTTGGAAGAATAAATATCTTGAACTAGTTTTTCTTGTCCACTTACAAAAATGTCATCCGTCCGTTATTACATTCTGAAGTTAGACACGGCTTTCCCTTGTTCGCCATCTGAAAGTTTACCGCATTTTTGTAACTTTATATTTAAATAAATGTCTGATATCTAGCTGTCTCAATCAAGTCATCTTGGCTACTACATCCGAATATCTTCATTTGTTTGCTTATTCGTTCATTTCCTATAGTTGTACTCGTTTCATCCGTTAGAGCAAAGGCATAACTTCACCACCAGCCACGTGTAATTTCTGTAAGGGACAGGCTCATAGTTTAGTCACTTTCGTATTGTCAAAGACAGGGAAGAAAGGAAAGAACACACGTATAGCCCATACTAGAAAATGTCGGGGAATATTCGGAAGGGTACGACAAAATATCGTGCGACGTTGCCATGTCCGCAATGACGCAGGAGGACGCCATTTCGAACATTTGTTGTAAATGGAGCCAGCCTGTGAGACTTGTGCAGGTAAACAGACGTAAATGAGTAGACTGTAAACTTTATATTTACAGGGTGTATCCGTGATTTTGTTACAAAATCTCAGGGATGGTGGACGACGGCAAATGGATCAGTTTGTGATAAGGAACCGTAGTCCGGAAACGTTCGAGTCGAAATTGATTGATACTCCAAGTTGTTTAATGTTCGAACGTTCTTAACAGACGTCGGGATCTGGCCTACTCGTTCACCTAAACTCACCCTACTTGATTTCTTCCTGTGGGGCCATGTAAAAAGCCTTCTGTATGAGACATCTCTCGAGACTGAAGAGGATCTCTTGGCAAGAACTCTCGCTGCCTGCGACGCTCTTCATACGACATACCGGGGATATTCGGACGGCTACGACAGAACTTTGTGCGACGATGCCATGTCTGCAATGTCGCAGAGAGACGCCATTTCGAACATTAGTTATAAATGGAGTACCTCGTGAGACTTGTGCAGGTAAACGGACGTAAATGAGTAGAATTACGCTTAACTTTTGACTCGATCGTTTTCGGAATGTGGTTCCTTATCTCAGATTGATCCATTTGCCGTCCTCCATCGTCCCTGATAGTTTGTAACATAATCACGAACACGCCCTGTATATTTATATATCCAATTGCGAGTCAGTTGTCCACTAATGTAGCCTGTAAGTTATCATAGTGACCTTGACTCCCTTCCTTGCTCTGCCACAAATTTAATACTTGTTTAGTACAGGTGGTTAATGGTGTGGGTTACTGTAGTCAAGTCCTAGTTCGTGAACCATGGGCAACGGCTGAGTGGCTTAGTAAGTGGTCCTGAGAGTTGGGATACCAGTTGCTATGGAATGGGAGTGAGCAACTTGGACATATTCTGAGTCATGGCCCTCCTTGTGCTCAGGCGGCTAGGGCTATATAATCCACCGGTGGTCCATAACCCGTTAGAAGACAGATCCGCACTTGGACTATGTGCAAGTAGGGTAGCATCCTGCTTCATGAATTTACCGAGCTCAGAACACTTTAAACAACCCTTGGACCTATGGGAGTAACGGAGTCCCACTCCCATTTGACAGGCGAGGGACACCTTGGAAACAACTAGCTGAATGAAATGGAATTCGATGGGGAGCTATCAATACTAATGGGGCTTATGGAAGAAAGAAAGTAGAACTGGCTGAGTCAGCAAAGAGGATGCATCTGGATGTGCTAGGAGTAAGTGATATTCGGAGATAACGAGGAAGAGATAGGAGGTTATAAAGTGTACTTGACGGGTGTTAGAAAGGGAAGGACAGAGTCTGGGGTAGGGCTCTTTATCAGGAATACCATTGCACGCAACATAGTTTCTGTTAGGCACGTAAATGAGCGAATAATGTGGGTAGATTTGTCAGTTGGAGGAATTAGGACAAGAATTGTCTCCGTGTATTCACCATGTGAGGGTGTAGATGAGGATGAAGTTGACAGGTTTTATGAAGCATTGAGTGACATCGTGGTCAGGGTCAACAGCAAGGACAGAATAGTGCTAATGGGCGATTTCAATGCGAGAGTTGGGAATAGAACTGAAGGATACGAAAGGGTGATTGGTAAATGTGGGGAATATATGGAAGCGAATGGGAATGGGAAACGTTTGCTGGACTTCTGTGCTAGTATGAGTTTAGCCACATTCTTCAAGCATAAGGCTATTCACCGCTACACATGGGAGGCTAGGGGTACCAGATCCATAATAGACTATATCCTAACCGACTTTGAATTCAGGAAATCTGTTAGGAATGTACGAGTTTTCCGGGGATATTTCGATGATACAGACCCCTATATGATCTGTAGTGAACTACTGTAAGTATCCCTAGGCCTAGGGTAGAGAAAGTGGAATCTGTCTGCTAACGAATAAGGGTAGAAAATCTCCAGGACGAGGACATTAGACAGAATTACATGGATATGATATGTGAGTTTAGAACAGTAGACAGTAAGCAGGTTCAGGATAGAGAAAGTGAATGGGTGGAATGCAAGGATGCTGTAGTAGAAACTGCAAGGGAATGCATAAGAACAACTGTGTGTAAAGATGGGAAAAGGCGAACGTCCTGGTGGAATGATGAAGAGAGAACAGCTTGCAAACGTAAAAAGAAGGCTTATCAGAAATGGCTCCAAACAAGGGCAGAGGCAGACAGGAATTTGTACGTAAATGAAAGAAACAGAGCGAAACAAATAGTTGTTGAATCCAAGAAGAATTCGTGGGAAGATTTTGGTAATAACCTGGAAAGGCTAGGTCAAGCAGCAGGGAAACCTTTCTGGACAGTAATAAAGAATATTAGAAAGGGAGGGAAAAAGGAAATGAACAGTGTTTTGAGTAATTCAGGTGAACTCATAATAGATCCCAGGGAATCACTGGAGAGGTGAAGGGAATATTTCGAACATCTTCTCAATGTGAAAGGAAATAATCCTGGTGGTGTTGCGAACAGCCAAGCTCATGGAGAGGAGAAAAATGATGTTGGTGAAATTACGCTTGAGGAAGTGGAAAGGATGGTAAATAAACTCAATTGTCATAAGGCAATAGGAATAGATGAAATTAGACCTGAAATGGTGAAGTATAGTGGGAAATTAGGGATGAAATGGCTTCATAGAATAGTAAGATTAGCATGGAGTGTTGGTAAGGTACCTTCAGGTTGAACAAAAACAGTAATTGCACCTAACTATAAGCAAGGGAACAGGAAGGAATTCAACAACTATCGAGGTATCTCATTGATTAGTGAAAATTAAAACCTACAACCTGTTTTCCAGTCATTGAACGGGTCAGGGATGGAATGAATGAAGCAGATGTAGGCTATTAGTACGATGAGGTCGCCACTCCCAAAGTGATTTATTAATGAAATGAGAATGGAGAGTGTTGCTGGAATGAAAGATGACAGGGAAAACCGGAGTACCCGGAGAAAAACCTGTCCCGCCTCCGCTTTGTCCCGCACAAATCTCACATGGAGTGACAGGGATTTGAACCACGGTATCCAGCGGTGAGAGGCCGACGCGCTGCCGTCTGAACCACGGAGGCTCTCATTGATTAGTATACCAGGCAAAGTATTCACGTGCATCTTGGAAGGGAGGGTGCTATCAGTCGTTGAGAGGAAGTTGGATGAAAACTAGTGTGGTTTCAGACCACAGAGAGGCTGTCAGGATCAGATTTTCTGTATGCGCCATGTAATTAAAAAATGCTACGAGAGGAATAGGCAGTAGTGTTTATGTTTCGTAGATCTAGAGGAAGCATATGATAGGGTACCGAGGGAAAAGATGTTCGCTATACTGGGAGACTATGGAATTAAAGGTAGATTATTAAAATCAATCAAAAGCATTTATGTTGACAATTGGGCTTCAGTGAGAATTAATGGTAGGATGAGTTCTTGGTTCAGGGTACTTACAGGGGTTAGACAAGGCTGCAATGTTTCACATTTGGTGTTCGTAGTTTACATGCATCATCTGCTAAAAGGTATAAAATGGCAGGGAGGGATTCAGTTAGGTGGAAATGTAGTAAGCAGTGGCCTATGTTGACGACTTGGTCTTAATGCCAGATTGTGCCGAAAGCCTGCAGTCTAATATCTTCGCACTTGAAAATAGGTGCAATGAGTATGGTATGAAAATTAGCCTCTCGAAGAATAAATTGATGTCAGTAGGTAAGAAATTCAACAGAATGAATGTCAGATTGGTGATACAAAGCTAGAACAGGTCGATTATTTCAAGTATTTAGGTTTTGTGTTCTCCCAGGATGGTAATATAGTAAGTGAGATTGAATCAAGGTGTCGTAAAGCTAATGCAGTGAGCTCGCAGTTGCGATCAACAGTATTCTGTAAGAAGGAATTCAGCTCCCAGACGAAACTATCTTTACATCGGTCTGTTTTCAGACCAACTTTGCTTTACGGGAGCGAAAGCTGGGTAGACTCAGGATATCTTATTCATAAATTAAAAGTAACAGACATGAAAGTAGCAAGAATGATTGCTGGTACAAACAGGTGGGAACAATGGCAGGAGGGTACTCGGAATGATGAAATAAAGGCTAATTTATGAATGAACCCGATGGATGAAGCTGTACGCATAAACCAGCTTCGGTGGTGTGGTCATGTGATGCGAATGGAGGAGGATAGGTTACCTAGGAGAATAATGGACTCTGCTATGGAGGGTAAGAGAAGTAGAGGTAGACCAAGACGACGATGGTTAGACTAGGTTTCTAACGATTTAAAAATAAGAGCTATAGAACTAAATGAGGACACAGATAGGTCTTATGGCGACGATGGGATAGGAAAAGCCTAAGAGTTGGAAGGAAGTGACCGTGGCCTTAATAAAGGTACAGCCCCAGCATTTGCCTGGTGTGAAAATGGGAAACCACGGAAAACCATCTTCAGGGCTGCCGACAGTTGCAAATCGAGGATTGTGGCGACGTTTGGTAAATTCACAGATGCTTGCAGACTGAACGCTGAAAGGCATAACAGTCTATAATGGTAATATATTTATATGTGTGTGTGTGTGTGTGTGTGTGTGTGTGTGTGTGTGTGTGTGTGTGTGTGTGTGTGTGTGTGTGTGTGTGTGTGTGTGTGTGTGTGTGTGTGTGTGTGTGTGTGTGTTCAACACAGAAGAATGAGATGGACAGTTGAGATGACGAAGACTGAAATACCTTGGAGGAGTTTGCTCACTTCTACTGCAGTTCAGTGACGGAGTAGCACTTAACATACAGACCACTATCGTTTTCCTCACAATCTTAGACGGAACTTTACATCAGTGCAGAAAATAGAATTGTACAGGTTATACGACAGACCTGACATGCACCAGCTACAAATTTACGACCATGATATCTCATTCCCCTTCACATGAGGTAACACCAATTGATGTTAGTTTGTTGGTTAATACGTAGGGCATAATTAATACTTCTTCTAGTGTGAACCATTTCGTCTCGCTTTTTTTTTTTTTTTTGCTAGTGGCTTTACGTCACACCGACACAGATAGGTCTTATGGCGACGATGGGATAGGAAAAGCCTAGGAGTTGGAAGGAAGTGGCCGTGGCCTTAATAAAGGTACAGCCCCAGCATTTGCCTGGTGTGAAAATGGGAAACCACGGAAAACCATCTTCAGGGCTGCCGACAGTGGGATTCGAACCCACTATCTTCCGGATGCAAGCTCACAGCCGCACGCCCTTGACCACACGGCCAACTCACCTGGTTGTCGTCTTGTTAACAACAATTGAAGTGCCAGTCTTTTCATATAATACGATATGATGATCCCAGTGACTAGGATAATTATTCACGCAGGAATAAAATGTTTAATGGGTGTGATAGCCGTGTGGTATAGGTATTAAGGCGGCCGCAGTTCACATCCTCGTCGAAGCATGTGGGAATATGAAATAAAAATTCACATCCTTGTGGTTCGGATTCCGCGTAAAACAGGAAGTCCTTTGGTTATGATATTAACAGTCATGTAAATTACAAATTAATTACGATTGCAAATTCAAAATATTGAATACTATGGACATCGGTTACGTAATTCTATATAAGTCACTTTCCTTTCTCTAGAGGTTTAACGTCACACTAATTCACTATCCTCACGGTGACAACGAAAAAGACGGAAGGGGTGGGGGTGGGGAATGGATGTGGTCGTAATTAATATACAACACACCGAGCAAGTTGGCCGTCCGGTTAGGGTCGCTTAGCTGTGAGCTTGCATTCGGGAGATTGTGGGTTCGAATCCCACTGTCTCTTCCTTCCCAGCCTTAGCCCTGTCCCATCATTTCGTCGCCAAAAACATTCAATGTCCTAATGAAATGTTAAACCACTAGAAAAATGCAGTACCAGCACTTCCGTGGTGTGAAAATGGGAAACCACGGAAAAGAATCGTTGAAGTTGTCGACAATGGGGCTCGAACTTGCCATTTCTGATTTGCAAATTTTAAAAATACTCGCATCCCGGTTCTACAAATAAAGTTTTGTAGTCAGCGTTTTTTTATATTTTTTATTAGTCGGTTACGTTCCATTTCCTTCCCTCGTTTGACCGTGTATTTACAAGATGTACCGATTATACCTCCGTTACTTGTCGATCCGTATTTGCCTTCACTTCTTATTCGGTTTGTTTCTTACTTATGTCAACTAATTTGTTTGTTCTTTCTCATCTCCTTGTTTTAATTTCATTACTTTTTACGTTCCTACCATATGATTCAATCATTCCTTCGAGGAGCACGCTACGTTTGTTTACTTTTTATGAGTTAGTTCGTACATTACCGTCACCCTCCACCCCTCCGTTTCACCCATTGTCTTCCGTGTATCGTCCAATATTAATATTTTTGTTTGCTTTCCTGCGTACTCTAATGCCAGTCTTTCCTTGGTGTTTGTCAAGTTCTTTACTTGTTCGTTCATTTCCTCACTTTGTGCTTGTTTATGTTTTTCATACTTGATTTCTTGGCTGATCCGCCTATTCATAGTTCAGGAGATAAGTGATGCCGAGATCATTGTTCCAGTTAGGAATTCCTCAAAGCTCAGAATAGAGAAACTGTATAGAGAACAGCATATAGGAACCAAAGAAATCAATTACTGAAATGAGGTACTTCTACACCGTAAATATCTTGGTTCTTGGTAAAGGAGCGAAGTAATTGCAACATCAGCCCTGTAGGAATCACTGAGTACTAACAAGGACATTCTTGAAATGTCTGGTGGTTATTCGTATGTATAATCTATAGGCTATATATAAAATTATTGCAACGGATATGCTCTCTCTACAATATTTTGGGATATTTATTCATTGAATATAAACTCGAGACCATTCCAGTGGCTTTTAACGTTCGTTCGTTCGTTCGTTTGTTTGTTTGTTTGTTTGTTTGTTTTGTTTTGTTTTGTTTTGTTTTGTTTTGTTTTGTTTTGTTTTGTTTTGTTTTGTTTTGTTTTGTTTTGTTTTGTTTTGTTTTGTTTTGTTTTGTTTTGTTTTGTTTTGTTTTGTTTTGTTTTGTTTTGTTTTGTTTTGTTTTGTTTTGTTTTGTTTTGTTTTGTTTTGTTTTGTTTTGTTTTGTTTTGTTTTGTTTTGTTTTGTTTTGTTTTGTTTTGTTTTGTTTTGTTTTGTTTTGTTTTGTTTTGTTTTGTTTTGTTTTGTTTTGTTTTGTTTTGTTTTGTTTTGTTTTGTTTTGTTTTGTTTTGTTTTGTTTTGTTTTGTTTTGTTTTGTTTTGTTTTGTTTTGTTTTGTTTTGTTTTGTTTTGTTTTGTTTTGTTTTGTTTTGTTTTGTTTTGTTTTGTTTTGTTTTGTTTTGTTTCGTTCCTCCATCGAGTGGAAACGGCTTTACGAATTTCGACCAAACTTCATATTCAATTCATTCAGGTGTAGAAAGTTTTCGAGTTCTTCTACGTGCCAATGTCCGGCTCCATGGCTAAATGGTTAGCGTGCTGGCCTTTGGTACAGGCGGCTCGGCTTCGATTCCCGGCAGGGTCGGGAGTTTTAACCATGATTGGCTAATTTCGCTGGCACGGGGCCTTGATGTATGTGTCGTCTTCAGCATCATTTCATCCCCATCACAACGCGCAGGTCGCCTACGGGAGTCAAATCAAAAGACCTGCATCTGGCGAGCCGAACTTGTTCTCGGATACTCCCGGCACTAAAAGCTATACGCCATTTCATTACGTGCCAATAAATCTACCGACACGAGGCCAACGTATTTGAGCACCTTCAACTACCACCGGATTGAGCCAAGTTTGAACCTGACAAGTTGTGATCAGAAGGGCAGCGCCTCAACCGCCTGAGCCACTCAGCCCGGACGATACTATCAATTTGTTGTCAAATATATAGACTTTTAGTAAGACGCCTGTCTATTTTAAACATCTTTAGTTCGGTAAACTTTTCTGCTTACTCTTGAAATAGAGGAACAAATTAATGGTCTCTCTCCCACCGCGACTGACTGGCTGCCTCGTAGGTCGATGCTGCAACTCTGTGATGTACAGTACCTGCAACTGCTCATATGCCACCAAGACCGTCACGAGGCATCAGATTCGTCATCATTTGCCAACAGTAACGTTACACTGACAGACTAATTTTAAATGAAGCATGCTCTGTCTCTTCTGTTGCCATTCAACTCCGCCGAAGGCTGAAGAAATTGTCAAGATATGTTTCCTGAAATTTTCTGAAATTGTACCCAAAAAAATCCCAACGGGTACAGCAGCTAGTACAGTGTCGTGTACATTTATGCTTTTAGGATATCTTCATCCAGACTCATAAACATGGATAATTACTGTTATGGGTAGCTTTCAGTAACCATTAATACCAGATAAATTTCACGTCTTTTTTTGCAATAGCATCTCATTGTATGTCAGGTATTTCTTGAATATTCTGGTATAGGGGTTGATTCCTAAATGAAGCGGTGGAGTGGGCATGGTTCATAAGGACGTGTGGTCGATTTCCCGTCAAAAAAATCGAGAAATGTTGAAATAAGACTTCTTATTTTGGAGAGGCGCATAGCTCGTATGTTCACTCATCCGACATCAGAAATGAATGAATGAATGAATGAATGAATGAATGAATGAATGAATGAATGAATGAATAGAATAGAATACTGCTCTTTCTCAATCAAGGATGTCAACGAATTTTGGAGAGAGTATTCCTTTAATACTAACGTATTTTGTCCGTTATTGGTCATAAGAAATTGTCCAGCTAACTCATTCCTGGTTGCCAGGCAGGCATCAATTTTTGAAAATGAGACAAAGTAGCTCATAGTGCATTGGTGCTACCGAGTAGCCTACGCAGTGGCCTCTACGGCATGCACCAGCCATGCGTCTTGGTAGGTGTACTGTTTATCAACATAGCACACTGGGGCGAAACGCTGGCAGCTAGGAATGAGTTAGCTGGAAAATATATAATGTCCAGTAACAGACCAACTATATTGGTATTATAAATTTACTCATCCAGGACAAATATTTCAGGTTCCCCATGGGAATCAACATCTATATCATCGAATATTCCTTTGTTACAATCTTCTTCTTCTTCCGCTTTTCCCACATCTGTGGGGTCGCGGGTGTGAACTGTGTTTCAAATGTGGACCTGGCCCTGTTTTACGGCCAGATGCCCTTCCTGTCGCCAATCTTACTGTATATAGACGGATGTAATCACTATTGCGTGTTTCTGTGGTGGTTGGTAGTGTAGTGTGTTGTCTGAATATGAAGAGAAAAGTGTTGAAACAAACACGAACACCCAGTTCCCGGGTCAGAAGAATTAATTAGACCAGATTAAAATCCCGACCCGGCTGGGAATCGAACCCGGGACCCTCTGAACTGAAGGCCTCAACGCTAACCATTTAGCTAATGAGTCGGAAATTCCCTTGTTACAGTTATAAATATTGTATGTATTTTTATAATAATAATAATAATAATAATAATAATAATAATAATAATAATAATAATAATAATATTTTTTATAATAATACAAAAAACAAAATATATTCCAATTAATCAAACGTTATGCACGTTACAAGAAATAATTGAATAGGTTACCAATACATATCCCATAATTACTGCTTAGGATGTATCTTTAATACTTAGCCAATCTTGAACTTTTGAGGTGTATCCTAAGTTACACCGCCAAGGATACCTCCTCATATATATCCTTACAGATAGTAACTTCTCTGTTTCGCCTTCTGTAGATTTCTTTTTCCATATTCCTCTGATATCGGAGGGATAAGGAATATCAGAGGAATACATCAGAAATGAGAACCAGGGCAGTTGATAGGGACAAATGAAGTCAGGAATAGAACTAACAACAGTTTCTCACTTAGTGCCGAGCTTATGGATAGTGGCAGCATGTGCCTCCCACTTCCCCAAAGGTCATCATTTGTGCCTGTAATGAGATATATTTTCCCTTTACAATCGTTAACTTTCCTTGTTAGTGGAAAACATTCCTCATGTTAGGTTAATTATGCTCAAATAAAATTCAAGGAAACTGTTGTTTTACTGTTGTCGGTGTAAATCCGAGTCCTCGCCCCAGGGTGGTGCAGCTCTTCGCAGGCACGCCTCCAATGGGAACGAACTACATGACGTGTACCTGTTTAACCACACACCATGCCCTCCTGACAATCTTAAATATTGGTAGTATGTGGAATCGAACTCGGTCCTCCGAGGACAATAGGTGATTGTGCTGACTGTCTGCTAACATACGTTCGGCTTTCCGATTAGTGAACTTAGTTACTTTTGTTATTCTGCCGTGAACTAGTATTTTGAAAGGTACAGTAAATACTTTCATATGTACCATGCAATTGTGATTTATTACCACGCTAATATGTCATTCTCTTTAGAGGTTATAATGGGATTTGTTGCAACAAGTTTAGCTAACAATAGCCATATTTTAAGCATGCGAAAATGGCATACGTCACATGGAATATGAGCATCCTCCCCTTTCAACACACTATTTCCAACAAATAATGTATGCACATAAAAGGGAGTGCCCTCCAACTTCATTCCATTATTGGTCAGTAGGGATAGAACTAGTTTCTGTACACAATTTTTATTTTGCTTTTGATGCATCAGGTATCCTCATCTACTAAATTTAATCTGGTCATCTGCCATGTGTATTTAAACACGTGAAGGCATAAACACTAGTTTTGCAAACTTGGAAGGCCAGAAGTAGCCTACCACAAGCAAGCGGACGCCCTCACCCAACCACGCTATTATTCATTATCCGCGGCTCGGCTTCTCTTATTATTTTGTTATGCAAACAAGGGGGAGCAGGGCGATAGGGCCAGGTGATGGATGGATCTCCGCCAACCCCGCTGGCGTCAAGGGGGATGGGCAGGGGACCAACGTTCGTCCGACTCTTGTTGCCTCTGCATTCCTCGAAGCCACGTTCCGGCTGCTCGGTGGAAACACTGGCCTCTCCCTTTACACTTCAGAGTGGGAAAGGTCATATGCCAGCGGGTATAGTCAAAGCATATCGAGTACTGGTGTGCAAGAAGACACAACGTGTAGCCCTTACTATAACTCTTGTTGACTGCAAGTTTCAATCACTCAAACGCCACGAGTCTCTTCGCGCAATATACAGATGCTTGTCCGAGTCGTTGGCTGAATGGTCAGCGTACTGGCCTTCGGTTCAGAGGGTCCCGAGTTCGATTCCCGGCCGGGTCGGCGATTTTAACCTTCATTGGTTAATTACAATGGCTCGGGGACTGGCTGTTTGTGTTGTCCCCAACATCGCTGCAACTCACACACCACACATAACACTATCCTCCATCACAATAACACGCCGTTTCCTACGCATGGCAGACGCCGCGCACCCTCATCGGAGGATCTGCCTTACAAGGACTGCACTCGGCTAGAAATAGCCACACGAATTTAATTTTTTTTAAACGGATGCTGACTGGCCGTCGGCGAAAAACACCAGAAGGAATGTGTCTACTTCCTATTGTGGAACTTACATCGAATATCCTGAGAGCTTTGCTTCTCCGTTTCCTTGATTCCATGGTCAGCGTCGAGGCATTCAGTTGAAAGTGTCCCGGGTTCCATTCCCGGCCAGATCGGAGATTTTGACCATGTCTGGTTAATTTCTTTGACTAGGGTCTGCGTGTATGTGCTTGTTCTAATGCATCCCTATTCAAATACACACAATATACCACAATACCAAGCACGAGAGGAACACGCAATAGTGAATAAAACCCTCCTCATAGGATTGGCGTCAGGAAGGGCATTCGATAGAAAAACAGGTTTAAACCCACATTTGCAATACAATTCATACCCACTACCGCACCAAGGTGGTAGAAGTGGCAGAAGAAGAATATGATGATGATGAAGAGCTTAACTTAATGTTAACCGCTATGCATTTCTGTGTTTGAGCTATGTGCCAATAAGTTATCTTGAAAAAAGTAGCAGAGAAAGCATGCAGTTTTTTCGTAGCCGTTGACATAGTGATGAGAGACATGAACCATAGAAACCAGGCTTTTCATTCCATTGGCCGTAATTCTTTGGTGAGACACCAGTGACAACGCCATTCAGCTATCACACTCGAAAAGGAAGAAAAAAGTGTCATTTTGGTATATGCCATTGAATAACAGATGGAGGAACCAGATTCCAGTTTAGGCGATACTGAAGGAAACATTTCCAAATACAAGTAGATGAAAAGAGTGTTTAGTGACGTCAATTTCGCCCATTTGTTGTACATTATATAGCAATCATTTATGTTTAAATTTGTGTACACGCCTGTATAGTTTCATAATCATTAAGGGACCCGGCTCCATGGCTAAATGGTTAGCATGCTGGCCTTTGGTCACAGGCGGCCCGGGTTCGATTCTCGGCAGGGTCGGGAATTTTAATCTTAAATGGTTAATTTCGCTGGCACGGTGCTGGGTGTATGTGTCACCTTCATCATCATTCCATCCTCATCACGAACCGCAGGTCGCCTAGGGGAGTCAAATCAAAAGACCTGCATCTGGCGAGCCGAACTTGTCCTCGGACACTCCCGGCACTAACAGCTATACGACATTTCATCATTAAGGGACTCCTTGCTAAAGCCGAGTCAGCCCACTATGTTACCGGCACAAGTCACCGAGCCTTCCTAAATGGACGAAACTAATAATAGTAATAATAATAATAATAATCTATACACTGTATATAAAATGTATGTATGCATGTACGCATTTTTTTTTTACTTTTTATTCACAGCATTCCCATTACATGACGGTAATATTACGTGCTTTGAGCAATCCTGTTAAAAATGTAACTCAGTTTTCGAATTGCATGTGAGATACATTCGTAATTCGATGGCTGTTGAGATGTACGTAAATAAATAAATAAATAAATAAATAAATAAATAAATAAAGAATTAAATAAAACTGTATCCTATTTTCACAGTTGTTCAAATGCAATTGAACTCCTTGAAATGTAAGAATTGTTTAAAATAATTCTTGACGAACCTGCTTTTCCTCACTGGCCATGACTCTGTAGTATATATTCGATTAAAACGCTTCTTTCTCTCTAAAGTAATTCACAATGTAATAATAAATGGTCAACAGTTTTATCACTGCTATTGCAGGGACTTATGGGACTATCTAAAATTTTGAAACGATGAAAATAAACTCTTCATTTCTATAACCCGTTAACATTGAGATGAAATTTGGCGTTAAATAATTTTTTTTGGGGACAGTCTGCCTATAACACTGGGAAAAATGATTTGGTTACTGAACCTTCCGTCGTTTGATCCCATTCATTCTGCCATTTACTGAAGCTCTTATCTATCAATTCCTTAGACAGGAATATATCTGTAACACTCACTGCCACTGTGGTCCGTTGCTTCGTTGGCCAGATGATCCACGAGCTCCAACGTGGGCTCTAATCCAAGTGAACTCAATTTTCCACTTGTTACTTGCAAGAATCTTCGCTTTCGTCTTGATTTGGTGAATAAACTAGTTACAGTTATTACATTTTAATGAGTTTATTGTTATTTTAATGTCAGTGAATAGCATGGCTTTCCGCGAGATATTTTCCTTTAATACCAATATTTCAATATATTAACGTGCTTACAGAATTGCCAACTATTCAGCTTGATTATTCGAACATCTATCATCCAGTTTAAATTTTAAGTGTCGTGTAAGTTTGTTTTCCGAAATTATGACTACTCCTGAATCAACTCCGATGTCAATCTTGCTTCCTTCTGTGAATAAGTGAATGGTGTAATTTTCAGATTCTTTGAACTCACTAACTGCGATGTTTCCTGCTGGATGTAATCTGTGTTCAGTTCCCACAGCAAGGTCTATTAAAATATTTCGTCCCATTTCATTCAAACCTTTGTATAATTTTGCACTCTCTTTGCTTTAATAACAATAGGTGTCAGTTCTGTAATGATACGCAGTGCTTCGTCAGATACAGTCCTGAAACCTTTCGCGACTTTGATGTATTTTGGTGCATTCCTTTTCCATAGCTCATCTCCAATAGAGGTGCTCCGTACAGCAGCGAAGGTTTCATTGCTCTTTCATATTGAAGGCCCCAACATATTTTCGCTGATTTTGGCAATGCGTGAATTAATTTCGTTCTCTTCTCAGCTACATAATATATAAGGTCCTTAACGTTAAGTTTGTGTATGTATCTATGTATGTATGTATGAATGAACATTCCGAATCTCCTCCTAAACCTTTGGGGCAATTCCTACCAAACTTGGTCCACTTATGACTTACTATCTGGAGACAAACTATGTGGGCGTAAACCACCCCTAGCACCCTTAGGGGAAGGGTGGGGAGGGGATGGAATATACAAATAATCGAATATTGTAGAATCCATAGATTTCGGGGTCGCTGAGATGTACAGTGACACTCCGGATGTCGTTTAAGTCAAAGTTCAGCCCCATAGGCACAGGCGCGAGAAGGGGTGGAAATGCTATTGGCTTTACGTCGCACCGACACAGATAGGTCTTATGGCGACGATGGGATAGGAAAGGCTTAGGAGTTGGAAGGAAGCGGCCGTGGCCTTAATTAAGGTACAGCCCCAGCATTTGCCTGGTGTGAAAATGGGAAACCACGGAAAACCATTTTCAGGGCTGCAGATAGTGGGATTCGAACCTACTATCTCCCGGATGCAAGCTCACAGCCGCGCGCCTCTACGCGCACGGCCAACTCGCCCGGTTGGGGGGGTGGAAATGAAAATGTCCAAAAATGACTGAGAATATGGATGTATGTGTGTATGTTCCAGCGTAACTCTCAACCAGACTTGATATCTGAAAAAAAAATCGTGGGGGCAAGACACCCCTAGCTCCCTTAGAGGAGGGCGTGGAATGCAGAAATCGAAAACGATCTATAGTTTTCGAGGTCGCTTAGACGAACTGTGACACACTGGATGTTATTTAGGTCAGCCCCAATCATAATGGGGATTAGAAGGGGGCGGGGAATATCCAAACTGACCGACATTATGGATGTATTTGCGTGTATACCAGCATAGCTGTCGACCAGACTTGGTACACATATGACTTACTATCTGGAGAGAAAAATTATGTGGGGATACTCCTCCTCTTGCACCCCTGGAGGAGGGAGGGGAAAATATAATAACATAAAACAACCAATATTAATGTAGAATCTATAGCTTCTGGCGTCGTTCAGATGAACAAGGACACTGCAGATTTTGTTTAAGTCCCAGGTTCAGCTCCACCGGCATGGAGGTTGAGAAGAGATGAAAAAGTTATGTACAAAGTACCCGAGATTATGGATGTGTGTGTGTACGTTCCGGCATAGCTCTCCACCAAACTTGGCCTCTGGAGAAAAGTACTGTGGAGACACCACGAACAGCCCTAGAGACGGGGATGGAGGGGGGTAAGATACAAACATAATATGCTATTTGCTTTTATGTAGCACGACACAGATAGGTCTTATGGCGACGATAGGCCTAGGAGTGGGAAGGAAGCAGCCGTGGCCTTAATTAAGGTACAGCCTCAGCGTTTGCCTAATGTGAAAATGGGAAACCACATAAAACCATCTTCAGGGCTGCCGACAGTGGGGTACAAACACAATACAAAACGACCAATGTTAATATAGAATCCATAGTTTTGGGGGTTGCTGAGAGGAATAGTGATACCGCGGATGTCGCTTAAATCTATGTTCTTCCCCCGTCGGATTGGGGAGGTGAGAAGGGTTGAAAAAGTAATGCATTCATTAGTCATAATTAGGCTTTGGAAGTTTATTACCTAAACAAGTACAAAATATGCAAGCAAGTATGCTCTGAAACTGGCTAAATAGACCTAAAAAAGTAAAATATGACAAACATTTCAGTGATAGGTAGCAGAGATGAGACTATTACTAATATTAAACGTCTTAAATATCAACATTTGATTAGTGATAATACAGCAGAGATAGTAAATCACATGCAACCTGACAGAGCTACAGTACGTTAAATCCTTCAATATGCACTCACATTAAATCGCTACGTTCACTTCAGACGCTTTGAAAAGGAGAATTGTTCCGTCATTAGTGAAGATCTCTTTACCGAACTCGTTCACATAATTTCTTAATTTTGCATCTACTCTGCACTTTTCTTTAGGCATGATAATGTACATTGTAGTATTAGAAGTGTGACCAATCTGCTGATGGTGAAAGTGGAAGAGGACTGTAACTGGACCTGTCAAAGATGAATTGGGCTAATTGCTTCTGAACTAAATATATCTAAGTGAAATCCTCAATGCGACGTCTGTATAGCAACTCTTTCTCGGAATCAGATCTTCTACGCTGTAACTGCTCCACCTCATCATAAACACTTGGGGAGATGAAAGTTATTATCTTGGGACACATGAATATTAAATAAACTATTTGTGGCTTGTCCGCAAATTGCCACGCAAATAGAAACAGTTAACATTCCATGGTTCCCCATTTCTCTATGTAATGTTTGGGCGCCATGGTTACAGTTTTAAATAAAACTGTAAACCAAAATTTATATTTACTAACATAGAGACTTAAGTTATACTTAAATCACAGGGGTAGGATTTTAAATAATTAACCATTAAGTATCGCTTAAGAAAGAAAATTAACGCAGTATTAAATACAAATGAATTTATTATACAAAAAATGAGATGAATCGGAAAAGTTTCCTTAAATCGTGGAGGGATTTAGAATTTACTGAATTTACTATTGCTTGCTTTATCTAATTGAAGCTCACCAATTACAGCTTTCGTTGACGTCATCTGGTTTCCGTGGTTACTCGTTCTCTCCTTCTCGATGTAGAATTTATTCCATGGACATCCTTCCTTCCTTCTCTGATAAGGTACGGGCTATCTGGACTAACACTCCCTACTTGCCTAGTCTTTAAATTAGACATTGGCCCTATACTTGTAAAAACTGATCAGCGTTGATCGAAAGAGGAGAAAATTCAGAGATCTGAATTTTTCCATATTAGTAGAAATCTCAATCCAACTGAGCTATACTATTTATACGGTACAGACTTGTACCAAAATTCCATGGACTTGAACTCAACATAGTTCTTCGTCCACAATATTTACTGAATATCACACAAGCCAGAAGCTTGTTTCGTTTCTCGTAGATCCGATAACATAACCGAAGCGACAACACATTGTACAAAAGTAACGATGTCGCAGAGCGACCACACACTGTATCAAAAATCAAATCACGTCGTTCAAAGTAGATGTTCACAGTAGAAGTACTAGTGATGGAGTATCTCGTTAGGATGTTAGCTTCACAGCAGAAGTTGTACTTAGTTAGCTGCCGTTCTCGTGTTGAGAATCAGTATATATCCGGGCTAACCCCCACTCTTGGTAACAGTTCTATCTCAAAACTCATATACAACGAAGTATCTGATTCGATAGATCGAAGCATCAACTCCCCTTCTCTTCCTCCTCGACAAGTCCAGAAGGCGTGGCGATGATAAGCCTCGCGCACGGGTCGCTGTTTACTAGCCTTGGTCATAAAATAAACCCATGACTAACGCAAAATCCCAAGCTTCAAGAATAACCCTCCGTATACACAAACATGAGATGAAATGAAAACAACTATGTCTCAACATATTGACCGTATTTACAACATAATGAATTCCTATCCTACATAATATAATAATTTAAATAATAAAACGATGTTATCATATATACAATATGATTCCAAAAAGCCTTGATATCAAATGATATCGCGTAAAATGATATTATATTAAATTAGTAAGGCTGGAGAAGCCTGGGCGGTTACAACGTGCAACCTGCAACACGCGCCTTGTTAAAAACGACGCCTCAAAATTAACCAAATATGGTCTTCTATCCTTGAAATGTGCAAACTATTACCAATAATGAAAACGGCCGAATTGTGTATGTATAAGCAACATAAAATTTTTTGAAACGGCAACAGAGACTCATTATTGACACTTTTTTTCAGATTACTGGTAAAATAGGCTCAGGAAAGAAATATGACTTTTCCTTAGTCATAATTATATTTGTACAAGTTAATAATATTAGTGCCTAGAATGAAGACTTTAAGTACTGTATTAGCAAAAAAAGAATTGCCGTATTATAAATGGGCTCTAAAAAATGAAAATGTCTTTCGCCCAAAATGTTAGCGGCAGTTAGTGTCATACTACTGACATTTTAAAGGAAAATATACTTCCTTCAACACTTCCTTGTATATTTTAGACAGTTACAAAATGCATTGAGTCTGAGTTTGATTGCTGTAGCTCTTATGTATTCTGAAAAGATGAAGTACCTATGATTAATAAATGCCACTTTTGGGAATGTACTATAATGTTAGCTGATAGCTGAGGGGAAGTGTCAGTTGTGCCATCATGTTTAAGTTTAGTAATGCACTTTTGTTGCAGAAATGTGCACATAGTATACATTTTTTAATTCAGGACATGTTGCACTATTCAAAGAAGTGAAAAATAAAAACCCGATTTAAAATAATTCATTTGACTTCCAGCTGGCGTTGAAGAGTGAACTAGATGAGAAAACAAACATTAGAGCAGTGTAAATGGAAACACAGATAAACTGCAAACAATCAGCTCTGGAAAAATAAAAAATGAGAAATAAAGCATGACTAAATTATGAGTAACCGCTATTCATATGTAGAAAGGTTCCCAATTGCACTACTGGCTCCATGTTGTGCCGTGAGAGTGAAGAAGAACCGCAAGTTTCCGGTGATGTATTGAAACATAACGTCGCTACGCGAGCGAAACCTCGTATCCCACAGTGCTCTTCCTATCCGTTGTTTTCCTCAAGACTGGTCACGCCTCCCAGCCACACATGGATATGCAGTCCATCAGAACATTCATTTTCCTATACGGCCGTGGCCTTAGGTGCCTGGAGGAGAAGTAGGAAAATACGAAAAACCACTTCGAGGATGGCTGAGGTGGGATTCGAAACCGTTCTACTCAGTTGACCTCCCGAGGCTGAGTAGAGCCCGTTCCAGCCCTCGTACTATTTGTTTTCAACTTTCATGGCAGAGCCTGGAATCGAAACCGGGCCTCCGGGAGTGGCACACATTAACCACTACACCACAGAAGCGGACTAGTACTATAATGCTACCTAT
Source organism: Anabrus simplex (assembly GCF_040414725.1). Taxonomy (NCBI): domain Eukaryota; kingdom Metazoa; phylum Arthropoda; class Insecta; order Orthoptera; family Tettigoniidae; genus Anabrus; species Anabrus simplex. The sequence goes on from NC_090265.1 coordinate 1,427,149,471, forward strand.
ATGTTTATGTTAGTGCTGAAATCCGATTTCTTACTTTACTAATGCTGAAAGCCCGAAAATGTAATGTTATTCTTTAATAGGGGAATCTGTCTAGAAGGAAATGTTGAAAGTGATGTGATATCTATCCAGGTTCGTTGTTATCCTAATACTATGGGTTACAGTACATTGCACGTATATAAAAGACGCCACTTACAAACTTGCTTGTTATCCGCGAATTTCTGCGGCCACAAAAGTCACATTTTTCAAGAATGATGACATCTACACATGGTAGATTGTCTGACTGTGCTGTTTTGAATGTTTCTTCTGTCATTTCGAAGTTATTCGCGATCATGAATAATAAACAATCGGCTTTTAGCAACGGCTGATGCACAACGGCTGGTAGAGCTCCATGCGGTACTGGATCGTGACGTCACAGCACGCCGCTTACGTCAGAGGCCGTTTCACTCACCTTGCGGAAAGGCACTATTAAATATTTTTTTAATGGTAGAAAACAAGGCAACATACCACAATGTAATACGTTTACGTACTATTTCATTGGTGTACTTTTCAAAAAAAATATTTTTGAAAATGATGCATGTTCCCAATTGTATATTAACATCAACCTTATTGTATCGTACTGTAGGAATGTATATTTTCATGAAGTATTTACTCACTCCTGCAGTATAAATCGTTTAAGGTTCATTTTCCTTTAAGAACGGGCATAGGAAAATGAACACAACGAACGTTGTTCTGATGGACTGCATAGCAGTGTGTTGCTGGGAGGAGGGACCACCCTTACAGAGGATAATTGATAGGAAGAGCACTGTGGAATATAAAGTACCTACCATATTGCTCGCACAGCGGCTATAAGGTAAATTCGATAATGTTGCGAAGTCGTAAAGAGATGAACCAGGTTTCTGTCCACCTCTCCCCTGTGGGTGGGGGCGGTAGAATAACACCCACGGTATCCCCTGCCTGTCGTAAGAGGCGACTAAAAGGGGCCCCAGGGGCTCTGAACATTGGAGTGTGGGTTGGTGACCACAGGGTCCTTAGTTGAGTCCTGGCATTGCTTCCACTTACTTGTGCCAGGCTCCTCACTGTCATCTATCCTATCCAACCTCTCTTGGTCAACTCTTGTTCTTTTCCGACCCCGACGCTATTAGGTTTGCGAGGGCTAGGGAGTCTTTCATTTTCACGCCCTTCGTGGCCCTTGTCTTCCTTCGCCCGATATCTTCATTTTTCGAAGTGTCGGAGGATCCCTTCCATTTTTCCCTCTGATTAGTGTTATATAGAGGATGGTTGCCTAGCTGTACTTCCCCTTAAATCAATAATCACCACCACCACCACCACCAACATAACCATAACGTGTGAACGTTCCATTACATGACTATGAAATTTAAAGAAAGAATCTAACATAAGGTACATACGAACACTTTGGCCACCCTGGTTCGTCTTGTCTGGGATCTCCTACCCACACTATGAGGGGGTGCGCCTGACTGCCACAGCTCCAACAATATATCATCCTCCAATTGGATCTGGAGATGTATTGTCAGTCAATAAAATGACTCTCGGTCCCATCCATCTAGCATTAACATTTCAAGAAATTAAAGCACAACTTGATAATCGAGTAAGTGGGCGTTTTTGTATTCAAACTATGTATGCCAGCACCACACACACTAACGAATGACTGATGATAAATTATGTATATGCAAGATGTTTCTTAAAATATTCATCACACCGGAGAGATTTTAGATCGGGCACTCTTCCTCATTAACACAGACGTAGGGGCTGAGTGGTTTTTCTTCAGCCTACTCATCTACTGTGACTTGTTTAATTTACTGCTAGAAGCGAACTATATCACAGCCATCTGTTAAATATAGTTTTCAAGGTGTAGAGATGACTGGATATCAACACCATCGCTACAAGACGTGCTTGAAACATTATTACTACTACTAGTACTACTACTAGTAGCAGTAGTAGTAGTAGTAGGGCTACTTGGGAGCACGCTTGGTCAACCGTTGGGCTTTGATATTTACACATCTTCGTCCGGTTTAACTCCCCCCCCCTCCCCCACCAAGAGGGTACCTACCTTTCTTCTTCCGTGGTTCTGGCTGAAAGCCATGAATTTCTTCAGGATCTATCTCATAGTCTGTCTGTTTTGTAATTCTGCCAATTTTTTTTTTTCGGTCTCCGAAGCCAGGGGGTACGAACTCTCGTTTCGCCAGAAGGTGAACAGGCGTTTGGTCAGTCCATTAGGAAAAAATCTTATCGCATGGCCATAGAAAGTTACCCTATATTTCCTGACACATTCAGAGAGCGTTTCGATCTGGGAATAGAGCTCCGAATTATGACGTCTCTGGTATTCTCCATCTTCCATTATCGGACCTAGGATCTTTCTGAGAATTCTTCTCGCTCTGAGTTCCAGTTTTTCAATGAAGTTCTATTTGGTGACAGTATTATTATTTTTTAAATAATTATTATTTCACTACTCCTGTATGCTAAATTTCAATCGCAAAACAGTTACAAGGAATATCCCCACACAAGTATTTACTTATGAAGTGTTCAGAACCCTCAGTATCCATCATTTAATGATAACTCCTTCACGAGTCCACCGACATGGTTTAGGGGGAATTATCCCTATCTAACCCAGGAGTCCTCTGAGAGGATCTCTGAGCCGGAGTAAGGAGATAATAAGGTGTTCGTAACAGGTGCTTGTCCGACTCGTAGGCTGAATGATCAGCGTACTGGCCTTCGGTTCAGAGGGTTCCGGGTTCGATTTCCGGCCGGGTCAGAGATTTTAACCTTGATTGGTTAATTCCAGTGGCTCGGGGGCTGGGTATTTGTGCTGTCCCCAACATCCCTGCATCTCACACGCCACACATAACACTATCCTCCACCACAATAACACGCAATTACCTACACAAAGCAGATGCCGCTCACCCTCATCGGAGGGTCTGCCTTATAAGGGATGTACTCGGCTAGAAATAGCCACACGAAATTAATTAATTAACATGTGCTTAAAACGGGAAGGGGAGAGTGTGAGATATGACTGCTCAGCAGGAATACTATTGTACGCAACATGCATGTAGTTTCTTTCAGGCACGTAAGTGAGCGAAGTATGTTGGTAGATTTAGCAGTTGGAGGAATCAGGACGAGAAAGTCTCAATCTATTGAACATGGATGAAAAAATGACATGTTTTCTGAAGCACTGAGTGACTTCGTAGTCAGGCTCAACGGCAAGGATAGGATAGTGTTAATGGGCGATTTCAGTGCGAGAGTTGGAAAATAGAGCTGAAGGACATCAAAAGGTGACTGGGTAATGTGGAGAAGATAGTTACGCTAATAGGAGTGGGAAGCGTTCACTGGACTTCTGTGCTAGTATGGGATTAGCAGTTAACGAATACATCCTTCAAGAATAAGGCTCCTCACCGCTACACATGGGAGAGTAGGGGCACCAATTCCATAATAGACTAAATCATACCCAATTTTCAATTCAGGAAATCTGTTAGCAACGTGTGGATTTTCCAGAGATTCTTCGATGATACAGACCACTATCTGATCTGTAGTGAACTAAATATCCCAAGACTTCGAACAGAGAAAGTAAAATCTGTCTGAAGAGGAGTAAGGGTAAAGAATATCCAGGACGGCCTTAACATTTGCAGTCGATGAAATTAAAGTATGGTGTCCTTCTGGAAACTTAATATTTGAGGTAAGGTAGGTTTTTGATAGTCGGAACTCACTTACCGCGCATTGTAGCTTGGCGTCTAGATGTTGCGCAGAGGCGAGTGATGTGTCTATCGATTTTTTGACAAAATTTATCATAACACACCAGAAAAATTAAAATGTGACAATAAATGAAAAATGTCGATTTGTGACTGAAACTTTACTGATATTGGTCTACTTTACCAAAATGTCCAATATAATTTTGATAATTGCTAAAACTTACGCAAATGAAAATATCAATAATGAAAAATTCAACTTGTGCATCATTTCTTATTTACAGTACGCTGGAGACGTTTCATGCACGTAACTCTAGTGGTTGTACCTAAAACAGCCTGCTTCTTTTGTTGCAGGATTAAAAAGGAAAGTATCCGACGCCTGCTCTAAAATTATCCAAACTTCGAAACTAACTTCGAGAGTCAAAATTCTTATCGGAAGTGTATGGCCGGCTGTCGTAAGGCTATCTCTCGACAACTGGAGCGCGAGACGAGCATATTTACTGCTCTAGTGGAAAAGATGCTATCAACTAGATACTTTATTTCGACAACACCTTTCATGCGGTAGGTAGTCCACGTCAAAACTTGCTGCCGTCATCCCACCACAGCCTCGTTCAGCTTTTATTTTCTAAATTTTGCACGACTTATTCTTTAAAGCAGAATTACTGCTGTCGAAGAAAACAGTCTAGAATATGTTGTACGAATAAATATCGACGGTTCCAAGTATTAACATCGTATGTCTCAGGATAGCCAAAATGAGTTACGATCATCACCAAAACTACACATGTTTTCATAAAGAAAACAGAACACCTTGAAAGACTAGAGTTAGGAAGTTCATACTCAGTTCATTAGTATGTTCTGCAGAAATGATTAGTATTTCAATCACCTAGGTTCTGCATGTGTACTGTTGTCTAGTAGGCACTGGGTCCTCCATGGGCACTGACAACTTGTTCCATGTGTGATGGTATCGACGCGTATAAGACGCGAATGGCGTCCCGGAGTATAACCATCTATGCTGCATTCACCTGGTTCCACAGTTCATCTTTGGTGGTTGGCATTTGGTCACCGTGCCGCACCCGTCGTTTAACCATATCCCACACATTTTCGATTGGCGACAAGTCCGGTGATCGGGCGGGCCAGGGCAACAGTCTGACATCCTGTGACAACAAAAAGGCACGTGTTCGTGCAACAACATGTGGTCGAGCATTGTCCTGCTGAAATATGGCGTCTGGGGTGTCGTGCAGAAAGGACATGGCTATACGGGTCGCAGGATGTCATTCACATAGATAAAACTGGTCACAGTGCCATGGACACGCCCCAACTGTGATTTGTAGTTGTACCCAATAGCACCCCACACCATAAGGCCTGGAGTTGGCGCTGTATGTCTTCTACAAATGCAGTCAATGAGATGCCTCTCCCCCTGTCTGCGGTGAACCAAAATACGGCCATCGTTTTCAAACAAACAGAACCTGGATTCGTCCGCAAACACTATCTGCTGCCATTCCTGTCCCCAATGACGTCGTTCCATACACCATTGCAGTCTAGCATGTAGGCAGGTAGGCGGAGGAGGAAGCTGATCTGTCCTGCAATGCCATTGCGACAAGGTGTCGATCTTCTCCGTGGGGGGGGGGGGGGGGGTAGTCTGGGTGATGCGACCAGACCCATCTCTTCGCATTCTACGGCCTTCTGTGAAGCATTCTGTACACACCCGTTGCACTGCCCGACACACTTCGTCCCACACGAGCAGCAATTTCCCGGATATATCCATCACGTTCTCTCATGTCAATAATGCGCCCTCACTCATTTGACGGTACGGTTCTCGCATACGTCTTAGAGGCATCCTGCACGTCTGTTCAAGTCACACTCATCCATTAACTTCGGTTTATAGCGACAAGGAAAACCGCTGGCGCATTTTACTTGTCGGTGGTGGTGCGCCGATATATTGATGTGGACCTTGAACCAGAGGGCCGACATGCTTCAAATGCTAATAATTTCTTCAGAACATACAAATGCATATGTTCTGTGAATATGAACTTCCTATATCTAGTCTTTCAAGGTGTTCTGGATTTTATGGACATGAGAGTAATATTTCAGTATTCTTCAGATGCATAAAAACCGTTTCTCCTGCTCCCAATAACTTAGCAACAATAAGAGAACTTAACGTCGTCTCCTGATAGAATAATAGCGAAAATAAAATTGTAACTCTATATCAGTCACTACTGATCTGCATTTAGAGCAGTGGCCCAGGTGGCAGATTCCCTATCTGTTGTTTTCCTAGCATATTCTTAAATTATTGCAAAGAAATTGGACATCTCCCTTGGTAAGTTATTTCAATCCCTAACTGCCCTTCCTATAAACGAATATTTGCCCCAATTTGTCCTCTTGAATTCCAGCTTTATCTTCTTATTGTGATCTTTCTTAAAAGACACCACTCAAATTCATTCGTCTACTGATGTCATTCCACGCCATCTCTCCACTGACAGCTCGGAACATACCACTTAGTCGAGCAGCTCGTCCCTTTTCTCCCTAGTCTTCCCAGCCCAAACTTTGCAACATTTTTGTAACGCTACCCTTTTGTCGGAAATCACCCGGAACAAATAGAGCTGCTTTCCTTTGGATTTTTTCCCTTTCTTGGATCAAGTAATCCTGGTGAGGGTCCCATACACTGGAACCATACTCTAGTTGGGATCTTACCAGAGACTTATATGCCCTCTCCTTTACATCTTTACTACAACCCCTAAATACCCTCATAACCAAGTGCAGCGATCTGAACCCTTTATTTACAATCACATTTATGTGATTATCCCAATGAAGATCTTTCCTTTTCTTAACGCCTTAGTACTTAGAATGATCCCCAAAAGGAATTTTCACCCCATCAACGCAGTATTTAAAAGTGAGAGGACTTTTCATATTTGTGAAACTCACAACCTGACTTTTATCCTCGTTTATCATCATACCATTGCCTACTGTCCATCTCACAACATTATCTAGGTCTTTATTGCAGTTGGAATGGCGTATGGTTTTTAGTGCCGGGATGTGTCCGAGGACTTCGGTTCGCCAGGTGCAGGTCTATTGATTTGACTCCTATAGGCGACCTGCGCGTCGTCATTAGGATGGAATGATGATGAAAACGGCACATACCCCCAGTCCCCGTGCCAGGTGAATTAACGAATTATAGTTATAATTCCCGACCCTGCCAGGAATCGAACCCTGTACTCCTGTGACCAAAGACCAGCACGCTAACCATTTAGCCATGGAGCTGGACATTTTGCAGTTTCTCACAATCTTGTAACTTATTTATTACTCTGTACAGAATAACATCATCTGCAAAAAGCCTTATCTCTGATTCCACTTCTTTACACATATGTTTATAAGTTATATATCACTTACCGTGCAATGCATCTTTGCGTCTGTATGCTTCGCAGAAGTGAGTGAGGTGTAATTTGAATATTTTACAAAATCTATAATAAAACACCAGAAAAATTACAATGTGAGAGTAAATCAAAACTGACTAATTTTGGTCTCTTTTACAAAAAGCCAACGGCCGTAGCCGTGTTGAAACACCGGATCCCGTGAGATCTCCGAAGTTAAGCAACATTGGGCGTGGTCAAGATTTGGATGGGTTGCCACGCGCTGTTGGTGGGGGTAAGGGAATGGAGAAGCGGAAAGGAACTGGCCACCCTACCGTACGTAAACTTCAGCTCAGGCACACCTCTACAGAGGTTCGGACCTGCCTTCGGGCAGAATACCCCCCCCCCCTTTTACAAAAATGTTGAAATCTTGTAAATGACGAATAAGCGAGTAAGTTCCTGTAGAATACTTCTCAAGGGGAAACTAAACTCAATAAGGGATCGAATAGGACCGAAAATACGTCAGCAGAACGAATGAGATGGCTACGAGAGCGTCGCAAAGTTCAGCCTGATGTGCTGGCCTTTTGTAAAAACAAATGACGAATCTAACTACAGTATATTATAAATCTACCTTTCTTACTCCTCATACAATTCACCGTTGTCTAATAAAATTTTGACAGTTGCTAAAACTTACGCAAATGAACATTTTAGTGAATGAGTAAAACTTCAACTTGTTCATCATTTCTATTTCCAATACACGAGAGACGATTCACGTACATAATTCTAGCGGCTGTATCTTGTATAACCTTCCACGTCTCTTTTAGCAGGATTAAAGAGGCAAGTGCCCGAGGCATGCACAAAAAGCAAGCGAACTTTGAAAATACCGCACAAATGCGAAGTCTTAGCTATTTCTGCTAAGTGGCGCTGTATAGTGGTGTCCTTCCTAAGTAACAAGCTGTTTGCCGCGCATTTCTTAACAGTTATGTCAGTATCACTCAGCAGCTGTTAGTTTGCGAGTGTGTGGTGTACGTGTTTGCGATTGTCTAGAAGTCTGAATATTATCAGTAGTATAACAACAATCACTTCTGCTTCAAACCGGGGGAAAACGTTCACAGAGACACACAATGTTGTGCAAAAAATTCGTCGAGGTGGAAGAACGCGTGGTAGGTCAAGTCGAATGAGGAAATGTTGTTGATGGCTTTTTATTTTTACTTCAACGGTGTTGTGCACCTTGAATATCTACCTGAGGATTAAATTATTGTGAATCTCTGGTATTATCTCCATCTTGAGATGTTTGAGAGAAAATTAAAATCCACAGTCTGTTTCCATCCATACGACCGGGTCAGGAATGGAATGAATGAAGCCCCCATCTAGCGGCGAGGATAGGAATTGTGCCGGCTGCCGAAGCCTTTTGCACTACTCTGGGACAATGATTAATGACTGACAAATGAAATGATATTGGAGAGTGTTGTTAGAATGAAAGATGGCAGGGAAAACCGGAGTGCTCGGAGGAAAACCTTTCCTGCCTCCACTTTGTCCAGGACACATCTCACATGGAGTGACCGGGATTTGAACCACGGAACCCAGCGGTGAGTGGCCGGCGCGCTGCAGCTAAAGTCACGCTAAAGGGAATACGTACCTAGAGGTAAACAAAGCTAACTAGGCGGGTACTTAAGCACCCAAACAAGTTATTTTCAAAATCTGTTAACAGGCCTCTTATTCCATAAAGAGTCCGACTAGATGGCTGAATAGTCAGCGTACTGGCCTTCGGTTCAGAGGGTCCCGGGTTCGATTCCCGGCCGGGTCGGGGATTTTAACCTTCATTGGTTAATTCCAGTGGTCCGGGGGCTGTGTGTTTGTGCTGTCCCCAACATCCCTGCAACTCACACGCCACACATAACACTATCCTCCACCACAATAACACGCAGTTACCTACACACGGCAGATGTCGCCCACCCTCATCGGAGGGTCTGCCTTACAAGGGCTGCACTCGGCTAGAAATAGCTACACGAAATTTATTTTTTAATTCCATAAAGAAAAAATTAAATTGAAGAATGTCATTTCTGGACCGTAAATGTGCACTTCTCTCATTAAGAGACACTCTGAAAGAGTTTCTCCCTTCCTAACAGCAAAGTGTGATACATGTGTCTTGACACTTTAGCTTTAAATGCCGATCTTGTGATGAAATTCGAAGTCGCGCTGTACCGTACAAAGTTCAGCGAAAGAAAGAAAGAAAGAAAGAAAGAAAGAAAGAAAGAAAGAAAGAAAGAAAGAAGTGACAAAGAGGAAGAAGTAACAATAGGAGAAGAACGAAACGGGAGAGAACACGTACTACAACAAGTGCTTCACTTTAACGGAGTGTGTATGTGCGTGTATACAGCGGTTGTTAAGTGTGAATGTTCCACATTTGATTTGAAAATGTGTGAAGTGTATAACAAATAATGATGGGATGGTTTAGCTGGTTTGGCAAGCCTCTCCTCTCCACCTGTGAGTGCATTCCTATGTAGATGAGAGGAGTGGGACCCAAGAGGAGGCTGGACACCCTCGCGACAGGTTATTGTTCTCTTATCTGCTCCGTAATGTACTTCACGTTCCAATATGTCGTAACTGCAGTTGAAGCACATCTAATGATGTGATGCCAAGGGGCGGCGACCTCATTGTTAGATCATCATCAACCATCATCAATATGGCACCATTGATGCTCCCAAGGAGTATTTCTTTCATGTTTTGGAGAAGTTCATGGTACAAATTTGGTCGCCTCTTCATAAGGCAGTGATACACACACAGAGGTCCATTCCAAGCCTGCAGAACACCACCGGTTTGAATCCTCTGTATTGGCGGCTAAATAATCAAGGAAGGAAGGGAAAGGAGGAGACTGGAGGAAAGGAAACGAAAGAGAGAAAGAAGAATTTATTTGAATTTGAATTTATTGGTTACAATTTGCCACCGGGGTTAATGAGTCCCTTTACGTACCATCCACATTGAAGAACGATATACACTACAACACTCAATTGTCACTGGCCAAAACAGAAATAGAAGGATAAAATTAAAGTTTGAACACTGAGAAACAAACTTAAAACATTTTAACATAAACTACATACACATTTTATACAGTGGTTATCCTCAAGTATTAGGCCTATAAACACTGAAATTGGTCAACTAGTTTTCAATAAGGAACTATGCTGGTGACGTTTTTTTTTTTTATATTTGCTTTACGTCGCACCGACACAGATAGGTCTTATGGCGACGATGGGATAGAAAAGGCCTAGGAATAGGAAGGAAGCAGCCGTGGCCGTAATTAAGGTACAGCCGCAGCACTTTCCTGGTGTGAAGACGGAAAAACATCGTCAGGGCTACCAACAGTGGGGTTAGAACCCACTATCTCCCGGATGCAAGCTCACAGCTGCGCGTCCCTAACCGCACGGACAACTCGCCCGGTATTCTGGTGATTAAAAAAGAGTTAATCTAATTATGGAAATACTGCCACAAGGAAGGAATCAATTTACAAGGGAAAGGAGTTATTAAGATTTAAGAAAGAAGAGAAATAATAATAATAATAATAATAATAATAATAATAATAATAATAATAATAATAATAATAATAATAATAATGGCTTAAGAAAATTAGATGATTTTGGGAACATACTATGCAAACAATTCTTCATTAATTTATGCCTTTTGTTGTATTCATCCAAGACGCAGATCATTGGCAGAACATGTTTAATATTAGCTCATTACACGTGATTCCTAATTCTACGCTGAAAAGCTTAAATTTTTCCTCTAAGCAGTTCTGTAAACATTTACGTAACTCTCGTCGGTCAGAATCTAAAGAAACATGTCTACTTATTACAGATTTTTGTGTCATTCTACGATCACATTTTAAGCTTAATCCACATTTACGAGCATATGCTGGTCAGCACCCAATGGTATTATGCCGGCTAAGTGATGTAGCCACAGTGTCTCTATGTCTTTTGCTTCGAGACCATTGGTTCGATTCTTTGTTCGTCTAATAATTTTAATCCTGATCTGGAGGTTTAGCCTCGTAGGGTCTGCTGAGAAGCTACTGTATTCCAGATGAGAATCAACGTATCTGGCCATAAAACTCACGTAATACGACTGAGAAGTCATTACGCTAACCACAAAGTACTCTTACACCATCAGGCCATTTTGGCGCAGGTTAAATTATCATGATGTCGTGAAATTTTCTGCCGAAAAGAGTTCATGTATACTGTATGAATTAATAATTTACAAAATCATGTAGTAAAAAAGCAATATTTAATTAAGAAATTATTTTGCACTACAGACCTCATCACCTTAGGATTGAACATCGACGGTGCCCTCTTTGAGAGTTCGAATAGGGTAGTCACAATAGGACCCGTTTATGAGACTGGAATCATTATCCTTCCAGGCGGATAACACCTCATTTGTCCTCACGATGCTGAGTGAGTTCAATTTCAGGGCCTCCGAATAATTTGCGGTTAAACTGAGGATCGTTGGCCACAGGAGCCTTATGTACTTACCGTCAGTCCTTTTAAATAATGTGATACACACAACTTCACATTGCCAGAGATAGCGGGCAATCACCGATACGTTTCCTACCCAGTGAGAAAACAATTTCTAATTGGATTCATGCAGGGACTTGCGTCTCTCATCTTTGAGAGCACGCCACGTTTAAACAAATGCGTGTGATGGTAGATTAGCTCAACCCGGAGCGAAACGTGAGGAAGTCGATAGGAATATGCAAACTGTAGACACCATACTGTTTTCTGGAGATATATGTATGCATATTTGGGTTGATAGTGGTGGTGATAATTGTTTTAAAAGGTAAGACAATGAGGTCATAAATCCCCGCAATATAAATTATAAGAAGTTCCAGAATGGAGGAATTATTAGAGGAAAGGTAAATGAAGGTAATAAAAGAATTTTATAACCCGCGAAAAATTCAGAGTTCAGGACTGAACTAAGAGTGGTTAGTCTAGCTCAAGTAAGTAAATGCAATGCAGACTCAGCTGAAGCCTCCTGACTACCTATTTCGCTCATACTGTACACATACGAGCGCGCGTCTCAGGTTGTGGGCTCCTGGAGTACATTAAGGTTCTCATAATTGTTGGTACTTTTCTCTTCCTTTAAGTTTGCTAACACCATCGTCCTTGGTAAGTCTGCTTAACCAGATCGCAAATTCGGTCTATTCATAACAAATCGCCAGGAATTGGACGTGTACTGATTGAATATATACATAGTGTCCCCATGACTTTTCCACATAACGACAGACAATAATATATGCGTACTTCCTCATTCCAACAGCGGACTCAATTAACCATACATTGTATCTGGAAATTCTTCAGTCTAAAGGCTGGCTGAGTCCTCAAATAACACCATCAAAGGTTACATAGTGGTGCCAAAATGAGCCGTACAGGGCATGATGAGGAGTAAGATAGTTTTCCATTGCTTTCCTCACTAAGCGGGGTAGTACTATGAGTAACATCTTTTTCAACATGCAGACGCACTAGCTGTGCTCCAAATGCCATTACTCAGACTCACCCATATCTCAGCCTCTATTGTGCCATACTGTCACGGCAGTGAATGAGGCAGAATTCGTGGAAGCTACATTTTGCTCTGCCCTGTCCTAAGAGACAGAAGAAAAAAATACTGCATCATGAAACAGCCGCAGGCATAACCTCATACTAGACTCACACAATTTACAATTATGACAGCTGCATAGTGTAGACTAGCGCTCATAAGTGTTTTGACAGCAATGTCGCAATAGTTCTACACACAGCATTGCTTTGCCTCTTGTACAATGAATAATATAAAATATGAACAACAAAGAACATGCATCGAAACAAACTTATCTTTCGGGGGTAGAATACTTTTTGTAACAAAATTAAATTACTAAATTCAAAGCTCATAAATGTTTTGACAAAGATCTTTTGGGCGTAAAAATAACCTTTGTTTGTATATGATACTGTCCTTACACGTGTGTCCATCAGCTCCCTCACATGTTGCGTTGGATTTAAGTCCCGACTTTGACATGTACAAGGCAAAACTTGTATCTCCTTCTTTTGCACATAATCTGTTACACATTTACATCGATGTATAGTATCGTTATCATGTTAAAAACGCCATTGTCAAGGCATATATTTTTAGCATATGCTTGTCCAAAATACCATTGTAGTCAGGACTCTTCACTATACCAGCGATGGTCACTAATGGACCTACGCCCTTAGCGGAGAATCATCCCCAGACCATGATGTCCTTACCTCTATGTTTTACAGTAGGAGCATAGCGTGGATAGTATCTTTTATTTCTAGGGCGACGACAATATTGAATACCATCAGGTGACATAATATTAATTTGCTTTCGTCGCCCCACAATTCCCTAGACCACTCCTGCTGTGTCCAGATACGGTGCTCTTTGGCAAAGGCAAATCTCTTCTTTCTGTTGTGTACACTTACAAAGGGTTTCTTGCAAGGGCGGTGAGCTAACAAACACTCCATAATTCTGCCTCAGATCAGCAGTGATATGTCGAACTGCCTTCCTAGGGTCTGCTACTGATTATTTTCTAACTAGCTTAATTATTCTCTCCGCTGGTTTTAGAAGTCGACCTCGTCGTGAGTTCGTGTGCACAGGACCACGTAGTTTACAGTTTTTATTTTCCACAGAGATACAAATTGTCTTGATATTATGCTAAACGTACGAGCAACCTCTGCCTGAGAACTCCCCTCCTGCAAGGCACACATCGCTGCCCCTTGAAACTCTATGGAGTACTCTATGCTTAGCAGGTACCCTGCAACACACAGAAATTCACAACTGAGAATGAAATATCAAAACAATTCTTGTCAAAAGACTTTTGAATATTCACTGCCGTATTAATACCTATGTCCATAGACTGGCTGACTGCTGCGTTGTAGTAAACACTGCAAAACCCCTCCACCCTACACACTACAGTTGGCTCGTCTGTGTTTGTGTTGACAACGTTTAGAGGTAGAACACACTATGTAGAAAACTTACGAACACTACTGTAGGTGCTGCTCCCCTATGCTCAATGTTGTAGGATCGAATCCCGGTGAAGACACTTGTCATTTGAAAATGTTTAAATGGGAATTATCCGGATCAGAAGTGCATCGTTACGTTAAAGAATTGATTCATAGGACTAAATTCCGGTACTCCGACGTTCCTTGAAACCTATAACTGTCAAATGAATGTGAAAACACAGAAATGATAACCACGCACAACTACAGATACCATAACATTATTTAGAGTAGATTATGAACAGGCTGCATATGCATAGGTCCAGTTAATTCTAGCTTTTTATATGAAGAGAGTTCCACGTACTTCGTTCCAGTCTCTCCTTTTGGCTCATGTGCTACATCATCTATTATATTGGAACGGATACGTTACCACATGTAAATAACATTGCACTTTGCTTCCAGTAAACTATTTGGCAAGTTTTTCATCCTGTAATTTGAAACTTGAACTCTACCTCGAGAAGTCTAGTTCAGCGCTCAGAATCTATTATACATCTCTTTCTTGTTAGCATGTTTATAATACGGTTGAAACCTGACACATGTTAACTAGCCTTATCGGCGCCTTTGTGAACCCAAGACCACTTAACCGCGTGATCTCTATGACTGAAAATTGATTACTTGAGAAAGCCGAGGCAAGTGCTGCGATGGGAATGAACTACGGCTCTTACAAGTAATAATAATAATGCATTGAATTCCTTTACCCTTCAGCGTTCAGTCTGCAAGCCTCCGTGAATTAGCTAAGCGCCACTACAATCTTCTGTTTGAAAGTAGCTCTATAGCCTCGGTCAGTTCTACACATCTTACATTAAATCAGCAAAAACCGAGTCTATAAACATTGTCGTCTTCTTCCTCTACTTCTCATACCCTCCATGGTCCCGTCAATTTTACTCCTGCAAGTAGGGCTGTCACCAAGGTGGCAGATTGCCTATCAATTGGCTATCTAGTATTTTCTTAAATGAAGAACTTGAAAATCTATCGAATATTTCCCTTGTCAAATTATTGCAATCCCTAATTCCTCTTAGTATAAATTAATATTTTCCCCAATTTGTTATTTTGAATTCCAACTTTATGATATTTCCTACCTTTAAAAGCTCCACTCAAGTTTCTGCGTCTATTAATTGTATTCGCTATTGCTTCACTGACAGCTGGGAACATACCACTTAGTCGAACAGCTTGTCTCCTTACACCCAAGTATTCCCAGACCAGAGTATGCAATGTTTTGATAACCCTTTGTTTTCTCGGAAATCACATAGAACAAGTCGTTCTGCCTTCCATGGATCTTTTTTCATCTCTCGTATCAAGTGTGGGTCCGACACACTGCAACCATTGTCCAATTGGGATCTTAGCAGAGACTTATTCGCCCTCTCCTTTATATCCTTGTATGTATGTATGTATGTATGTATGTATGTATGTATGTATGTATGTAGAGTAGTCAACTTGAAGGCTTGTTGGATCCTTAACATCTCAGCAATCAGCTATCCTTGATGGCCTAGACAAGGGATGGCGAACCTATGACACGCGTGTCACTAGGTGCCGGTGACACGCAAACACGATTTCCGTGGCACGCCACATAGAATAATATACTAACACATTTCAATGTTTTTAACGTGCGATAAATAGGTTGAAAATCTAGCAACATTACGCTTTAATAAGCAAGTATGTCACAATTAATTCTATGGCCATGTTGTGTTACAAATTTTACTAGGTTAAAGCAAATTGATAACTAATCGTATCCATAAAATTTCATTGTAGGCCTAATTGTGGTCCTAAATGGAGGATAATATTTGCTTTCACACAAATCAACAGTAAAATTAGTGGTGAAGTAATAAATACCATTATTACTAGAGAAATACAGATTCGCAACTACGGGGACTATTTCGCTGTAGACACGACACTCTTCTGCAACATTCCGCTTCATTGTAGCGTCATTTGTTTCCTTCCTGAGGTCCTGGGCTAGCACCGATGAATGGAAGTTCTGTGTCTGTGAATTCTGAATATCTTTGTCCATCATGACTAGCGCGCGCAGTTCAAGCGGGAAAATGGAGGTGAAAAGTATATCGTAACAGAAAAATGATTTTTGTTGAAAGAAAAATAGCATGATCTCTGGAATTATATTAAATAATGAGTTATGAGCACAAGTAAACAACTCGCCCCAGCAAGTAACATCAAGCAAAGTGAAGTTCAAAGAAGTCAAGTGAGCAAAGACTTCACACACAAAAGTGTTACATGAACAAATGACATATTGAAGTTCTGGGACCTAGTAAAATTCATAGTCGTAATGTAGCAATGTATGTATGTATGTATTTCTCTAATAATAATCGTATTTATTGAATTGCCGCTAATTTTACTCTTAATTTCCTAAAAAGCAATTATTATCTTCCATTTAGGACAAAGAATATAATGAAATTTCATGAATACGATTCGTTCACTTACCCCAAAAAATGTATCTTATTCTTAAAATTGACTCGTTTTTGAAATGTGATTTTCAGTGATGTTTGCAAAGTAAAATCATGAAAAACTCGGTCGAATGGATGTATATGTAATGCAATATAATGTCTAAAGGGGTTCCATCATGATTTTAAAAGGAATAACTGATGGCACACTAGACAGTAAAAGTAACTGACACGCCAGTTTTGCCATCCCTGGCCTAGACGATGCAGAAGAAATTAGTGACTAGGGAAATGATGAGAGAGAGAGTTTCCAGTTGTTTTTCTCACCGAGCCAGACGTTGCTGTTATTATTATGTGTCACTCTGACAAGCCCACTGAAATATACGGACCAACCGACACTATGAGCGATATTTTCATCATCATCATCATCTGTTTACCCTCCAGGTTCGGCTTTTTCCCTCGGACTCAGCGAGGGATCCCACATCTACCGCCTCAAGGGCAGTGTCCCGGAGCTTCAGACTCTTGGTCGGGGGATACAACTGGGGAGAATGATCAATACCTCGCCCAGGCAGCCTCACCTGCTATGCTGAACAGGGGCCTTGTGGAGGGACGGGAAGATTGGAAGGGATAGGCAAGGAAGAGGGAAGGAAACGGCCGTGGCCTTAAGTTAGGTACCATCCCGGCATTCGCCTGGAGGAGAAGTGGGAAACCACGGAAAACCACTTCCAGGATGGCTGAGGTGGGAATCGAACCCACCTCTACTCAGTTGACCTCCCGAGGCTGAGTGGACACCGTTCCAGACCTCGTACCACTTTTCAAATTTCGTGGCAGAGCCGGGAATCGAACCCGGACCTCCGGGGGTGGCAGCTAATCACGCTAACCACTACACCACAGAGGCGGACCGATATTTTCATACTATTCATAACAGGGGCTAACTGCATAAGGAATGGCTTTGCTAGAATCGGACATACCTCAGTCACCTTCAGTTTCTTAAAGTCAAGGAGAGACTGAGACGGGCTTAATGGAAGTAATGAATTTGTCCTAGCCTTCACCAGAAGACCAGAAGAACATTGTGAATACGATGCCATGCAAATAAAAGCAAAGCATCCTTACTACAACCCTTGAATGCCCTCATAAACCATACAAAGAGATCTGTTCCTCACATAACCCCACCACCGAAACCAGTTTATTCGTACGACATTATCCATCGAGTTTATTCCGTACTTACATTTTTTTATCTCCTCATTCCGAGTACCCTCGTGCCATTGTTTCCCCCTGTTTGTACCAATAATCATTCTCGCTACTTTCACATCTCTTACTTCTAAATTAGGAGTAAGATATCTTGAGCCAACCAGCTTCTCCAGTACAGCATACAGTATAATTGGTCTGAAAACAGACCAGTGTTTCTTCCCTACTGATATCACTTTAGTGTCCAGCTCCTTGACTAAGTGGTCAGCGCAGTGCTCTTCAGTTCAGTGGGCCGCGGGTTCGATTCCCGGCAGGGTCGGATATTTTAACCTTAAATGGTTAATTACCTTGGCTCGGGCACTGGGTGTTTGTGCTGTCCCCAACATCCCTGCAACTCACACACCACACATAACACTATCCTCCACCACAATAACACGCACTTACCTACACATGGCAGATGCCGGCCATCCTCATCGGAAGGTCTGACTTACAAGAAATAGCCACACGAAATTATTATTATTATTATTATTATCATTATTATTATTATTATTATTATTATTATTATTATTATTATTATTATTATTATTACTTTAGTCTTGGAAATGGTAATTTTAAAATCGTACTTGCGGAACCTCTCTATTGCACCTTTTCACACCAGCCAAATGCTGGGGCTGTACCTTAATTAGGGCCACGGCCGCTTCCTTCCCATTCCTACGCCTTTCCTATCCCATCGTTACCATAAGACCTATGTGTGTCGGTGCGACTTAAAGCAAATGGCAAAGAATTTATTGCACCTTAATTTAAGAGATATAATAACGAATTGTAAGATCTGTACGGCCTCTCCCTAGTGGTAGGCAATACCTTAAACGAATGAATGTGATGCAGTCTTGCGTAGACAGTCTGAACTTAATGAAAACCACATAACTTTCTAGTTTATTAACAGATGTCACTACCTTTTGTATGAAGCAAATACTTTAATATACCAATATCGGACAGCTGTATCTCAACAGCATTGAGTGGAGTGCGAACAGCGATGGTGGTGACATCTAGCGTATTGGTGTGAACTGCATACTTGTCTGTGCTACAGCTGAGAGGAATGCACTACACTCATTGGAAATATTTTTGTTAAAATAATTGAATAACCATAGTAATTAAGAATGAAATTTTAAAATATGAAATTCCTCCTCCATAAACCTCCAAACGAGCATTATGTTAGCCGTGCCTTTCGCTATGTCTTAAAAATTATAAAGCAGAATTTCTCTGAGGATCCACCCAGCCTCTGGGGAAATATTTAATAACTACACTCTCCTCTTCTTTCTAATCTTTTTTCAATTACCTAGCGCAGGATTTTGTACGGACTTAGCCTAGTTTTCCGGCCGGATGCCTTTCATAACAGCAATCATATTTGGAGGGATATATACCGTACTCACTAGTGTTTTTGTGGTTGTTTTTTGCATGATGTGTTGTATACTGTATACTTGAAGATGCGTATGAATACGAACACAAACCCGTAGCCCTCGATCTACAGGAATTAACAGACGCGATTAAAATCTCCGACTTAGCCGGGAATCGTACCAGGGCCCTCTGAACCGAAGGTCATTACGCTGACCATTCCGTGGTGGTGATTATTTTAAAAGGAAGTAAAACTGGCCAGCCATCCCCTATTAACACTAATCAGAGGGAAATGGGCCGGCCCCGTGGTGTAGGGGTAGCGTGTCTGCCTCTTACACGCAGGCCCCGGGTTCGATTCCCGGCCAGGTCAGGGATTTTTACCTGGACCCGAGGGCTGGTTCGAGGTCCACTCAGCCTACGTGATTAGAACTGAGGAGCTATCTGACGGTGAGATAGTGGCCCCAGTCTAGAAAGCCAAGAATAACGGCCGAGAGGATTCGTCGTGCTGACCACATGACACCTCGTAATCTGCAGGCTTTCGGGCTGAGCAACGGTCGCTTGGTAGGCCAAGGCCCTTCAAGGGCTGTAGTGCCAAGGGGCTTGGTTTTAGAAGGGTAATGGAAGAAGTCCAACACTCCATCCATGATTTATTAAGATTTTGGGAAAGAAAAGAAGCTGTAATTAAGAAACAGCAGTTTGGTCCATTATGTTGACTTCTTTCTTTCTTCTTCTTCTTCTTCTTCTTCTTCTTCTTCGGTACGGCCGATCTTCCCGAACTCTACAGAGCAACTCAACCTCACGCTGCTATCTCGCTTTTGCCGTTCTTTGAATTTTCTGTTTTACCTCTGAAGACAAAGATACATAATATATAACACATATTGGGGTTACGTGAGTGAACTACGATGTTCCTGACAAAGATGAAGGGTCCAGAATTTCCTAAAGTCTCTTTCACAAATTAATGCATGAAGAATTACCATATACATGTATTAAATTAATTGGACTGGTGCTCAAGCCTATGCCAATAATGCACTGAAATAATTTTCTTACGCCGGGCTGAGTGACTCAGACGGTTGATGCGATGGCCTTCTGATCCAATTTGGTAGGTTCGATCCTGGCTCAGTCCGGTGGTATTTGAAGGTGCTCAAGTACGTCAGCCTCGTGTAGGTAGATTTACTGGCATGTAAAACAATTCCTGCGGGATTATATTCCGGCACCTCGGCGTCTCCGAAAACCGTAAAAGTACATAGTGGGACGTAAAGAAAATTATTATTATTTTCTTACAGTAAAAGAAAAGGTGACTGGATTCGAAACTCATGGGTTTGAATTTTCAATTTCAAGACTACCCGATAACCATTACGCTACAGACCCACAAGTTTTCGATTGTGAAATTTATGGCACTGTTTAACAATATGGACCCTCAAGCTTGAGTATACTAGATTTGCATATTTGTTAATATTATTGGTTTTACGTTCTACTAACATTTCAGTAGGGTATTTGATTGAATTTCTTAATATAAGGAGCATAGAATGTAACCTCAACACAGATGCGAGGTCATTACTTTTTGTAATACTTGCGGTCCTTATTATTTCTCACGCCCATTATCTTGCAGGGTAATGTTTTCAGCGCATAACACGTTTCTTGGAATATAACTGCAATGTAAGATTATTTAGTGACAAACACTGATACATTATAAACAACACGGCAGTGCGCCAAGAATCATGCAGATGGCAATATGTTTTTGAAGAGTTGGTCACACCAAGCCATGTAGGTAGCAGCACTATCGGCTTTCTCGCTGAAAACAGCAAGCTGTCCGGTATTATCGTATTAAAGTATTTGGTATGAAGTGTCACGTAGAGGCTCAGTATAGTACGCGAACGTTTTCTTGATACCTGAGCTCCCTAGTGCTGAATCGGAACTTGGTATCAAGAAAAGGTTCACGTACTGTATATGTAGATTGATTAGTAGAACATTGTTTCTGTTGGAGATTGCTTATTTCATCTGTGATTTCAAATTAAATCAACAAATCATCACCCAGCTCGTCCTTATAGAAACAAGCTTGAAACTTCTGTATCTGTGAGGGTTGGAGCAAAAGTCATTGCAACTATTCTTCTTCTTGCAGGTATGTGAGCGGATCACAAACAGCTATTTGTCACGTGGAAGCTATGCAGGCTTAGTGTGTATTCACAACAGACGCCAGACGGCTCTGTGATTGCTGCTAGTAGCACAGTTGTGAGGCGAGTGCCATGCGAGATGGAAGTAACCCGTGTTGAGCAGCGCGCATACATCAAAATAGCTATTCTCCGGTGAAGAAATGCGAGAGAATGTCACAGTGTCCTGGTGGAAGGCCTTGGAAATAATGCCCTCCCATACCGCACAGTAGCATGGTGGATAGGAAGGTTTCAGTAAGGACGTGTGGCAACTGGTGATCAGCAGCGCTCGAGACGACCTGTCAGTGTGCGAGGCACGTGGCGTCATAGAACAGCTCCTGGAGGAAGACAGACGATGGACGCTACTGGAGTTAGAGAGGGCAAGTGGCATCGAGAAACGCACCGTCGACAGGATATTGCGGACAGAGCTGCAACTGCAAAAATCACATCGCGGCGGGTACCGTATGCACTGACGGATTCAACGGTGAATGCGATATGCAACATGCCCCCGCAACTAGCACACTGGAAACAGGACGGCGACCGTTTCCTGACACGAATAATCGCCATCAATGAATTTTGGACACTTCCTTACTGTGACATTCTCTCGGATTTCTCCCCCGCAGAACGGCTATGCGCGCTTCTAGACAGGGATTACTTCCACCTCGTACGACGCTCGCCTCACAACTGATTTCACAGAGCTCTATGTGTTACCACCAGCAATTACAGAGCCATCTGTTGTTGTGAATGCACACTTTGCCTTCATAGCTTCCACGCGATAAATAGCTGTTTGTGATCGGCTCACTTACCTGCAAAAAGAAAAAAATGTTTATATGACTTTTGTCCGAACCCTCGTACCTTGACCGATGATTCACGGAGTGAGGTTCTCCTCACACAAGGCTATAGGCGTGCAGGGATAGCTTCTAAGGATTTACTCCATCATGTGAACTTACTTGGGTGTGGCAAAGGTAAGATACCAGTGTTCCCCTGTAGCACGTAATGCAGGTTTTCTCTTACTTTAAACTTAGTATGTAATAAGGAGGTTTCTAGGCTTCTTGCTACGAAATATAACTACCCAATGGATGCATGAGTGTGGACTCTACTTTCCCTTGTTCACTTTGCATCTTTGGTGACTAAGTCCCTCCATATTTCTACGTTTTTCTTCTTGCTTTTCAGCCAGTAATTTTCTTCTCCGTCTTAGTCACCAATGTAGTATGGTTTATCCTCTGTGTCACTGCGTGTTCTGCCCCATTTTACTGCAAGTGATTTCACAGGATTGCTTGAGTGGGTTTAAAATCCCAGTCTAATTTGTTTACGGCCTTTTCTATTAAACGTTAATTTTTCTCATTCTTAGCCATGTATGTTGTGTTGATACTTCCCTCTGAATTAAGGACAGCGCGTGTGAAATAGGTGTAAAGGCTGATGAGGTTTTAAGTGTACTGAAACCGAGCGAGTTGGCCGTGCTGTTAGGGCGGGCAGCTGTGAGCTTCTGTTCGGGAGATCGTGGCTTCGAACTCCACTGTCGGCAGCCCTGAAGATGGTTGTCCGTGGTTTCCCATTTTCACACCAAGCCAATGCTCGAGCTGTACCTTAATTAAGGGCACGGCCACTTCCTTCCAATTCCTATCCCTTTCGTCTCCCATCTTCGCCATTAGAGCTATCTGTGTCGGTGGGACGTAAAGCCCATTGTAGAAACGATGCGTTCTGAAGATACCTGGATGTGTAGTCTAGGCCCGTTCGGCCACTGATAATGAAGTTTGAGAGTTCTATATCCATTGCATTGTATAAATTTTAGTGTACTCTAAGTGATCAAGGTATATGTTGGCCAGAATGCCTGATGCCGGCGAAACCATGGCCAATCCGTCCTGTTTGTATATTATCTTATTGAATATGAAATAATTGTTACTAGTTAATAGTTTCATTATAGGCATGAAATCCGCTATTTCAAGTAGGCTGAGCTGACTATGAGAACGTAAGTTGTATAAATTAACTATTGGAAGCTACAGCCTTTTGTGCGATGTACCAAAGATTGTTGTACCCTTCGAGAAGCTCATAGGTCTCGTGAATAGGGAGTTTCTTCTCCCCAAAATGTACTGAGCTCTAAAAGCTAGAACTGTTAAATGTGTACTCCACCGTTAAGTTTGTTTGTGAAAATTAAAGACACCTCCAGTCCTCGCAAACCTAGTACCGTCTAGGTCAGAAAAGAACAAAAGTTGACCAAGGAAGGTCAGATAGGAAAGATGAAAGTGAAATGACTGGCACAAGTGGAAGCAATGTCATACTGAAATAGGGAAACCGCGGTCACCAAACTACGCTCTCAACTTGAATGCTCCTGATCCCTCAATTTAATCACCTTATTCGTCAAGTAAGGGATACCGTTGGTGTACTCTAAGGTCCCCACCCAAAAGGGGAAACAGTGATAATCTCAAAGTAGATAACCAATTTATTATCCCTTCTTACATGTAAATATTTTATCACTTTTAAGGAATTCAATTTTGTTGGCACTCAAGTGGTTGTCATATTTCAAGTTGATAGCTGACACCGTCGAAGAGAATATAAGTTAACAGATATTCAGGATGTTTTTATAAAATGTCGCTACATGTTTGAGGATTGTATGAGTAATGGGAAGATGGTGGCATCTCCGTTTTCATTTCAGTGAATGAATGAAGACAATTATAGGAGTGGATAACATTTCATTTGTGAGTGTACCAGTTCGGACTGGACCGGACCCTTATAATTGAGTCTCCCCTCTCACTGAGAGAGCATGGACACTTCACGTCTTGCCTGCATACTTAATATGCATAACTGATTATTAAAGAAGAGGGGAGGGTTATAGCCTGTCAGAGCAACGCCTTAAATTAAACACATTCCAAAGCTAGCTCGGACTGGGTTTAGCCCCCCGGGGAGTCCAGAAGAAGCCGAGCTGGTGTGGGTTATGGAGCATTGTCAAGAAGCACAGCCGAGCCGCTATAAACGCTTCCAAAAAATACAGACACACCACACAAACAAAACAAGTTTTAAGAGTTGTAACTTTTGATGGATAAGAGAGCTGTAGCTCTCTCTCTCTCTCTCTCTCTCTATCCTTGGTCAAACTCGAAAGCAGAATAGCATTGCATTTGGTGAGCTA
The DNA here is from genome assembly GCF_040414725.1 of Anabrus simplex. NCBI lineage: Eukaryota > Metazoa > Arthropoda > Insecta > Orthoptera > Tettigoniidae > Anabrus > Anabrus simplex. The sequence goes on from NC_090265.1 coordinate 1,427,173,785, forward strand.
ATTGCAAGTCCCTCACAACATAATCCTTATTCCCAGATCCTCATAAAATAAGGAAGGTTTGTACTAAAGAGTGCTCGAAATGTCAGAATAGAAGCTAAGTTTTACAATCGATGTTTTTATACCAAAAATTATAATGTGGTGGTTGACATTCTAGTATTAACACTTTCAGGCCGGAGAAGTTAAAATTAAAAACTGTTTAATTTCTTAGAAGATCTAATTTGAATGCCTCAAAAACCACTCGTCTATACCAATATATATATTTTTTTTTTGCTAGGGGCTTTACGTCGCACCAACACAGATAGGTCTTATGGCGACGATGGGAGAGGAAAGGCCTGGGAGTTGGAAGGAAGTGGCCGTGGCCTTAATTAAGGTACAGCCCCAGCATTTGCCTGATGTGAAAATGGGAAACCACGGAAAACCATTTTCAGGGCTGCCGATAGTGGGATTCGAACCTACTATCTCCCGGAAGCAAGCTCACAGCCGTGCGCCTCTACGCGCACGGCCAACTCGCCCGGTATATATATATAATATATAAAGAGTTCGTTTGTAAGTAATGGCTAATCTGAGGAACTACTGGACCGATTCCGAAAATGATTTTACTAATGTGAATATTTATTACCCCTGAGGGACATGGGCTGTATTTTATTTCCAAAACAGTTCGAGGTGGGGGGCACGGAGGGAGGTGAATAAATACTAGCCTAATATAGGTGAAATATCGAACTTGTCGCACAAGGACGAGACAAAGCTCAATTTAAGCCCCTTGACGCAAAGAACAAAACCCGGTAAGCCCTACGGGCCCGAAAACCATGTTTTAAGGCCGTAAAACCAACCGTTATGGAGATATTAGCACCACACTACCCCTGCTCTAGGAATAGGATAAGGAAATGAACTGCCGTAAACATGACAACGTCAGCTCCAGTATTCTTACAGCAGCGAGATTAGGTGGTGGTGATTATTGTTTTAAGAGGAAATACAACTGGGCAACCATCCCCATAGCGAGATTATCTACAATATATCAAAAAAACCTAACATCTTACAGACATGAAAACTGGTATTTGGAATCTCCTTTAAAAATAAAATAACATAAATTTTAGTTTTCAGAAAATCCACTTAAGGTTTGAGGGGGGGGTGCGGGGGTGTGGGGGGTTTGATTAGAAGTGAGGAAGGAGTTGAATCCTTTATATGAAGAATACAAACGTTAAAACTGGTGCTTGGAATCTCTCTTAGAAATAAATGAACACACTTCTTTGGAAAATCCACTTACGGGAGTGAAATAATAAAAAAGGGGAGAATTTTGAAAATGAGTATCTTCTTCTTCTACCGTTTTTTCTAAACCTGTAGGGTCGCGGGTGAAAACTGTGTCAAACATGTGGATTTGACCCTGTTTTATGGCTGGGTGCCCTTCCTGACGCCAACCCCGTGTGTAGGGATGTAATTACTACTGCGTGTTACTGTTGTGGTTGGGAATGCGGTGTATTGAGGGAATATGAAGAGGAGAGAGTGTTAGGGCAAACACAAACAACCTGTCCCTGAACCAGATGAATTAATCACACGCTATTAAAATTCCCGACCCAGCCCGAAATTGAACCCGGAACCCTGTGAACCGAAGGCCTCAACGCTGACCACTTAGCCAAAGAGTGGAGCAGTTTTAAAATGAGTATATCTACAGTATATCTCATAAACGTAACCTGTTACAGACGTGAAAATTGGTATTTGTAATCCCCTTTAAAAATAAAGAAACACGTACTTTTTGTTTCCGGAAAGTCTACTTAAGCTGGAGATCGAAAATAAGTGAAGAAGGAGTTGAATTCTCCTCATGAGGATACCTATATCTCAAAAACTAAGATGTTACTGACGTGAAAATCGGTATTTCGAATCTCCTTTAGCAATAAAGAAACCCTTTTTCTCTTCGACTTAAAACAGGACTGCTTCTCACATGTAGAGTTCCATGTCGCATTTTCCAGATTTAGCTCTGCCAGTAGCTTAGTCATTTTAGCCCCAAAAGGCAATGCTACAAAATTGGTTGCAAAGAGGTTCTGGGGTAAATGAAGTGCAATTTTTCGGTGAGTTTTTTATACTTTAGAGATTTTCAGATAATGTCTTAGTGCAGTACCGAGGAACAATTACAGTAATTTGTATCAACTTACCAAATCCTCGCGAGCGAAGCCGTGGCTAACAGCTAGTATTATATATAAACAATTGAGTACGAATATTTTGTCAAATATTTTGCTTGTTTTTGTGCTATTACTGGACATTGGTATGGTAGTTCACTGTTACAGCCTCTTGTGAAATGCTGCCAAGCAGCCCTCCGTTTTTCCTTATATAAAGGCGAATAATTGCGTGTTTTAAACACCAAAGCAATTTCATAGCTGTGCTACAATATGCAGATCTTCGGTGTAATATTACACATATTCCTAAATCTCTGCACCAATGAAGGGTGTGAATCTGGTTTTAAATTGTTTCTGTGACCTCTTCGGGTGGGTAGGAGTTGAGTATGAACAAAATTCGATCAATCCAACAAGTAGGGACACCCTGGAGGGTTTCAGGCTGAGATGGCTACATCTCACACTTTTCTAGAAGATGAAGGCGTTTTCAACGATCACGGCACTAAAATTCTAAAAAGAAACTGGTTATAATAAAAAAGTTATTTGTTTAAGGTCCTACTAATTACGTTTACGTTTATCGGAACCGCCGATGTGCTGGACCCACAAGAGTTCTTTTACGAGCCAGTAAATCTACCAACACGAGATTGACGTATCTGAGCACCTGAGGATCGAACCTGCCAAGTTGGGGTCAGAAGGCCAGCGCCTCAAACGTCTGAGCAACTCAGTCCGGCAAAGAAACTGGTATTAGTGGTCTCTGGTAAGCAATATGCACAACTAAGTTCAGCCGGAAACCGCCAGTTCGTACGAGAATGAGCAGTAAGTATAAGTTTTCAGAGTGTAAGGAAAGGGTTAATCATATAGCACAAAGAGCTTAATAAAATTAATAGTAGAAGGCAAAACAAATAAAGAAATTAATGTTTTTAATATATAATGCTTTACGCTGTGTGCTTGGGATTGTAGAATAGGCCCGCGATTTTCTCTCTCTGTTAAAGGCGACAAAAAGAGAACCGGGTGGCCACCGGTGTAAGTGCCCCCCACAGACAACTCATCCCCTACTATACAGCCTCTTGTGAGGATGGATGAGCGAATAGAGAATGACGACACTCTCCTGTCCTTGGGGTGAGAAATTACCCGTAAATGCAGATGAAGCAGTAAGATTTTGTCAGCGACATAAAAAGTGGAAGGTAACGAGAAAGAACCACTTTAATTGTCCAAAGCATGTTCCAAGAATCAGCAATACGATATGGAGGATGGCAATGTCTTTTGTAAAATACTCTGGAGGTAAAGAAGTTTCCCAATCGGATCTCCGTGTGGGGATTATAAAAGACCGGAGGAAGAAGGTGAAATAGAATAAGAAAAAGACAGCTACGTGGAACGTAAAAGTGCAATGTAGCAAACTAGAAAACTTGAAACTGGAAATGAATTAGAGACTGACATTCTAAAAATATCTGAAATACGATGGTGACTATAGGTCTCGATACTATAGAATAACTCATACGAGAACTGATGAAAATAAACCTGGGATAGGAGGAGTACCAACTATCCTTAACAAGACCTTAAAATCTAGAGCAGGGCCTCTCAAACGCCCAAAATCTCACGCGTGCAGATAGAGGCGCAAGAGCTCCGTGCACTGTGCATCGCTGCCGCTCGGCATGGCTCGGATCAACGCTTCGTCTCTGGGCTACTTGGCTAAGCTCGGCTCAACTCGCCTATACTCGGCTCAAGTCAGCCCGGATTTGGAGCGCTACGGCGCAAGTGGGGCAGAGGGAGACAGGCGGAGCGAGCGAGACAGGCGTGAGGAAAGAGAGAGTAAGCGCTATTGCTCCAAATAGAGGAGTGGGGGGTCTGCACTCTGGTCAACCAAGCCAAGTCGTCTTTTGCACCGTGCACAGTGCATGCACCAAGCGCATGCACCCTGAGAGGCCCTGATCTAGAGTGAAGTGTTACGTACTACACAGTTTTAGAATGATTCTAATTAAATTGGAAACAAAGCCAACTGATACGATAGTAGTCCATGTGTATATGCTCACATCAGAAGAAGAGACAGAAACAGTGGAAGCAGTGCATAAAACAATAAACAATGTAATACAATACGTAAACGGACATCAGAACCTCGTCATAATAGGTGACTGGAATGTCATTGTTGAAGAGGGAGAGGATAGTAATGTGGTACGCCGCTATGGAGGAGTACTTATTCTGAGAGGAATGAGAGAGGAGAACAGTTGATTGAATTCTGCACACGAAATAACCTGGTATTAACGAATACCTTTTTGGCCATTATTAAAGGAGATATTCTTAGATCAGTTATCGCTAGGCATCAGCTTGATTATATACAGGTCAAACAGAGATTTAAGGATAAATTTAAGAATAGCATGACTTACCCATCAGCAGACGTTGATAGTGATCATGAGGAAATGTGAGTTTAAGTTTAGACAATTGCGCAAGATGGACAAACAAAATATCAGGCAAAGAAACAAGCTGAAAGAAAAACAAACACTTACATGTTATAAAGAGGAGACAGACAGGATTGCTGAATGTATTACACCATCTGAGACGAATGAGGAATGCAAACAAATGAATCATGGTATTCAAAGGCGGCAAAGAAATGAGTAGGAAAAGCGCAACCAACAGCTAGAAGGTAATGTATAACTGACGAAATTCGTCTAACAGAGGAAATAAGGCGATATAAGAACGCAGAATGCATCGATGATATTGCCAGCTATAAAAGGCTAACAAACCAAATAAATAAAGAAACGAAAAAGACAAAAGTATTTGGAGGAACTTTGCCAAAATATAGAAGCTGACATGAGAAATGAAGATTCCACTTATTGGACTATGAAGATTTTACTTATCCTGGACAAGCCTAAAACCTTCTGTACAATGAGAAAATGAGGAACAGGCAACTGTTGCTTAGCAGTGTGGAAGTAGGAGAAAGAAAAAGGTAGGAAAGGGAAATGTAGAAGGGAGGGTAGGAAAAGGTAGGTGGAACACGGTCATGGGAGGAAGAAAATGGAGGAGGAAGTAGCTTCTGCAGCAGTGGGGAAAGATAGGGCTGACCATGAGGAGGGGGGTAGGATTAAGTGAGATGGGTAGAGTTGAGGCTCTGGTCATGTGCGATTCCCTTGTTAGACATGTGGGGAAAGTGTGTGGAGGAAAGGGAACCAGGGTAGAGTGTTATATAGGAATTAGGTTAAGACAGATGTTGAAGAAAGTAGAAGAGAAGGAGAAGGGAAAGGAGAAGGTGGTAGTGATTCACGTTGGTACCAACAACGTAAGGCAAGCAGGTATAAGTACGAACAAATTTGGGGATGTGTGGGATCTGGTAAATGCAGCACGGGTGAATTTTATGGAAGCGGAGATTGTTAACAGTGGAGTACTGTTTAAGAGGGATACTGGCTGGAAGGTGATTGGGGATTTAAATGAGACTATGGAGTGGGCATGTGGGAAACTGGGAGTGAGATTTCTAGATCCTAATGAGTGGGTAGAAGATAGGATACTGCGCTCAGATGGCCTTCACTTAAACCGCTTTTTTTTTAAGTTGCTTTACGTCGCACCGACAAAGATAGGTCTTATGGCTACGATGGGACAGGAAAAGGCTAGGAGTGGGAACGAAGCGGCCGAGGCCTTAATTAAGGTACAGCCCCAGCATTTGCCTTGTGTGAAAATGGAGAAACCTCGGGAAACCAATTTCAGGGCTGCCGACAGTGGGGTTCGAACCTACTATCTCCCTAATACTGGATACTGGCCGCACTTAAGCGACAGCAGCTATCGAGCTCGGTCACTTAAACCGCAGTGCTACATTTAAGTTAGGAAATTTGTTTAGAAGGATTATAGGGAGGTACATTCAGGGAAACGGGGTGGTCTAGGGAGCGGTGATAAGAGTACAGGTATCTGGAAGTCAAGTAGGGATGACATAAAGACGTTAGTGCTGAACTGTATAAGTATTGTAAAGAAAAGAATAGAATTAAGTAATTTAACAGATATATACTAACCAGATATTGTAATAGGAGTTGAATCATGGCTGAGAAATGATATAATGGATCCAGAAATATTCTCACGTAACTGGAATGTATATCGTAGAGACAGAATAGGAATGGTACGAGGGGGAGTATTTATTCTGGTGAAAGAGGAATTTGTAAGCTACGAAAAAGTTAAAGATGACAAATATGAAATTCTAGGTGTAAGGCTCATTTCTGAAGATAATAGGCAACTTGATATCTTTGGAGTGTACTGACCGGAAAAAGGTTGCGCTGACGCAGATTCAGAATTATTTGATAAGATAATCAGCTATGTGGGAAACGATATGGAAAGGAACGTGATTGTAGCGGGTGATCTCAATTTACCAAATGTCAATTGGGAAGGTAATGCGAACGACAGGAACAACAAATAGCAAACAAGTTAATATGGGAAGGCCAGCCTGATCCAGGAAGTAATGGAACCAACTAGAGGGAAGAATATTCTGGATGTGGTACTAGTAAAACCATATGAGCTCTGTAAGAGAAACTGAAGTAATATATGGTATTAGTGATCACGAAGTTGTTTTTGTCGTAGTTAAAAATAAACGTGATAGAAAGGAAAGTATTAAAATTAGGACTGTTAGGCAGTACCATATGGCTGATGAAAGAGGCATGAGGGAGTTTAAAAAAAGTAACTATGATCGCTGGGAAACATTAAATAAAAATGTAATTAGAGTCTGGGATGGGTTTAAAGCAATTGTTGAGGAATGTGAAAATCGGTTTGTACATTTAAAGATGGTAAGGAATAGTAAAAATCCACTATATTATAATAGAGAGGTAAAGAGACTAAGAAGGAGGGGCAGGTTGCAAGGAAATAAGCTTAGAAATGGCTGGTGAAGTAAGGAGAAATTGAAGGAACTTACTAGGAAATTGAATCTAGCAAAGAAGTCAGCTAAGGATAACATGATGGCAAGCATAATTGGCGGTCATAACACAATTTAGTGAAAAATAGAAGGGTGTGTATAGGTTCTTTAAGGCAGAAACAGGTTCCAAGTAGGACATGCCAGGAATCGTTAATGAACAAGGGGAGTGTGTATACGAAGATTTACAAAACGCAAAAGTATTCTGTCAGCAGTATGTAAAGATCGTTGGTTACAAGGATTATGTCCAGATAGAGGAGGTGACTAATCCTAAAGAAGAATTAAAATTTACCTATGATAACAATGACATTTACAGTTATGTACAAAATTTGAAAACAAGAAAAGGATCTGGAATTCATAAGGTTTCGGGGATATGCTAAATACAATGGATTGGGATATAGTACCATATCTGAAGAACTTATTTGATTATTGTATGCATGAATGAGTTATACCATATGAATGGAGAGTTGCAATGATGCAATGTGTATGGTGATAGACATAAAGCTAAAAATTACAGACCAGTCAGTTTCACATGCATTTCATGTAAGCATTGGGAAAGCACTCTTAATGATTATATTAGATAAGTTTGCGAAATTAACCCTCCAAGTACTATCGTCTCGCTACGAGACAATTCGGATCCCGGCTCAAGTTCTATCGTCTCGCAGTGAGACGATTCGTAAAATCGACATAACAACTCGTAAAATCAGTATAACAATCGATTTTACGAATATTCTTGCTGCGAAATGAAATTCTCTATCAGGTAGGCAGTGCAAGTTAGTCTTTGGTTGGGGAAGGAAAGCAGTAAGCGGCGATCTTGTCAGCTGTGAACTGGCCTTTGTTTACGTCTGCTCAAACTGTCCAGTTGCTTCGAGCGTTATCAGGTTATTGTTTGCTAGCCAATTTGTGATAATTGTGTGCCTGATTTACTCTATTTTAATTGGTTTATTTTAGTTCAGTGATTATTATAATATAAGCATGAGTGAACGAAGTGCTTCAAGTGCAATTAAAGAAGCATTGGAGGAGCTTGGGAGTGATGAAAGTGAAGACGACATTGGTAATGAAGAAGATTTTCCTGATGATTTAGCACTAGACGACTTTTCTTCTGGAAGTGGAGAAGAATATGACCCTAATTAAGACACCCATGACTATAGTGATGAGTCAAGTAGTGATGTAGACAATCCAAACGTGCTAACCCTACCAGGCACATCCAGACCTAATGACCCACCACAACAGACTCTCTCCGAGTCTTCTTACCTGTGACTTCTCTATAATTCATTGAAGGTTCAATTATTATATATCATTGTGCTTGTATTGAAGTTTGGCACATTTTGTATATAGTGGAATTTAATTTCAGATAATGTAGAGCTTGTGACCAACCTCAAAAACTGGAATATCTTTTGATTTTTTTAAATATGACTAATCATCCATTATACTTTTACTGGATACTTGTAAGTAAAACATCCTACTATTATCTTATTCTCAATTCTTCCTGAACAAATTGATATATAATATGCCATATGTAGTTACAAATTTTTATTTATTATAATTTTGAAAAATGTATTTGCACGCTGCCTTAAGAATGCTCAGCAATTAAGAGTGAAATGATCAGCACTTGAAGGGTTAATAACTGGTTCGATAGAAGGCAGTTTGGGTTTAGGAAAGGTTATTCCACTGAAGCTCAACTTGTAGGATTCCAGCAAGATATAGCATACATCCTGGATTCAGGAAGTCAAATGGACTGTATCGCGATTGACTTATCTAAGGCATTTGATAGGGTAGATCATGGAAGACTACTGACAAAAATGAGTGCAATTGGACTAAACAAAAGAGTGACTGAATGAGTGGCTACTTTTCTAGAAAATAGAAAGAGAATTAGAATAAGCGAAACTTTATCTGACCCTGTAATAATTAAGAGGGGAATTCCTCAAGGCAGTATTATTGTACCTTTATTTTTTTCTTGTATATATCAATGATTATTTGTTATAATTGTGTGCCTGATTTACTCTATTTTAATTGGTTTATTTTAGTTCAGTGATTATTATAATAAAAGCATGAGTGAACTAAGTACTTCAAGTGCAATTAGAGAAGCATTGGAGGAGCTTGAGAGTGATGAAAGTGAAAACGACATTGGTAATGAAGAAGATTTTCCTGATGATTTAGCACTAGACGACTTTTCTTCTGGAACTAAAGAAGTGAAATCAGAGATAAGGCTTTTTACAGATGATGTTATTCTGTACAGAGTAATAAATAAGTTACAAGATTGTGAGCAACTGCAAAATTTTGTGAGATGGGCAGTAGGCAATGGTATGATAATAAACGGGGTTAAAAGTCAGGTTGTGAGTTTCACAAATAGAAAAAATCCACTCAGTTTTAAATACTGCGTTGATAGCGTGAAAGTTCCTATTGGTGATCATTGTAAGTACTTACGGGTAATAAAAGGAAAGTTCTTCATTGGGGTTATCACATAAATATGATTGTAAATAAAAGGTAGATACAAATTTCTGCACATGGTTATGAGGGTATTTAGGGGTTGCAGTAGAATTTTAAGGAGGGGGCATATAAGTCTCTGGTAAGACCCCAACTAAAGTATGGTTCCAGTGTATGGGACCCTCACCAGGATTACCTGATTCAAGAACTGGAAAAAATCCAAAGAAAAACAGCTAGATTTGTTCTGGGTGATTTCCGACAAAAGAGTAGCGTTACACAAATGTTGCAAAGTTTGGGTTGGGAAGAACTGAGAGAAAGAAGAAGAGCTGCTCGACTAAGTGGTATGTTCCGAGCTGTCAGCGGAGAGATGGCGTGGAATGACATTAGTAGACGAATAAGTTTGAAAGGCGTTTATAAAAGTAGGAAAGATCACAATATGAAGATAAAGTTGGAATTCAAGAGGACAAATTGGGGCAAATATTTGTTTATAGGAAGAGGAAATAGGGATTAGAATAACTTACCAAGGGGGGATGTTCAATAAATTTCCAGTTTATTTGTAATAATTTAGGAAAAGGCTAGGAAAACAACAGATAGGGGGATCTACCACCTGGGCGACTGCTCTAAATGCAGATCAGGATTGATTGATTGATTGATTGATTGATTGATTGATTGATTGATTGATTGATTGATTGATTGATTGATTGATTGATTGATTGATTGATTGATTGATTGATTGATTGATTGATTGATTGATTGATTGATAGCGAGGATATTGGATGACAATGGAAATAATATCTAGAATAGTTATATGATGGAAGTTCACTTGATAACTTAATAAAGATAAAGAAAAATGCCGGAAGATGATAAATCAGGCCCAAATATAAGGGAAGATTTTGAGAAAGCGATTACGGTTTTGAAAGATGGGAAAGTAGTTGGTATTGATGATATTCCTGCTGAAGTGTTTAAGAACGATAGTGAAGGAATCAAGAATGCTCTAATGCGGCTAGTGATGGCCGTATATGATACCGAAGTTGTTCCGCAGAATTTTAAGAAGGGCATTATAGTGCCTATCCCAAAGAAAACAGCAGCCACTAAATATGAACAGTAGCTGAATCTGAGCATCCTCTCGCATGCGTCAAATATACTTACCGAAATAATCCATAGAAGAATGGAAAGCAAAGTGGGAGGCTTTGTTAAGCAGACGGGGAAAGGCAAGAGCATTTGTGGATATTGAAAAGGCTTTTGATAAAGACAACTGGAAAATGATGTTCTGGATAATGAAAAATCTCATGTTTGCATCAAAAAGAGCCACCATTAGAAATGGCACTAGTGGATAGGAAGCAGATCTAAGGAAAGGCGCGAGATAGAGCTTCTCCCTGTCTCCTACAATTTCCATTGCATACATTCAGAAAGCTTTAGCTATCGTAAGAGACAGAGTGCAAGTGGGTGTAAAGGCGAACGAACAGAGGATTGACATGTTAAGGTTTGCAGATGATATTGCGATCCTCACAGATAACAAGAGGTGATATAGATAAAATAGAATGAGATGGAGAAATTCCTTATCATCCAGTACGGTATTAAAATAAAAATAAAGAATGGTCTGTAATATGCAAGAAGAGAGAAATGCGCCCTTGAGAGTTAAATTAGATAATCATGTTTTGGAATGAGCGGCAGAATTTCATTTCCTTGGGACTAGAATAACATAAGACAGTCAAAGTAGAGGAGATATAATTAGCCCCATAATGCAGGCTAAAAACGCTTTCAACTCAAAGAAAATCTTGTTTATATCTAATATCCTTAATTTCGAACTAAGGAAGACACTGATGAGGGCATTTCTTTGGAATGTTGCCCTGTGTAACTGTGAGACATGGACGGAGAGGTGTAAACATGAAGCTTTCGAAACCTATTGCTGCAAAATCAGATGTATGAACAGCGTAACGAATGATGAGGTGGTCGATAGAGCAGGAAATTCGAAGTGTCTTTGATGTCAGATACAGATTAAACGAGACCAAGTGGTAGGCTGTCTGCTGCACCATAACATAATCCTAACAACAATAGCAGACGGCTGCATAGATGGACGAAATCCGTGAGGAAGGCCGCGTCTGAAATACATGTGGCAAACCATGTCAGATATGGAATGTGCAAATTACATGGAGGAGAAACAAAAGGCCGAAAAAAACAGAGGAAGGCAATACTACTACAGATCAGCCTGTGGATTGAGGACCGCAGAAGAAGTCATTAGTTTTACGTCTCGCTAAATTCTTTTAACGATTTCGGTGACACCAACGTGCTGGACTTTGTCATCAGGATTTCGTTTCCGTGCCGATAAATCTGCCAATACGAGGCTGGCGTATTTGATCACCTTCTAATACCACTGGACTGAATCGGGATCAAACTCACGATTCTGGACACGTAAGTCTGACACTCAAGTGTCTGACTCGGCCTTGCATATTTTTTGTGAATTCCATATTGCTGCCTCAGTGCTCATCATCTGGTTCAGCATGGTACAACTAGTTGAAGACTTCCTTTCTTCTGTTGATTTAATCTCACTACCTAACTACTAATATTAACTGTTCCGGGGTATCTGTGGAACGCAGAGAGGTGAAAGAAGGTGCGGGCTTGAATGGGTCTAACTACAATATCAAGAACTGAATTAAAACTTTAAAAGGTTATATTTCCTTTAGAGTATCAAAAATAACAAATTTCCACTGAGTGCACATAACAACATGACAGGAACAATTAGCAATCTTGAAACAAGACTTGGAAAAATCCCAGATTAGTGGATTTTTACAGCTTTGGGGCTTCAAACCCTTAGTTTACAGATTCTTAGATACCGGATCCAGTTTACAAAATTTTACGAAATCTATATGGTTAGACAGGGACGGAAATATCCCGATTTAAGAACACTTGCTCCAGAAGTTACAATATTTAGTCTTCCAGAGGCACCCTCACAATTACAAAACATTGAAAAGAGCTTACATGCTCTATATTTCTTACAACCCACTCAAGGCAACATTACATCAAAACTTTACACTCTATGGCCTCACAAGGCACGATTTACAAATGGAAATAGTTTTACACAGGGGTATCCAGTACCCAACCTACTGGGTCTTTGCGGAAAAAGAACAGGTTAAATAAATGGCCCGAACACAAACTGAATGGAGGCGTACACTTGCGCTCCAAGATAATGAAATATTAAAACCCTAACAGGGCTCTGGGCCCAATGAAACAGGGGCTAGTCCAAAGCTACTGAGGTGACTCGCATGGAAATAAATTTAATACATTACAGTAAGAAAACAGTTACGAAATCGTAGCCACCTCAAACCAAGATGAAGGCGAGCTCGAGAGGGTAACTCGCTCTCTATCCCCGATTTATAGTTAAAGACTTTATTTTTACATTAGTCGAAAGAAAATTTAAATTTTAGAAAAGTTTTGTTACATAGTTACAAATTCGGACCTTCCCCTCGGATAAGTCAGCGTAGGTAGCTACAGAAAAGAGAATTTAGGTGGCCATTACCTGGCTGATGTACTGCCTGCCGAAGAAAGAGGCGTCCCGCCTCCTGCCTTAACACACATGCTCAGAAAGACGACGGTCAACAGACAAGGAAACTTGAAGAGCCGCAACAAATAAACCCTCAGGGAAGGTTCGAGAGAATTCTGGGCTAATCCGGTCACACCCTCTCATTTTTATTGGCTGAACCCAAAAGTTACACACAAAACCGAACAAGAAGCCTGTGATAGGCTGAAAATTAATGTTCATTGGCCGGATTCTAAACTGGCGGAATGAGACAGAAGTGTTGCAAACCTAGCATTACATAAGAAAAACAAATGAAAGTTGAGAAAACCTACAAACACAAAAATTATTTCACCAGAGTGCATGATCATAGTTTTTTGGTAGTGACATCTGTGGGAAAATGTCCAAACTTCTTGATGTACGGCAAAAACAAAACCAAGAGAAATCCAATCAGTTTAGGAAACTTCACAATAACACAATTACTTAATATTTCAGTACTGACATCTTCTGATTAAAGTCTCCACTTTATGTAGTAGCAATTTCACATTTTGATCGGTAGATGAGTTCATTAAGGCGCTTATTTTGAATGTGCGGAGTTGATGTGTACCTCCCGGTACATTAACCATAAAACTGGTAGCTGTATTGGTAAGTTTTCATCAAGATTATTGTACGAAATACTCGTTCAACATTCCACTTTCAGTGAGACAGGGAGCTTGCACAAAACTTACCTGTTCCTGAATATGGTTTATTCTGATTTTATGGTGATGTGAAGTTACAAAATATAAGTGGTATTTATAGGCAATCAGAATTAAAAGCAAGTTTGTAGTTTTACACGGCTGCTAATGTCAAGATTACATACATGTCATATGTGTGTTTATATGTTAACTAGTAAAAAAAGCGGTCCCGGTTTTGAGAAAAGCAGTTCCTTATCTATTTTCTGGAGTTGAAAAGATGGAATTACGAAATAGTATTTGAAAGACGTTCAACTAATGTAACGCGAGTCAATGACTGCACTGGCGGAAAAATATATCCAAACACCAAGAAGGAATTGTGCTAGATTACCGAACGTTGGTAGGTGTATTTATACATCTGAAAGATGACGTTGATTCAAATTTCCCGCAAATCGCTGTAGTGTGGCGCTAGTAGCAGCCCTATGACGTTGCACATCAGGTTTGATTTTAATACGGACTGTACTGTGCGAGAGCGTTGGTTACCTGTGAGATTGGACGGAGTGACTGTGAGTGGGTCAAGAATGCCTTTACGACGACGAAGAGGCCAGTATCAAGAGCTCACTGCGGTTGAACGAAGCCATATAATAGAGCTACGTGAAGGTGGATTTTCCTTCCGCGCCATTGCAGAACGACTTGGCAGGAGTGTCTCCACTGTGCATACATTCTGGCAGCAGTGGCCACGAGAAGGAACGCTCGCAAGAAGACCGGGCTCCGGACGTCCCCGTGGCATCACCGAGAGGGATGGCCGCTCTATTCGGCATATGGCTGTGGCACAGAGGACTGCGTCTGCAGCAGCAATTCGAGCGGCAGTTGGCACCACTGTAACACAATGAACTGTTCGAAACCGGTTACTTGAAGGACAGCTCCGAGCCAAACGCAATACGGCGTGCATTCCACTTACCCCAAAACCACCCCCGTCTGCGACTTCAGTGGTGCCAAACGAGAACTCATTGGACGATGGAGTGAGGGTCCGCTGTGTTTTCCGATGAAAACCGGTTCTGCCTTGATGCCAGGGGGCCGTAGCGATGGTGAACTAAGAGAAGCTCCATCACGTACAGGAACGTGTCGTCCACCGTGCAGCAGCCTGTGTCCAGATGGAGACGCTTTCGTATACCAGTTATAAAGCCTGTACAGTATGACAACTCATGACCTTTCCATACACGTTTATACCTAGGTAACCACACGTGCCCCATTGCACTAATGACAACTTCACGCTATGTGATTATGTGTTGGTCGTCCCTATTTCGACTCTGTCTCTAATTTACTTCCCATGTCATTCGCTTTCACATCCTACCAGTTTTGCTCGGTGCATTCACACCACCGTAGAATGCACATGTTTAAAATTACTTTTAATATACAGAATAAAAGTACAAGGCATCAAAACACAAATATGTTAGATTACTAGCCGATGCACCCGTGCCTCGCTACGGGATTCTCAGAAAGACTGACTTTGTGGTTTTCCTAACATATGTTAACGTAGGTCATTATAAAAACGTTAGTAGGAATGTAGCGATTAAAAGCAATGTTATCACATAATATACTCGATCAAATGAAAAACTGCACATTTTCTCACTTTTAACGAACAGTACTACGGTCACGATCTAACAGTCCAAAGTTCCACAGCTGGATTGATGAGGCCGCAGACTGCCGTGAACACTCCTCTGCCATTATTCCGTTTAATTTCCACACTGCTTATTCCAATCAGTGCCTCAGATTAGGGATTGAATAGCTCGAATGCTATGATTAACCTGTGTGTTACGTACCAGTAGTATCAGAAAATTTATGAACCAGAGGAATGGCATGCTAAAGAAGAAAGTTATCTAACTCCCCAGCTACATCCCGTCAATATTCAGACAGGCTGTTACACTCGGTACGACCGGGCGGGTTGGCCATGTGTTTAGGGGCACGCAACTGTAAGCTTCCATCCGGGAGATAGTGGATTCGAACCCCACTATCGGCAGCCCTGAAGATGATATTCCGCGGTTTCCCATTTTCACACCAGGCAAATGCTGGGGCTGTAACTTAATTAAGGCCAAGGACGCTTCCTTCACACTCCTAGCCCTTTCCTATCTCATCGCTGCCATAAGATCTATCTGCATCGGTGCAACGCAAAGCAAATGTTTAAAAAATACTCGGTACGTAGCAGTAATCCTGTCTATCGGAGCACATCAGAACAAACAATCGTCAATGTAATGTTCTTGTCGATCAATTTTATGAGCTTTCTATTGAACCCTTGGCGGTCCATAAAGGATACCTACCTTCCTTACCTATCATCATTTAGTATGAGATCTGTATCTTGGGTCGTTACGGGCTCTTCGTCACTTGCTGAGGTAACGGCGGGTTTCATTATATCTACTCGAGCTACTCGAATGAAAGATCAACTCAAGAAAGTTCTATGTTTATTAAAGATATAACGAGGAAAATTTTAGAAATCATCATTAATTTGAAATTATCTTGTCCAATCAATGCAACAATAATTACAACACAGAGGAGCTGTATGCTGGTTTGAGACTTTGACTTAACTGCCTGATGGGCATCCTTACTAGAAACCATTGTCACAAGTTAAGAATGAAGAAATGGTCTGGAAATCCTGAAATTCGGCTTCCATGTGAGACTACATGTACCATTATAATGACACGTGATGGTCTAGCCCTCGTAACATGAACTATGGACTCTGGGTATAATTAAGGCAGTCCAATCGGTGTGTGCCACACAGTGGTTGTACGGCATGGACGCTTAATTGAATCGATGTGACCTGCGACTATGTCATGGGCCGACATCTAATTTACTTTAAAGTCATTGTGGATGATGACCACAAGGAAATGATGCTATAGTGGGATATGGCATTAATCTAAGTCACTGAGGCTGATGACCCAATGACCCTCCGAGTTTCTAAACTGAAGGCTAAACACAATTAAGTTACATCGGTTGTTGACCAAGGTTTCCACTTTACTAATCCCAGCACATTTAATGCTCAATCAATCAAAGTCAACTAATACAACAACAACAATGCTCACAATACTTTGTGGCCTAAAATCCATTTCCTTTGGACAGGTCCCCTTAAGCGTTACGTTAATAATTGAACTTTCCCTGCAAAATAAACTAAGATTTCCAGAATACACCTTCAAGTTAGTTACTTGACTTTAAATTATTTCACAAATACGGTTTCCACTGAGTTTACTAATTTACTAAATTGAAATGATTTTTTAAATCCTAATTAACAACAAATTCTATTCCGCAGACGAATGGTTTCTTTAACAAGTCCCTACTCAAATTCTGACGTTATTATTTATAATTCCTTAATAATGTTTATCATCGTTTGTTATCATGCAGCTGGAAGAAAATGTACATCATTTATTTCCAGTATTATATCTTGTTTCATGACATCACACTATAAGTTTAATCTAACACTAGCAATTATGAACACTTGAATACCCTAATTATTAACTACTAAAATTCTGCATAAGTTACTCGCCGTAAAAAGCAAGCCAAAATACTATGCCATATCCCATCATGACATTTTCATAAAGACCGGGCGAGTTGGCCGTGCGCGTAGAGGCGCGCGGCTGAGAGCTTGCATCCGGGAGATAGTAGGTTCGAATCCCACTATCGGCAGCCCTGAAGATGGTTTTCCGTGGTTTCCCATTTTCACACCAGGCAAATGCTGGGGCTGTACCTTAAATAAGGCCACGGCCGCTTCCTTCCAACTCCTAGGCCTTTCCTATCCCATCGTCGCCATAAGACCTATCTGTGTCGGTGCGACGTAAAGCCCCTAGCATTTTCATAAAGCTTTATGTAACCCTCAAAAATAAATCAATAACTACTACCAACACTAACTTTGGACACCCTGAAATTGGCTGACTTCGCTCATTATAGTCTAACTTCGTGGTTTCAAATATAATTTCGGATCTCGTTTAAACAAGTTAATACAGTATTATCGAATGCTATCTTATAACATACACGTTACTCATGAATGAAAATTTCAACTAGTTCTTGCAAAGTTACGATCTCCATTCTAAAGAATACAATCTCATTTTCAACACCTAACAGGCAGCACAAATACCGTTATCTCCGAGCGGCGAACCCTCGCTCAGCTGGCTAGCGAACACAAACGATCCTCTGCTTGTCATAGCTTTGAATGAAAACACCTGTCCTATATATTTACGCTTAACTGGTCACACAAGAATGAAATCTTCGACTTCACAAACAAAATTACAAATACGACATTGCTGGGCCAAACAGATATGCACAGAGATTTACTTTTAAGATGTCATTCAATAATTATACACGTCACAAATTAACCCTTCCGTGGATTCTCTCACAATTTTCATCTCAAACATCCTCCGGCATCATTACAGGCTTCCAATCACCTGATTAACAAATCCTACCTCAACTCATACGATAAATCCAACCTCTTGCCTCAAACTCGACAAATCTCAATGACAAAAGAAAGGAATAATCCTTAGAATCCACAACGCATACTTACGCACAATACTCTAATAATGAACAACTTCGCATAACATGACCTCGTATTTTCAAACTGGATTTTCACAAAAATGACTGACAGACTTTACTGTTATTTATTGTCAATCAGATACAGTTCAAACGGCCATAGAATAGCATTACCCTTCGTGACAGATATTCGCCGATCTGCATTACTCAACACGACAGCGCGCTTACACCCGACTGAAACTGGGTAACCACGGATACCTTGCACCACCTCGGTCATAATTCAAACAGGAAAATTTTATGTCAAATAAAAACAGCTTAACTTGACACCACAAAATACAGGCAACAAATTCACGGACATGACGATCTACTTTGGATTTTGCATCGCTTCTTAACCCTCATTATTGACTATTTACAACACATTACATGGCACTCATAATAATTTATCCAAGTGTAAAAGAAGAAAAATGACCTTTCGTCATATTTCTGACATTCACGAAACAAATGGGTGACCAAACTGCGTCATAAATACCCATTACAAATGCATGTAAGCATGATATCATGAAACAGACACAAAGGCGGTGATATTGGCATTCCACCTACCTTATCTGTACGTCAGCTTCCATACTAGCTCACTGGTAACCCTCCAGTATTTTATTTTGCCATTTTAACACTTCTGGCTTCACATTTGGTTTTATTCATATTTCTTTCCTGAAAAATAAAGCACAAAAAAAGAAATGCCCTTCACTCGGTGTTTTCGCGGACCAAACTCGAATGGTTGAATTGTCGCCCGCACACGAAATTCTTTCTTTTACGACAAAATATTATTAGAATTTCACTACTACTACTTCGTGGTTTCAAATATACATTCAGATCTCGGTTAAACAAGTTAATACAGTATTATCGAATGCTATCTTATAACATACACCTTACTCATGAATGAAAATTTCAACTAGTTCTTACACAGTTACGATTTCCATTCTAAAGAATACAATCTCATTTTCAACACGTAACAGGCAGCACAAATACCGTTATCTCTTTACGTCAGATTGAATACTGCGATGAACAACTATCTCCAGTTGAGACAACCCCCAGCCACATTGGCTCGTCGATCAATTGACTCAAAAGTATAACCTTCTCTCACGAGCTTCAATGATACAATGTAGGATGATTTCAAGATGGCGTCTCCTTTTATTTATAGTTTCCGTCCCCTCTCTTAGGCATTTTTCTTGCCGCCAAGAAAATTTGCGTACCTTTTCGACTTTGTGGAAATGTATTTGAAGCAGTTTTTGCTGTAACCAAGTACTTCCTAAATTGCTAGTGACATCGTTCATAAACATTTAAAATTATCTCGTATCAAATTAACTGGTTAATTGACCTCATTTGATAGGCACTATGTTCTGACGACTTGGCGTGGGTTGAATAGACACGCGCGTCTTTTCATGAAATATTCTCGTAACTGCTTAGCGATCTCAAATCTGTATTAATAAAGACCAATTGTCTTACAGATAACTACAGGACACTCATTACAGTACGTTCACTGCTAATTCCTTTTATTAAATATACTTATTTAACCAACACTTTGCTCTGTATCCATCCACCCTCAACACGTGCGGATGACGTCACATCTCATAGCGCGGGAAAGAAAGTAGCCACCTTCCTGCCTCTGCGATACAAAAATATATACGAGTTTCTCATTACGCTTAATGTGGGGCCTCATGTGGTAACTTTACGACTCAAATTTCTTGGGACACAAAGTTCATGGGTTCACTATATTGTAGGCCTTCACATTTAGTTTTTTTGGAATGTGTGATATTAGGGCGCCTTATGAAATTATTTATAGCGTAGACTGTAGTTCGTTATTCTCCGACTTTACATACTGAGTTTCATTAAATTCTGTTTACCCATTGTCTCGTGACTCGGCGCTGATATGGACTTAGTAACAAAAATCAAAATTCATGAATATCTCTGTGATCATAGCCGGTAGGTAACAATGTATAAGACATAAATGATTGGAAATTTAATACTGTATAACTTTAGTTGCGTAGTATTTAGTGATACGACCACTAATAACATAAATATTTGAGAACTAAATTTAAAGCCTTCCCCAAAACTACCATTTACCTCAGTGTGAATACTATTATTTATAGCCTAGATTATGGCAACTTATTCCCCGACTTTCCGTACCAATTTTCATTAAGGTAGGACTACTAATAACATAAATAATTCAGAATAAAATATTAGGCCTTCCCATAACAACCCATTTTCTCATCGTGAATACAACTATATATAGTCCAGATTGTTGCGACTTTGCCCACCGATTTTCATTAAGATACGGCCACTAATAACATAAATAATTGAGACTTAAATTTTAGGCCTTCCTCTAAGCTACCACTTCACTCAGCGAGAATAAAATTATTTATAGCCTGCATTGTTGAGACTTTGCATACCGATTTTCATTAAATTATCTTCAGACGTTTCCTCGTGATGCGTGTACATAGATAGATAGATAGATAGATAGATAGATAGATAGATAGATAGATAGATAGATAGATAGATAGATAGATAGATAGATAGATAGATAGATAGATAGATAGATAGATAGATAGATAGATAGATATTACGGAAAATTTAAAAGCATTTCCTTGTTACTGTGGATACGACTGATACAGAAATATCTTATTTTTCTTTTTCTTCTTCTTCATCTGTTTACCATCCAGGCTCAGTTTCTCCCTCGGACTCAACGAGGGATCCCACGTCCACCGCCTCATGGGCAGTATCCTAGACCTTCAGACTCTGGGTCGGGGATACAACTGGGGACGATGGCCAGTGTCTCACCCAGGGGGCCTCAACTGCTATGCTGAACAGGGGTCTTGTGGGAGGATGGGAAATTTGGAAGAGATAGACAAGGAAGAGAGAAGGAAGCGGCCGTGGCCTTAAGTTAGGTACCACCCTGGCATTTACTTGGAGGAGAAGTGGGAAACCACGAAAAACCACTTCCAGGATGGCTGAGGAGGGAATCGAACCCCCTCTACTCAGTTCACTTCCCGAGGCTGAGTGGACCCCGATGCAGCCCTCGTACCACTTTTCAAATTTCGTGACAGAGCCGGGAATCGAACCCGGGCCTCCAGGGGTGGCAGCTATCACACTAACCACTACACCACAGAGGCGGACATACAAAAATACCATCCCTTTTTAAATTCTAACCAATGTACAGAAAAAAACATTATTTTATATATATAGACTAGCTGATGTACCCGTGCTTCGCTACGGAATTCTACATGTATACAGAATTCTAGATTAGGTAGTGTACACGTTGTAGGCAAGATTGCATTAACTTACATAGCTCTTACCATTAACCCAGAAACGCGATGGGAAGTCACCAAACGTCCTTTCCCATGTGAAGACTGGGTTAGGGAAGTTTCATTGTAATGATAGGCCCTCTTGCCTACCATCAGTTACAATCAAGTTGGGGAATTTTCATTGCAATGGCAGACACTCACTATCCACCTGGCTTTTTACATCCTCAGAAAGACTATCCTAGTGGTTTTCCCAACTGAAATTAACATAGGTCATTACAGTGACGTCAGTAAGAATGTCGCGCTTGAAGGCAATTCTATCGTATGTACTCGATCAAATGAAAAATCACACATTTCCTCACCTTTAACAATCAGCACTATGCTGTCGATCTAACAGTCCAAAGTTCCTGAGTTGGAAAGACCAGGCCGCATACAGCCGTGGACAGTCCTCTTCCGTATTCCGTTAAGTTTGCATACTGATCATTCTAGTCAGCACGTCAGAGCAGGGATCGAATTGCTGGAATACTATGATGAACCAGTGTGTTACGTACCAGTAGTATCAGAAAATGTTGAACCAAAGGAAAGACATGCTAAAGAAGAACGTTATGTAACTGCCAGGTTATTTCCCGCCAATATTCAGGCAGGCTGTTATATTCCATACGCAGCAGTAATCCCATCTATCGGAGATGAGTGGCAGCATAAAAGTCAAAGAACATCACAACAAACAATGAGCAATGCAATGTTATTGTTGATCAATTTTATGAGTTTTCGACGTTGTAGGCCTTCACATTTAGTTTTCTTCCAACTCTGAAATACCACTCTTAACATAGTCGGTACGGTAAAACTGAATGACACATGAATGATTTTACTATCTATAACTTTTTTTTTTTTTTTTTTTTTTTTGCTATTTGCTTTACGTCGCACCGACACAGATAGGTCTTATGGCGACGATGGAACAGGAACGGCCTAGGAATGGGAAGGAAGCGGCCGTAGTCTTAATTAACGTACAGCCCCAGTATTTGCCTGGCGTGAAAATGGGAAACCTCGGAAAAACATCTTCAGGGCTGCCGACAGTGGGACTCGAACTCATTACCTCCCGGTTGCGAACTCACGGCTGCCCGCACGGCCAAGTCACCCGGTCTCTATAACTTTCATTATGTAGTACTTAAAGATAGGGCCAACAACATAGGTATTTCAACATTAAATTTTCGGCACCTTCCCCTAAACTACCATTTTATCCAGGGTGAATAAAATTGTTATAGCCTAATTTTTATTCCCCGACTCTACATACCTATTTTCATTCAATTCTGTTTTCCCATTTGCTCGTAACTCGGCGTTGATATGGACTTAGCAACAAAAATACAAATTCATGAATATATCTTGTTATCACGGCCTGTACGGTAAAAATATATAAGATATAAATGACCTGAAATTTAATGCTACACTAGCAAATGTACCCGTGCTTCGCTACGGTATTCTACATTGTATACGAAAATCAAAGTAAATTACTGTACATGCAGTGGGTAAGATTTTCTTAAAATTGCATGTCTCTTAGCGTTATCCGGGAAATAGCATGGGGAGGTCCACATACGTTGTTTCCATAGTTTGAATTGCGGAGTTGTGATTATAACGGCAGGCTCACTTGCCTACTGTCATTCACAATGGATTTGGGAAGTTTACATTACAATGGCAGGGCCCAGTGCCTAATGCGCAGTCACAATCGATTTGGAAAGTTTTCGTTACAATCGCAGGCCTCCTTTCCTACTTCCAGACGGATTACAGTTGAGGAGTTTTTATTATAATGGCAGAAAACTTATCTACTTCCAGTGAAAATTGAGTTCTGCTATTATCATTATTAATGACACGCTCCTTTTCCTAATGCCAGCCAGCTTACTGCCAGTCACACCGATTTGGTGAGTTTTCATTAAAATAGCAGGCCACTATGTCTAATGCCAGTCACATTTTAGATGGGTACATTTGTTCATAATGGCGGGTACCCTTGCCCACAGCCACGCACAATCGGGTAGGGGAGTTTTGAACAAAATTGCATGCTCCCTTGCCTTCTGCAAGTGAAATCGAGAAGGGAATTATTCTTTACCATGGTGGGCCCTTCTTACTAATGCCACTTACACAGGAGTTGGAAAAAGACTCCATGTCTACTGCCAGTCAAAGTCGATGTGGGGAGTACTGATTACAATAGCAGACACACACTTTCTTGAAAGCTAAAATCAACATCAATGCAATGGATCGACATACAAAAGTACATGCATGTTTAAAATATTGCAGACCTTCATTTACAGATTAACTGCTGCTAAACGGTACGTCATATCGACAAACGGATTGTACCATAAGACGCCGTATTTAGAGGTCTAAATTGCAGATCCTATGATGTTTTCTTGTACCTCATCTATTCATGGGTCAGATTGAGTTAGAAACGTTAAGTAGGGTGGGATTTGGGTAAGATGATCTCAGAGTGCATTAATTTTCGGAGAATTATGTGACAGCTACAAACATAGCATTTGGCTCACATGTGGCTACTGTGTGGGCCAATGATATTGTAGAATTTGATGATTCTGTCTTTCTTATAAGGGTGTCAAACAATGAGATATACGTGTAAAAATCACAAAACTTACGTACAATCGAGAAATACAGCCAAATCTAACGTATAAAGGAGAGACGACAAAAAGTCAAAGGGTCAAAGTTGTAGATCACTCCAAATTGAACCGAGATTGTGCCATCCGTTTTGTGATAGGACTTACCGTTTAGCCAAGAAATACCTCTAAACGAAGATCTGCACCGTTATTAGAATTGCCTCGATATTTCGATATTCTTGTGGAATAAAATGTTCAAAAATTCATAGATCTTGGAAATTTTCCGTCGGTTACAAGCTAAGACGTATATTTTTGCCTAATTTCAATTTTCTAGCTCGTCTGGCAGATTGTGCCGCATTCTTGATTTTAGGGGAGGGCGGTAAAAATTAGGACCTTCAGGAAACTAAAGCCAAAAAATATGCAGATGGTCATTATTACCCTTTAAACGGATAGCTGTACGAAAATTTCACCAAAATAGTCTATGCAGACACACAGTCGTTACAATTTTATTTGTATAGATTGATAAGGAATCTTCTCCACGTACACCACCTTTTGAGCTATGTCCGCTGGACTTAGCCTGAAAAACCGACCGTTCATAATATCTCCCTTATTAATCCTCCTATCGAAATTATGCACGTGAGTAATACGTTTTAGAAATTGATTAAGGATGGTAGATTTCCATTAATTTCGGATGTGCATATTTTGCGGGAGTGCAAAATCATGGGTTCGGTTTCGGGTAAACCCCCTGTAAATTTAGGTATTCAGAAATAGTATTGGCCCGAAAACTTACCCAGGGACAGATGGATTCTAAATATCAAGTTTGAAGAAATATATCCTGTACTTTTCAAGTTCTAAGAACTCAAATGAACAGACAAACCGACAAACCGACAGACACCAAAGCTAAAACTTTTTAGATGGTCATTATTCAATATTTTTTAAGTTCTAAGAACTCAAACAAACATTATTTATATAGATAGATAACGAATCTTCTCCGCGTACACCACTTTTTGGACTGTGTGCGCTAGACATAGCCTGAAAAACAGACCGTTGATGATATCTCCCTTATTAATTCTCCTATCGAAATTATTCACGTAAGAAAAATGTTTTAGAAATTGATTTCCATTGAAGGATGGTAGA
This sequence comes from Anabrus simplex, assembly GCF_040414725.1. Taxonomy (NCBI): domain Eukaryota; kingdom Metazoa; phylum Arthropoda; class Insecta; order Orthoptera; family Tettigoniidae; genus Anabrus; species Anabrus simplex. The sequence goes on from NC_090265.1 coordinate 1,427,198,914, forward strand.
TTTCCATTAATTTGGGATGTGCATATTTTGCGGGAGTGCAAAATCATGGCTTCGATTTCGGATAAACCCCCAGTAAAATTGGGTATTCAGAAATAATATTGGCCCGAAAACTTACCTAGGGACAGGTAGATTCTAAATATCAAGTTTGGTAGAAATGTATCGAGCAGTTTTCAAGTTATAAGAACTCAGACAAACAAACAGACCAACAGACAAACCGACAAACCGTCAGACACCAAAGCCAGAAGTATGCAGATGGCCATTATTACACCTGAAACGGATAACTGTAGGGAAGTTTCGCCAGAATAGTCAATGTACAGACACACGGTCGTTACGCCTTTATTTATAAACGTTAGTTATGTAGTATTTATCGATAGGACCACTAATAAAAAATATTTGACCAATACATTATAGGCCTTCCCCTAAACTACCATTTCACTCAACATGAATAAAATGATTTATAGCCTAAATTGTAGTGGTTTATTCCCTAACTTTACATACCAATTCCCTTCAGCCGTTTTCTCATGAATCGTGTACAGACAGACAGACAGACAGACAGACAGACAGACAGACAGACAGACAGACAGACAGACAGACAGACAGACAGACAGACAGACAGACAGACAGACAGACAGACAGACAGACAGACAGACAGACAGACAGACAGACAGACAGAAATGACGGAAGATTAAAAAGTGCATTTCCTTGTTACTCTGAACTCATCGGATGCAGAAATAACATTCTTTTAAAATTCTGAGCAATGTACAGACAAAACTTTTTATATATATAGATGATAGATGAAGTGTGTATTGATAGAGATTTAAAGCAGTAGAGTACATGCGTGTCACGTTTGTAGTTGTAAAACTCTGTTGAGGAAGTTGGCCGGTAGTCTGTTGGATCTCCTGTATCGGTTACGAGAATAAATTCATTTCAGTTCAATTGAACATCTCAGAGATTTTGTTCCAGTGTTGGATTATCGTACTTCCTTTTATAACTGCACCAAGTGCTTCAAAGTTTTATATATATGTTGCATAATATACAGGAAGAAGTACATTGAGCTGATAACTATGATTCTTAAAGCCCATGAATGAAACAAATCCATAAACGACAAGTTTGTACTTTAGCTCATTCTACAACAACAGTAGGAATATTTAATTCTAAGTAGGTAAACAGTGAATTGTCGCAGGAATATCTTTACATTTCTCGTCTTCTTCTTCTTCTTCTTCCCTCGCCTTTTTCTTAGACCAAAGCCTCTCAAACGCCCAAAATCTCACGCGTGCAGATAGCGGCGCGGAGTTCCTGTGCACAGTGCATCGGTCCCGCTCGGCTCGGCTCGGACCAACGCTTCGTCTCTGGGCTACTCGGCTAAGCTCGGCTCAACTCGGCTCGGATTTGGAGCGCTACGGAGCAAGTGAGGAAGAGGGAGACAGGGGGAAAGAGAGAGACAGCGTTTTTGCTCCAAATCGAGGAGTGGGGTTCTGCACACTGATCAACCAAGCGAAGTCGTCTTTGGCACCGTGCACAGTGCATGCACCGGACGTATGCACCCTGAGAGGCCCTGTCTTAGACCAAAAATCTGAGTTCGACACTAATGTGGGGTAAGACTAGTTTTACGGCCGAATTTCCATCCTGAGTCCAAACCTATGTAGAGAGATTTTTTAAATTACTGTTTGCTTTACGTCGCACTGACACAGATAGGTCTTATGGCGAAGATGGCATAGGAAACTGCTAGAAGTAGGAAGGGACCGACCGTGGCCTTAATTAAGGTTTTCCTTGGTGTGAAAACGAGAAACACCGGAAAACTATCCTCAGGACTGCCGACAGTGGGGTTCAACCCACTCTCTCCCAAATGCAACCTGATATCGTGGAGAGATATTTTCATTAATACGTGTTCGTGTTATAGTAATAATAATAATAATAATAATAATAATAATAATAATAATAATAATAATATTTTAGTGTGGCTATTGCTGTCCTGGTTCATTCCTTGAAAGACAGACCCTCCAACAAGGGTGAGCGGCATCTACCGTGTATAGGAAGATAGTCTTGAGTGTGGTGTGTTAGCTTAAGGGATGTTGGACACAGCAGAATCTTACAGTCCCCGATCCAAGGGAATTAATAATTTAAAATCAAAATCGCCGACCCAGCTACGAATCGAACCCAACGCCCTCTGAACAGAAGCACTCGACGCTGACTATTCATCCGTAGCACCAGACGGAATGTTACCGTTGACAGTGTGATGTATTGTGGGTATATGAAGATGCATATTAACACGATCACAAAACAAACGCGGATAATATCCACGACCCGGCCAAGAAATGAAACCGTGGCCGCCCGGTGAGTTGGCCGTGCGGTTAGGGGCGCGCAGCTGTGAGCTTACTTCCGGAGATAGTGGATTCTGACCCCACTGTCGGCAGCCCTGAAAATCATTTTCCGTTGTTTCCCATTTTCACACCAGGCAAATGCTTGGCCTGTACTTTAATTAAGGCCACGGCCGCTTCTTTCCCACTCCGAGCCTTTCCTATCCCATCGTCACCATAAGACCTATCCGAGTCGGTGCTGCGTAAAGCAAATTATAATGTAAGAAACCGGGGCTAACTAAACCTAAAGCCATTTTATTAAGCATTCAAGCAAGAACCTGGTCAACAACGCTATTATGGTGACTAATCCAATGACATAGCCATTAAAATGTATGTAAAACTCTTGGTTAGGATGTCACAAAAGGCGTCTTCTTCATAACATATCAAATAAGTGGAATTGGACCTCTATATTTCTCCATCTTGTTGTCGCGATATTAGAGAATATTGAATTATGAATGACAATTCCTGTCGCAGAAGAGAGCCGCCTAGTAATTGGAATGAATGAGGATACAACATAACATTCAAGCTGGACGTTAAGGATATTCCATGTCTCATTAATTATAAGGAAATTACACTAGCCAGGTCGGAATAACCCAGAGACTTGAAAATAATTGCCTGTAATAAGAAAGTCAGGTAGAAATAATGTTTATATACTGATTTATGTAGACGCTGAAAACGTCATCGAAGTGTTACTGACGATTACACAACATTTGCATGATTTAAAACAGGGCTTGCCAAACTATTTCGTAATGAAATATACTCCTCGTTGTGATAGCCTCTGGAGATAGATGGGTAATAACAATAAGCTTGTTGCTCAGGCTATGATCCTATAGACTGGCTTGATGCAGTGCTCCATGCCTTCTTATTCGATATGTTTGCTCCTCTATGCAGAGTGTTTCAAAAATATACGTGGCAAAATTGCAGTGTTGGATACTTCGTATGTAGGGCAGACAAAAAGGTTTTATAATCATGGCTCCGTATATTTCTGAGATAATAGATTTTCATATAGTAAGTTGGAATGTTATTTGCAGGAAATGAATGATGTGACACTAACCAACGTAGAGCATGTGTATCAAATCTTAGCTAAAAAGGAAGAATCGTGCAGTTTCTCAATGCATGTATCACAGTTCTAATTTTGATCATGCACGTGCTCGCACGTTTCATACAGACGGGTTTTTTTCTTTCTTTCTTTCTTTCTTTCTTTCTTTCTTTCTTTCTTTCTTTCTTTCTTTCCTTCTTAATCCGTTTACCCTCCAGGTTTGGTTTTCTCCTCGGACTCAGCCAGGGATCCCACCTCTACCGCCTCAAAGGCAGTGTCCTGGATCATGAGACTTTGGGTCGGGGCATACAACTGGGGAGGAGAGCCAGTACCTATCCAGGCGGTCTCACCTGCTATACTGAAGAGGGTCATTGTGGGGTGGGGAGATCGGTAGGGATAGAAAAGGAAGAGGCAAGGAGCGGCCGTGGCCTTAAGTTAGGTACCATCCCGGATTTTTTTCTGGAGGAGAAGTAGAGAAACCAAGGAAAACCACTTGGAGGATGGCTGAGGTGGGAATCGAACCCCTTCTAATCCGTTTACCTCACAAGGCTGAGTGGCCCTCGAACCACTTTTTTAAAATATCGTGACAGAGCCAAGAATCGAACCCGGACCTCCGGCAGCTAATCACACTAACCACTACACCACAGAGGCGGACACTGACGGTTTTTTCTAAGATTAATTTGAAATTTATTTAATGAAGGCACAAGATCATCTCCGGAAAGTCGTTGGATCACTATGCAGAATGTTTTATCTAGGCCTTCTCTCAACAGTTTTGCGTTAGAAAAACAAGCCTTTTCTAGATACTGTGGAAGTTATTTTACTGTACACTTCATGGCCTACTGCATTACATAATTGGCTTTCACAATGTACGTACATTACTGTAGTAATTCTTCTTCTCTTCTTAACCCGTTTACCCTCCAGGGTCGGCTTTCCCTCGGACTCAGCGAGGGACCACATCTCTACCCCCTTAATGACAGTGTCCTGAAGCGCGAGACATTGGGTCGGGGATACAACGGGGAAGGAGGACCAGTACCTCTCCCAGGCAGCCTCATCTGCTGTGCTGAACAGGGCCCTTGTAGGGGGATGGGAACATTGAAAGGGGCAGGCAAGGAAGAGGGAAATAGGCGGCCATTGCCTTAAGTTAGGTACCATCAAGGCATTTGACTGGAGGAGAAGTGGGAAACCACGGAAAACCACCTCGAGGATGGGTGAGGTGGGAATCGAACCCACCTCTACTCAGTTGACCTCTCGAGGCTGAGTGGACCCCGTTCCAGCCCTCATACCACTTTTTCAAATTTCGTGGTAGAGCCGGAATCGAACTCGGGCCTCCGGGGGTGGCAGCTAATCACGCTAACCACGTTAGTGATTGTTTCCGATTCAAATAGATGAAGATCATATATTATAATCTGACAATTTTTTATTGCTGTAGAGCGACTTCACAGAAATGTCATCCCAAGGGGTGTAACATTTAAATTCTTCATTGAAGAGGTGTTATTACCAAGCTCGATAGCTGCAGTCGCTTGAGTAAGACCAGTATCCAGTATTCGGGAGATAGTGGGTTCGAACCCCACTGTCGCCAATCCTAATTATAGTTTCCCGTGGTTTCCGAGTTTCACGCCAAGCAAATGGCAACTTGAAATAAAAGAGACTTTATTTTTTATAGTGTTAGCTACCTTAAAACGTGTGATTCACCTGCCCCTTCCAATGTAGTTTTATGCAACCCAGCTAACATGCGGCATGGTTATAAGGTGGTTATTTTCTGCAAGCGTACTGTATGGTGCTAATTTAGTCCGGCTCCATGGCTGAATGGTTAGCGTGCTGGCGTTTGGTTCAAGGAGCCCCGGGTTCGATTCCCGACCGGGTCGGGGGTTTTAACCTTAATTGGTTATTTCTGCTGGCTCGGGGACTGGGTGTGTGTGTCGCCCTTAAGCAGAAAATGAAACGAAAACAAGGAAAGAATGAAGAAAATAAGAAAATATCAGTCAAAATATTTAAAAAATCTAAAAAATATTTTTTAAAAAAATGTCCAGTGAGCACATTATGGACTCGATTCTGAACACTACCGACAGGTTTTATCGTCCGCTCGCAAAACATGACGCCTTGAAATCACGTAGCGACGTCCTTTGACCATGCAACTATGTTAATATGTCGTGCCTCGTGACCAGGAGTAACGAAGAGGGGAATCAATGCATAAAACTAGGTAAGAGTGCACCGGGCGAGTTGGCCGTGCGGTTAGAGACGCGCAGCTGTGAGCTCGCATCCGGGAGATAGTGGGTTCGAATCCCACTGTCGGAAGCCGTGAAGATGGTTTTCCGTGGTATCCCATTTCCACACCAGGCAAATGCTGGGGCTGACCTTAATTAAGGCCACGACCTATTCCTTAACACTCCTAGGCCTTTCCTATCCCATTGTCGCCATTGTCGGTGCGACGTAAACCACATTGTTAAAAAATCCATAAAATGTTTATTATGATAATAGATACAATTGTATAAGTAACTTGTATGGAGTAAGCCTTTAAAGGTTTCCACTCATGCGTGAAAGGTCCTCATAAATCGCTCTTTTGCAGCTTTCCCACAAAAATAACCTAAAATTAAGGACAGTTTATAATTGTAGCTCTAAAAGTTGATTTTAGACATTGTATTACGTGATACGTTATTAAACAACTCAGATGAGGGTCACCTAATGGTTGGACATTACAGTAGGTTAGGAAAATACGAGTCTGCCCTGACCATAACTTTGTGTAGAAGACACAATGACCGAGCTCGATAGCTGCAGTCCCTTAAGTGCGGCCAGTATCCAGTATTCGGGAGATAGTAGGTTCGAATCCCACTGTCGGCAGCCCTGAAAATGGTTTTCCGTGGTTTCCCATTTTCACATCAGGCAAATGCTGGGGCTGTACCTTAATTAAGGCCACGGCCGATTCTTTCCCACTCCTAGCCCCTCCCGATCCCATCGTTGCCATAAGACCTATCTGTGTCGGTGCGACGTAAAGCAACTAGCAAAAAAAAAAAAAAAAAAGAGAGAAGACACAATGCATTTATGCATTTTGCACCGAACATTATAATACTGTAACTCAGCACTGTTGCTACTAGTTAGTTCTGTGTTGTTGAACATGCCTTAAATATCTAGAGATTTGAATACAAGCAGTTTTGCCAACGTCAGATATGATTCATCCTTAAATTACGATGTCTGAGTGGTGGAGAACTTAACATATATTTCAATAAGTTTGTGTGAAACAACATTAGAAAAGCAATAAGTCATAAAAGAGACTCGATTACAATTTTATAAATAATCGTCTCAGATACTGTATATGGTAGTGAATCTTAGGTTAATAAATCGAACTATATATATATATAGATGATTTCGAAATAAATCTATTAGATCAGTGAAAAGACATACAAATTAAGATGATAATAATAGCAATAATAATAATAATAATAATAATAATAATAATAATAATAATAATAATAATGTTATATGTTTAACATCTTCAGCTTATGACAGTCTTACTGATATAAGCCACTATATTCAAGCACATTTATACGCCCATGACCTCAAATTTGGTTGAACCTGCCAACAAATGAAAGCGAGTGCCTAACAGTGGCTGCATTATTCAGCCGATCAAAAAGAGAAACGAGACAACAATTAAATAATTTTATCATTTGGACAATTCTCACTTCCTGATAGGTTCTGAGGCATAAGGAAACAAGAAATAATCGTCTGCTAATAATAATTTCGTGTGGCTATTTCTAGCCGAGTGCAGCCCTTGTAAGGCAGACCCTCCGATGAGGGTGGGCGGCATCTGCCGTGAGTAGGTAACTGCGTGCTATTGTGGTGGAGGATAGTGTTGTGTGTGGTGCGTGAGTTGCAGGGATGCTGGGGACAGCACAAACACCCAGACCCCGGGTCATTGGAATTAACCAATGAAGATTAAAATCCCCGACCCGGCCGGGAATCGAACCCGGGATCCACTGAAGTGAAGGCCAGTACACTGACCATTCAGCCAACGAGTCGGACATCGTCTGCTAAGGAAAAACGAAGACCGAATCTAACCAAAGAAGGAAGTGAGGGAGCCGATAAGAAAATAAATGAATAGTAAGGTATTTCAAAACACCGGGCGAGTTGGCCGTGCGCGTAGAGGCGCGCGGCTGTGAGCTTGCATCCGGGAGATAGTAGGTTCGAATCCCACTATCGGCAGCCCTGAAAATGGTTTTCCGTGGTTTCCCATTTTCACACCAGGCAAATGCTGGGGCTGTACCTTAATTAAGGCCACGGCCGCTTCCTTCCAACTCCTAGGCCTTTCCTATCCCATCGTCGCCATAAGACCTATCTGTGTCGGTGCGACGTAAAGCCCCTAGCAAAAAAAAAAGTATTTCAAAACGAATAACTTAGTGAGTTGTTAAGTAAGTAAATACACCAATGAATAAATGAGTAAATAAGTAAGTGAGCAGATAAATAAATTAACAATTGAGTACTTTACATTACATCTTTATTAACCCACCATAGTTTCAAACCATCGGTATAAGGAGATAAAGATAATAGTACATTCCTCGATGAACTACTTAACTGCAACTAAATCTATAACTATTTTTTCCACTCAATAATTTACTAATTTATTTTTTAAATAATTCCATCCACAGAAGAAAAACATGGTTAGACGGATGGAGAGATGGACCAGAAATCTAAATCTAAAAAGATACAAGAGACCATTGGCGAAGAGTAAGTGAGTGAGTACGTAAGTTGATAAGAAAATAAATTTACATCTTTACTATGGTGGGATATGAGGATGTAAATAAATTATTTTGAAAATAAATATATTAAACAAGAAATTAGGTAATGAGTAGTAGTAAGTAAATAAACATATAAGTGTGTAAATTATTGAGTAGGAAAGTAAATAAATGAATACGTGAACGTATTAGGAAGTGAGTAGGTAAGTAAATAAATTCATGAGTGAAGTAGTGAGTAGCAAAGTGAGGAAATTAGTAAATGAGTGGGTGAATAAACAAATTAAATAAATGGGTAAATTAATAAGTGAAGTAAATAAATAAATGAAGGTATGTCCACACCTTGGTCCCGTTTCCTGATACGGGGTCGTGGATGAGGTGAGATAAAATTATATGGCACGTTTTATGGCTGGGTGCCCTTCCTACCACCAACCTCAATTGAGGATCAAGTGAATGGTGAATGAACTCGTGTTCCGAATGCACAGCTTGACTTCATCGGCAATTCGTCAACACACGTGACTTCTCCGCTCGGTAAGTTATTAAATGTGAATTAGTAAGTGATTATTTAAGTAAATAAAAAATTAGTATGTGAGTATTAAGCGAGTAAATTTGTGAGTAGGTGAAAAAGTAAATAAATGAACAGTGATTAAATTAATGAGATGGTAAAGAAATACGTTTGTTTTGCGTCCCACTAATATGATTTTAGGGACGCCGAGGTGCTGGAATTTTGTCCCGCGGCAGTTACTCTACGTAGTTATAAATCTACCGACGCGAGACTAGTGTATTTCAGCACCTTCACATACAGCCAGACTGAGCGGGGATCGAACCCACCAACTTGGACTCAGAAGTGCAGCGCCTTTCAATCTGAGCTACTCATCGCGGAGTGTAAAACATAAATGAATGAGTAAGCAACTTAGCAAGTACACAAAAGAGTAAGTAAGTAGGTAGATAGTCAGTAACTACGTGAGGGAATAGAAAGCAAATAAATAAATAAATAAATAAATAAATAAATAAATAAATAAATTAGTAAGTAAAGTAAGTAAGTAAGTAAGTAAGTAAGTAAGTAAGTAAGTATCACCGCTCAGATACTAAGTAAGCATCTGGAGACGATGTATTTCACTGTTCTTAAAATACAAGCCACAGTCGCTATAGAATATGGAGTTTTACGTTCTGACCACTGCTGAGGAATATTCTCAAAATTCTTTTTGCATTGATCGGGATTCGATTACAAGACCAATTTGGTGAGAAACTAACGGCAAAGTCTTCATATTCCGTATCAACGCTCTCTTTCAGTAAACGGTGATCGATCAAAATACAATTAATTGATTGAATGAGTGGACGATTCATTGATTGGTGATTCAGTGGCAATTACATAGGATTCTTCTGACTTATGACTGAAGAATGACTACGAATGAACGTACCGGCTAAATGAAAAAAAATATCCATAGAAAATGTGAAAAATAAAGACCAGTATCCCTTAGACTGGCCAATTTTGTACAGTCTGAGTCAGAAATAAGTTCTTGTCGGGATAGTTTAGTCATTAGCTCAGCATACTTCCTGTAGTATTAATTTCAATATCGCAACCTGTGTTTTTATTTGGTGGTTGTCATTGTACCAAGGAAAAGTGCCATTTTTATCTTCAATCGTAACTCTATTTGAGAAGAATCGAGAGAGATAATAAGAATGAAAGTATCGACTAAGGAAAGGTAGGGTCATATAAACATGAAAATGGTAACATCCTTGTTAGGAAGGAGAGAGGAGGGTTTCAAATAAATGGGTGTAGAATCCAGATACAAGTAGGTGTAAATAATACAAGTCCGATAGGAGCCCCATGGTCACCACCTTATCCCAATATTAGAGCTACTGGGTGTACGATGGAGACGGTGATTCGACGCGCTGTTTTATCATTTTAAAGTACGAGACGTAGGATAAAAAGGGACAGAGTGCTAGCTGTGACGAGGAAATTAGATCATTCACAGTGACTTGCAGACTAAAACAGTTACGGGAAGCTCAGATGCCACCAGAACGCATAAAGTACAAATATGAAAGTTCAGGGCAAGTAACGCAACAACAGTAGACTCAGCGAGTAGAAACAAAGCATTGCACTGCAGAAGGTACGGCTATGTTCAAACGCAATACTTTACGCTCCTCTAAATGTTTCTGCTCATAATAAGATAACGAGATATTGGACAGTAGATGGAAGTTGATATATTTATAAAATTTTATGTAGTCAGATTCAATTGGGATTAAAGCCAGGAAGAAAAAGAGTCGTCCGCCTCTGTGGTGTAGTGGTTAGTGTGATTAACTGCCACCCCTGGAGGTCCGGGTTCGATTCCCGGCTCTGCCACGAAATTTGAAAAGTGGTACGAGGGCTGGAACAGGGTCCACTCAGCCTCGGGAGGTCAACTGAGTAGAGGTGGGTTCGATTCCCACCTCAGCCATCCTGGAAGTGGTTTTCCGCGGTTTCCCACTTCTCCTCCAGGCAAATGCCGGGATGGTACCTAAGTTAAGACCACGGCTGCTTCCTTCCCTCTTCCTTGTATATCCATTCCAATCTTCCCATCCCCCCGCAATACCCCTGTTCAGGATAGCAGGTGAGGCCGCTTGGGCGAGGTACTGGTCATCCTCCCCAGTTGTATCCCCCTACCCAGAGTCTGAAGCTCCAGGACACTGCCCTTGAGGTGGTAGAGGTGGGATCCCTCGCTGAGTCCGAGGGAAAAGCCAACCCTGGAGGGCAAGCAGATTAAGAAAGAAAGAAAGAAAAAGAATCATACACTGGACTGAAATAATAATAATCATAATAATAATAATAATAATAATAATAATAATAATAATAATAATAATAATAATAGAATAAACCACTTCCTCTGTGGTACATGAAACTGAAACACAGCAATAAATTGTATCAATTCTGCATTATTTTTATTATTATTATTATTATTATTATTATTATTATTATTATTATTATTATTATTATTATTAAATAAAATGCAAATAGCATTCTCTTTAGTACGCGTAGTGTCAGTCTACAATTACTAGCATCTTACAACTGGCGTGGCGAAGTGACTGATAAAAGCTCGGGGCACGAAGAACTATGCTTGTGGCGAAACGCGAGCGAAAGTCATCAGTGGACGAGCTGGACTAAAAGACCTAACAATATAATAGTGTGTATCGTAGGAATCGTTTACCTTTATTCTTGTCATGTTACAAATTTGCATACGACAATTATGGTAATGAGCCAACAAGACACCTACAGCTCTTTACCTAACTTCTTAGAGTATATAGTACCTGTGACGAAATTTATGCTGTTAGTTTCTACTTTAGTATCACCTTTCTTAATTCTAGACTAAACCTATTGTAAAGGTTTGCCAAAACCTTTGATGAACAGGTGCAGAAATGAATACGCGTAAAGAGTAATCGTTGTGGAAAAGGAAAGTGAGTCCCACAGTGTGAACATGAGTGTAATGGGGTGTAACGACAATTTAAGAGGTGTTGGTCGTCTCTTGTAATAGTCGCCATCATTTATTGGAAGCGAGAAAAGGAGCGACAGAGACGGAGAATGTAAATATTTCTTGTGTCCGGTTCATTAAGAAGACAAGCAAGTAAGCAAGAGCTGTGATTCAATACACACACTAGTCGAGCCGTGTCTAAACCGTGTTCCGCGCCAGCGCCAATCAATGTGATATTAACAACACTACGTTCATTATGTTCGTACACGCCTACATATATTCAGGTATTATCATAATAAAAGAGTTTACTTTGGTATGTTAGTCCTTCGTGGACAAATAAATGACGTTAACAAAGACAACAGTCTGTACAATAAGGGTTTTCTTGAACGGGAATTTTCTTGAGCTCAGTGTATGGATAGCGTCTCTGCTTCTTAGCCGAAGGGCCAAGGTTCGGTGCTAGACTTCTCCTCGAATTTTAATTTCAGTTTGAGAATTGGAATGAGGTTCACTCAGCTTTTTCTAAGGCACAGATGAAACCAAGCATTAAGGTTGAAAAGCTTGTAATGGTGATACTCAAATAAGGACGGTCTGAAGACGTCGATGGGCGAATTAAAATAGCTAATGCAATTTTTTGTGCAGCTGTATCCAATTTGAAGAAACCGTAATATTTCAAGAAAGATATGTCAACGTAAAAGCAGTTTTGCCATATGCATGTGATTTGTTAATATAGAAGCCATGTCTTTACTGCCGACTTTAATACGTACAACCTTTAATTTTTCAGTATGTATAACAAAAGATATAAATTTATAAAACACTAGCACATACGTCAAAAATAAAATAGTTTATTAATAGAATGACATGTTTTGTTTTATGAGAACTAAAACACATGTTGGAAGTGGTCTTAGTGCATTTATTTCTGTCACATATGGCGACACGTTGTAGTCCGATTCCGCAGTTGTCAGCCCATCATCTTTCGGTTCGATTCGCTTCAGAAAGTCTCGGTTTCAATTGTGATTTTAACCACGTCTGGTTAATTCTTCTAGCGCAGAGAGTCGGTGTTTGTGTTTATCTTAATACACACCTCTCCATGTTCACACAACACACTAACCTGCGAACCAATTCAGAAACTTGAAATAGAAGAATACATCCCTCCACATAGAAATGGTATCAGGAAGGGTATCTGACCGTAAAACCAGATCAACTCCTCGTGTGCGACCGGGCTACGAGAAAAGTAATGACATAAAGAGAATGAGCTGTTGTGGGCTGTGGAAGGGGGAGAGTGATTAATACAGTGGCTAGTTCTTCAGGTGTCAGAGGTTCTATTCTCTATTCATTCTGGGTTGGAAGTTTCACTTGAAGGAACGCACTGGTTTTGAACCTCTGGCTAAAACCCAAAATGAGCAAGGTTGGCAACAATGAACCCATAAAAACGAGGGTTATCCCAAAATTAAATTTGCAAGACGTTTATCAAGTGTAAGCGAGATGATAGACGGTTTGCAACTGTAGCGGAATTTTATTTGTTTCAATTTCTATATAGGTTCGTAGCACTGTGAACTACCATCCTGATGACAAATGACAACTAAGGATGAAAGCTTAACGGGAGTAGTGGTCCAAGCAGGAAGTCTGTGGTTTTGGTCGTTTTCCCAACACGGAAAATGTGCTAAATGTGGAAATACGTCGTTAGTTTGGGCAATTGAATGGCAAAAATGTGATGAGTTGTGAGAGTGTGTCAAAATGATGCTCCGAATTCAAGTCGGGAGAGTCACAACGGTTGACTCTCTGCGAATGATAGATTCATCTCTTTCTGGTTTTGAAAGAACACCTTGGGGGCCACAGGTTTCAAAATGATGTCAGAACAGCGGGAAAAAGCCGGCTCAGCTCTCAGGACACATTTTACACGGGGTGACATAGGAAAACTTGTCCCTCGGTTAGGCAAATGTCTCGATAGTTAGGGAGACCGTGTAGAAAAGTGAAGTGCTAAGTATTTATTTAATTATCGTATGGCTTTTAGAGCCAGAAGTGTTCAAGAACATGTCCGGTTCGCCTGATGCATGTCGGTGAAATGAGATAAAAATAACGTAGGAATAAGAAGAAATCCGGAGTCGGCTTATAGCCTTCTCCTGTAGAATAACACTGCTCAAGGCTTAAATTCGCCATGCGACGAACGAATCACCGTCAGTCACCTCACTCTCTATGAACATTGCAGAGAGGTTTTGAATTTGATCCAGGCTTTTGGCACACAATCTAGTGATTATAAATTGTATACCACTACCTCACCTTCCACGCCGGCCAGCATTCTGATGGTGAAACTTTTGTCCAACAACGTGACTCGAACCGACTAACCATTACTTTACGCCTTTACGATCATTGCACGGACAATTGTTAAGTGATTAACACAATGCATAGTGTGATACGATACGGTATATAACACTGAGAAATACACATAGTGAACTACATGTTCTTGACCTGGCCTTTCGGTAAGAGCCAGGCACGCTACACCTAGACCGTGAGGTCAGTCCCTTTGTAGGTTGAACCCAGGTTGTAGAAAATTAGTTTGTGTGTTAAGAAGAAAGAACTCACTGACACTGTGCTCTAGTTACTGAACCTCTAAGCCGAGAGTTCCGTGTTCGAACACCAGGGACATCGAGTAGGATTTTTAGGGGCAGCACGTGGCAGCAGGGAAGGCATTCGGTTTTTAATCCTGGCGTAAGAAGGAAAAGAGCATACTGAAGAAATACTAGCACACGGGAGTTTTGCATTAAACGACGTCATCGTCTGAGGGTTAATAGGCCTGTATTGATATCACTTTCTGGAATTCCAATACTGTCATTATGACCATCTATCGTAGTAACTCGTTTTTCTTCGTTCTGCTACCAGAGGTATTAACGTGTAGGTAATTACTGAACTTGCATATATTTCAACCGTGAAATACCAAAAGAATGGGCAAATGGTTGATCCTATCACCAAACGAAACTACGCGTTTTTATTTAAAATACAGTTTTCTACAACAGAGAACATATGCATGTTCTTTGTAACGCAAGTGGTTCCACAGAAAATTCGTCTATTATGAGTCAAAACACGCGTCCCAGAACAGCCGCCCTCCGAGTACTCTTCGGCTGGACATTTGGCCGGTTCCTGGCAGGTCCTGCTAATTCAGTCTGAACATCAGTGTATGTGAAGCTTACTGCTTAAAAATTAAACGTCAACTGAATGTAGAAGAAGTCAGTGGCGTCACCATTTATCGGCATATTCTGCTAGTCGTAAATAAAATAGTTGGGAGATGCAGAGATTAACATGAAAGCGTCCTGGGCCGTGGGCATTTGGTCTGAAGTAAACACGGACTTAAGACGTGAAGAAGAGAAACATTAGTATAACTGGTACGATATATAAAATACATCTGATTATGTTCTTATTACAGGGACGGATATAGTGAAGATATGTAAATGAATTACTAAGCTGGCGATGTCCCGTAGTTAAGACAGTGTGACGCAGGCGGGGCAGACAATGAAGTCAATTGCCGTCGTCCTAATTATTACAAGTAAAGGCTAATGTGTGTGAGAGAGCGGCCAGCTCATGCATACACCCGGTGCGGAAGTGGCAAATTAAACAATTAGGTCTACTACCAGATTTGAACAAATCATCGCCTATATTCAAATTACGTGCTAATGAATCAAACAGCAAAATATCGTATCTTTGTAACCATTGTCTGAGTAACAAATGTAACATATTTCGAAGTGATTGGGTTCAAGGCCACTTGCTGGTTATTTGAATTGTTAACTGTCTAGGAGCTTGTTTTAACCACGGTAAGACGGCTAATGAAATCATGGTACATTGACAGATGGAAGATAGTTATTCTGGCTCAAAATCGAGTAAATATGGAGGCTCATGGAAGAATGTGATGGCGGTGTGATAGACAAATGGTATTGTCACTACCTGGAGTGTTGGCTGCGCTCTTCGGGCCGTGTAGCTGTTACCTTGTCTTCGAAAAGTGGAGAGTTCGAACCCCACCCCAGTAGATGGTGTTCCGTGGTTTCCACTTTCATAGCAAGCAAATGCTGAGTCTGTAGGCGTAGCTTAATTAAGACCACAGTCGTTTTTCTCCAAGTCCCAGCTCTTTCCCATCCCATGGTCTCTGGAAAACTTTCTGGGTTGGTGCGACATAATAAGAAAGTTGTCACTGGCTTCTCACCAAGGATACTACGGTTCTATTCCCAGTCAATGCACGTGGCTCGAATTGCACGTAAAACTGGCTATAATCTTGATCTCAACAGTCACGTAAAATTTGCTTGCGTACTTGCTTAGAGGAGTGATGCGGAAAGGAGACTACTATATGTTTTTTATTGAGTAGGTAGGGACAACGTGGTTATCAACATTATGAATATTCTGAGATGGTAAATAACGCATCGATGAAAGTAGCTCAGTGTATTCAATAGCTGGTCAGTGTAATGTGGTGAGTACCCACGGACAGGGGGAGCGATTTAGTTCGTATCTCACCTCCTTGAAACAAATCATGCTGAGGTGATAAAAATTTCAAATGCAGAGTGTGCTTGAATGGCACATTTTTTAAGTCCCGGCGTTTTTATCCCAAAATTATCCCGAGTAAAAATACAATCACCTATCTTTATAGCACATGGCACTAACTCTAGCTCTGTTAGACGAAGTATACTTTGTAACAAGCATAGAAATAATTCAACTTCTGTGAAAAAGATTGGGGAATAGAATCCCCAATCTGTCAGTCTGTATTTAAGAGTCTCTACATGTGACAGATGTACACCTGACAATTTACTTACACGTTAGAGAAAACCCTTCAGAATGAAGCTCCTTATCACTTGACTTTAACAGTGATTAATGAGTTATTAAACACAACTGTTTATTAATAATACTGTTATTTGCTTTACGTCCCACTAACTACTTTTACGGTTTTCGGAGACGCCGAGGTGCCGGAATTTTGTCCCTCAGGAGTTCTTTTACGTGCCAGTAAATGTACCGACACGAGGCTGACGTATTTGAGTACCTTCAAGTAACACCGGACTGAGCCAGGATCGAACCTGCCAAGTTGAGGTCAGAAGGTCAACGCCTCAAGCGTCTGAGCCACTCGTCCCGGCTATTATTATTATTATTATTATTATTATTATTATTATTATTATTATTATTATTTGGAGTGCCGAATTTTTCCTCCAAAAAGAAATACTTAATGTACGGATCTGTCGGATTTAGTCAACGAACAGTGGCCGAATATTAAAAGGTGAGCAACAAACCAACCCACTCACCCCCTACCCAATTATCTCTGGAAAAATCGAAGGTTTCCCAATTTCTCCGAGAGGGGGAGGTGGGGAAGATTCAGAATTGGAGCTCAGGAACCAAACAGCATGACTACGCTAGTGTAAGAATTCATTTCACCCAGTGAGAAAGTATTTTTCCTAAGTGATGACCTATAGATTTCATGGGCTATAAATTTCTCCGAAAGTCCAAATTAATCCTTAATATCAACCTCGGAAAGTATGTTGACATTGTTTAGATATTGAGATATATAAGTGATATAAACGCAGCTCCATAAAGTGAACCCGTTGGTTGACTGTAGACGACGGAGTGGGGTGGAGGTTCTGCCAGAATACAGTACACAGTAACACACCACTAATTTGGATTAATTAGGGGTTGTTGATTTCCAAATCAATAAATGTCCAGATTAGTTAAAAT
This sequence comes from Anabrus simplex, assembly GCF_040414725.1. Classification (NCBI taxonomy): domain Eukaryota; kingdom Metazoa; phylum Arthropoda; class Insecta; order Orthoptera; family Tettigoniidae; genus Anabrus; species Anabrus simplex. The sequence continues at coordinate 1,427,216,180 of NC_090265.1, forward strand.
AAACCAGGTACTTGGTATAAGGAAAAATTAAACCATGTGAATAGGAGCAAAACACGGGTGTTAACATTTCAACTAATACAAATTGTCACAAGACTGAGCTACAATCAATGCCGCGAGGGGTTCACTCGTTCTTTTGCAACAGTATTTTGGAGATCGCTTACATTCCTGTACCCTTTCCACTTCTCAAATCTCAGTCCCCTCCCGTTCCCACACACGCTAAAAGAATCCGTTTTTCTGTCAGATGACGCACCTAGTAAAGTTCCCGATTTACAAGAGAAGTAAAAGTAGTAGTTTTTTTTTTTTTTTTTTTCGTACACTTGCGGGAACCTATGTCCATCAACATGTTCGACAATGTACAGGAGAGTTACGAACAATGCGTGAGACGTGAAGGTGCACATTTTGAAAACATGAAGTTCCGACGCAGTTAGATACTTTTTACTTTTGTCACCTTGTATATTATGATGACGTATTTTGAAGTTCAGAGCATGTTTATAATTTCAGTACTGTTTGTTTTGGGTCGATGACCTTCGATGTTAGGCCCCTTAAAACAACAAGCAAGCTGTTTGTTTTGCCACACACTGTAGAAGAATGGGAAGGAAATTGCATTTTAACACGTCTCCTATAGAATGAAAATTGGCCCTTTAACCCTTTGTTTACTGAATTATTACTTTTTTGGACAAAATTGTTAAAATGGCTTACTGATATGTAGATTTACATGTACAAACATGTATGAAAGCATAAATATGCGAAATATTGGTAATTTTGGCCAAAATGTAAGTTGGTACTTGAAAGTTCCGACAGGATTGACGGAAATAATTTCAAGGTGCATATGAATGACTATGATGATAGCCAAAGAAGGAATTGTAAGCCTAGAAATAAATTTTATCTGACCGTTGTGTCCGGCCCCATGGCTAAATAGTTAGCATACTAGCCGTTGGCCCAAATGGTTCCAGGTTCAATTCCCGACTAGGTCCGGGATTTTAACTTCCACTTCCTCTGGCTTGGGGGCTGGGCGATTGTCTTCATCATTAGAATTCATCTTGGGTGGGGCCCAATCCTCGCGGACGCGCAGGTCGCCTATAGGGCATTACGCCAGGCCTCTCTTGAGGCCAAGCACCATTATTAATATTATTATTATTATTATTATTATTATTATTATTATTATTATTATTATTATTATTATTTTGCTATTTGCTTTACGTCACACCGACACAGATATGTCTTACGGCGGCGATGGGATAGGAAAGGCCTAGGAATTGGAAGGAAGCAGCCGTGGCCTTAATTAAGGTACAGCCCCGGCATTTGCCTGGTGTGAAAATGGGAAACCACGGAAAACCATCTTCAGGCCTGCCGATAGTGGGGCTCGAACCCACTATCTCCCAATTACTGGATACTGGCCGCACTTAAGCGACTGCAGCTATCGAGCTCGGTATTATTATTATTATTATTATTATTATTATTATTATTATTATTATTATTATTATTATTATTATTATTATTATTATTATTATTTAACTGTGGTAGTGGCAGTAGTGGTAAACGCAGAAGTAACAGTACTAGTAACTGTAGTAGTAATTATTTAGCGTTATTCTAGCACCTATGTAATTAGATATAAATTGCCATTCTTACGAAGTTGCAGTAAAAGTCCTTTCTTGCTTTTCAGCATTATGGACGTCTACAGAAAACCCCTCCTCACTATCACTACTAAATTCACTAGGAGTACCTATGTCTTTAGGTATAATTTCCAGCTCATATACTATATCAGTTAAATTTGAGGCATTTTCTGCAGAGAACTGAAAAGTAAGAAAGAATTGTTAAAGAGGATTTCGTCAGAGTGGCAATCTATATATACACTCAACTGCTGAAATAAAGCTAAACAATAATATTTGCCGTTGGCACTGTTGCCATTTACCATGAATAGGCTGTCCTATAACTCATGGATACTAATGCAGTTAGCAACTTCAAAACAAAACATCAACCAACCTTTGTTACCTTTGGTACCTGACGGGACTTTGAAGTCCCCAGTATTTTATAATATTAGAATTCCACAATACTACATAATTCATGAGTCCATACAGAAGAATTTGTCATTTTAGAGATTAATTTAGGGGAGAAAAATATGAGCAGTAGAAATGCTATTGCAAATCACTATTTTTGGTGCTCCAACATTCACCATAGTGGCTTCACCACAACAGCATAGTTCCACCATGTCAGAAAGATAGCTGCTGTATATAGTGCATGATTGATGCTGCGATCTCTCACTAGATTCTGAAACCATTTCTAAAGAGGACTGAAGAGTTCCGTCAGGTTTCCAGGTAACGTACAATTTCTGCAGTGAATTTTAAAAGGCGGGTCTTTAAAGTCCCGTCTTATTTTTTTAAACGCAATGAATCTGTTTCAAATGTTCACAAAGCAAATAAAAACCATGCTGTGTGAGAGAGAGTATTCCAAAAATGCTCAGTTGCTCGATCACAATATTATTGTTTGTAGGAATTTCTCTGTTTTATATTTTAATAATATACCACAAATAACATAAACAATGTGTGGATGAAAATCAAATTATTTATCCTCTTGATAACTTCACACTGTTATGTGTGGTCTCGACTCGTGTAATGATGCCATTGTTTACAATAGAAATATATGCACTACTAAATTCGTATTGCCTGTTCTTGAAGAAAATATTTACTCAGGTCGAATTTTAGAGAGGAATATTTATTTTAGCAGCAATCAAATGTTTTCACTTGGATAAGGTTGTAAAATGTGAAAAGAAGGTAACTTACTCGGTATAATCCTACTCGTAGCTTTAGCCAAATTAATTGTCATAAAAATGTTGATGGCTCGACATTTTGACATGTTGCAGGCAAATGTACATGGTATGAGAACAAATTTAGATTATACCGCCTTATTATTTTCCTCTTCACTCCAAAAGAAGTGTTCATATTCGGTAGAGGTGTAAGTTCACGAATGAATTAAATTGATATTTAATCAAATATTTGGTAGGCCTAGATTTGGTACTTGGAAACACTTTTGTTGTATTGTTGTAAGAATACTATTTTTACATTTACAGTAAGTTTTGTCACTGGAAGTCTTACCTACGAACCGTTTGTAAAACCGACAGTAGAAATCTGATTTTTTTAAAATAGCAAAACTGGTTCAAACACGTCCATGAATATTTAGTTTTAGTGTAAAATCTCCTGGTTATATACCATGGACTATGTAGTTTCCATCATCACTGATATAAATAGTTGATCATAAATTATAGAGAGAGATACCAGGCCACAAGAGGGGAGGAGCCAGGACCTTGATTCTATTATGCACTGTTTAACAGGCTATTAACACAAGAAGCTCTTGATTAATAAGGAGCTGTATAAATGGGCCAATTAAGCTGATGGGTGTCTGGCTTCAGAATTGGAAGATTGTGCAGCTGCGGAGTAACAAAGACAGAGCTATGTCATAAAGGAGTTTAGATTGAGCCAGATTTTAACCACCATGCTTTAATAATCCGCATGCCACTGGTTCAGCTCTTTTTGTTGGCTTTATAGAGTTGTATTAAAAGATTACAGCCTACGCTTGTACACAGTACAGCATGATGTGCCACTTTGTTAGCACCTCATTCAAAGCGCACTTTCTAACTGAAGTTACACCCTCATAGGTGAGGTCGAACTTACTTCAAACTCGATGTAGGGAGTACATATCCTGAAGGAAACTATGCTTCCGGATGTCTATGAGAATCTAGAGACTTGGTTGAAGGATAAGCTGACTTTCAAAATTTATAATCTACTCAAGTAATTTGTCACATTGGGCCTATGACCTAAATCTTAGACCCCTTAAAACAGCAATAATCATAATCATCACAGTCATTCTATTTAGCACTTCTTAAAACATCGGTGTTATAATATATGACAAATATTTTGAAGTCCTGCGTTACTATGTAGTACGTTTCTCGTAACTTCTGACTGATCATCATTTACTGTATAAATTTGCAGGATTGAACTGCTTACTCATACACGGACTTCATACAGGTGCGATTCCCGCTCCTGGTAAATTTAATAACTTCACAATTTATCTCAAACCTACCTCAAAAATACTAAAAAGAAACATCACTTACAGTACAACTGAGACAGCAACATAGTTTCAAGTTGAACGTTTCTCAGCATATATTCGAAGCCTTAACTCTATTTCGCATAGTTAACATGGTTTGTTTCGAGCCACGGGATACCGTGATCGACCGCCAGCCACAAAGTGGTATCTTAACGTCTTTGTCTCGAGGACTGTCTGTTCTACCCCATTCACACCTGCCTCACACTCCACACTACAACACATTCCACTATCCTTCACCACGCTTACACTCCGCCATGTCTCATCAGAGGATCTATCTTACACGAGCAGTACTCGGTTTAAAAAGCGCCAAGAAGTACAAAAACATAAATATATTCCAAATACTTTTATTTCATCTTTACTTTAAGTTGGTTCTGCCGACCTAGTTACTTATTGTGCATAAGAACTTTCCAAAGGTATGATTCCTGCTTGTTGTAACGCATGCTTACTAATGAACAGCTTTTGACAGGGCTGAATAAATTTGGAACTGTAGACCCTAAACCCCCAAAATTTCTCAGTTGCGACACAACCGTAAAAGTAACATTTATACTGTTGGTTTCACATCTCCACTCTGAACGAATGACCGGCACCATGGCTAAATGGTAAAGGTGCTGGCCTTTGGCCACAGGGGTCCCGAGTTCGATTCCTGGCAGGGTCGGGAATTTTAACCATAAGTGGTTAATTTCGCTGACAAGGGGGCTGGGTGTATATGTTGTCTTCATCATCATTTCATCCACATCAAAACGCGCAGGTCGCCTACGGGAGTCAAATCAGAAGACCTGCATCTGGCGAGCCGAACTTGTCCTCGGACACTCCCGGCACTAAAAGCCATACGCCATTTCATTTTTTCTGAACCAGTAGTAGTCGTGACTTCTTTGGACTACGTGATCCTGCTTCTCTATCCACTTGTATTATGGGAAACTGACCGTGACATGTTAGATCCTTTAACCCGGGGACTGAGCGTTTGTACTGTCCTATTGGCATCTGCCCCAGACAACAACGCATTACACTAACATTGAGCGCACTTACACTCCGTTACCGTCATGCAGCAGACGCTGTCCATCCCCATAGGAGGGTGTACCTTACATTAACTGCACAAAGCTGAAATAATTACATGGTATTAATAATATAAACAATAGTTGTCTTGAACCGTCCCATTCCACCGTCATCGAAGACTTTTATGCATTAGTGCGACTTTAAACCACTAGCACGTCTGGAGGAAATCCTAACCTGGGATCTAACCCTGGATAGTGCACATCGAAAATCAGCAACTAAACCGCTGTAATAATCATGTTCTATTATTGTTATTATTATTAAGTTATCTATAATAATAAAAGGAAGTGTTGGTCTGTGTATCTGTCTGCCCGTCTGTGCGCGATGCCCAGCAAAATCTACAGCACGCAGAGATCTGAAATTTTGAACATAGGTAGATGGAAGGGGGTCCGAATGGACCTCGAAGCCGGAATTTTCATTTTCTCTTTCGTTGGTGAGTTATGAATGAAAAACCATCGGAAAACGTGTATTGGGATATGACAACCCAACGTGCTGTCGCCAAGATTAAATGCATAGAGTCACTGTCGCTAGGCGACGTACATAAGATACGTAGAGAACACAATATTCAAGGAGCCATTTTACGCCCAGGGAGTAGGAAGCCGTTTTTGGTCTTATATGGTGTGAGGGCATATGACGATGTTGATGGTGATTCGTCCGTCGGATTGGGACGTAAAATCTTGAGCTATTCGAGAGGAGTGGGCTATGTGCCGGCGCCGGGTTTCATTTTCTTCATTCTTATCATGTCATTCATTTCATCTCATTAACTCATCTGATTAGGTTGACGCCATGAAAGCCATCCGGTCGTAAAAACTCGCTACGAAGATTCATCTCACTTCGTATCCAAACCCCGTAGAGAAAGGGGACAAGGGTTGGACAAGTATACATTTAGAGGAAACATATAGGACACATGATATATGATAATAATGAATAAGAAATAATACATATATCAGCCAAGATGCCATTTTAAGTACGTGGAATAGGAAGCCATTTTCCTTCAATCCATGATGTCTAGTTTGTCATAGCTGGACACAGGTTTTCACCTAAGATGCATGGCTGTGTCTAAGAGCAATTCTTGCACCAAGACATGAAGCTCAACGCCATCAATAAGCAACACTCACAAGAATTATCCGGTTTTCTATAAATTGAAAAGTCTATCGACACGACATGTCATACAGATGAGGCTGTCACCTACACGAGAGATTTTGAACAATTTGGAGGCACCTGGAGTACCCTCAAACGTCTTGGGGTGGATGATTGTGGCACCGACTATCCTTTTCAGGAATATGAATCCTTCCCTCTGTAATGAACACGGCTCTGAGACTGATGACGAATATTATTGAAGCCATCATCATGACTGAGCATGCCGCGGACGAAGTAGTATTCCTCGGACTGTAAGTCCATTGAGTAGGAAGCCATTTTCGGTCCGCGACACGAGGGGCCAACAGCCCGTAATATTCGGAAGTGTTTGTGTGTACGTGTGCGAAGCCCAGTCAAATCTACGACACACAGAGATCTCAAATTTTGACATAGGACAATCGCTTAAAGTCGTAGGACTTCATCTTCGAAAACGGTGCTTTTGCCATTGTCAACTGTCCGTGGATTGTTCAAGAGTTCGAAAGGCAAACACAATACAGTATACATACCTCGAAATGGAAAGACATTCCGAAGCTCTATAAGGGAACAATATATTTTGTATTATATAACATGCTCTTTTACATTGTTTTAATATTATCTGTACCATCCAGCAACCCGGTATCTTAAGCATTGAAAGTAAAAATATAATAAAAATAAAATAATGTATTTAATGCAATTTACTTCAAAACGATGTGAGTTAATAAATATAATGTTTTAATTTACTTTTAAATAAATAGTTTAGAAACATCTAGCGGTCGAATTAATAAAGGTGGGCAAAGCCGCGGGCACATGCTAGTTATTATTATTAGTATTATTATTATTATTATTATTATTATTATTATTATTATTATTATTATTATTATTATTATTATTATTATTATTATTCCTTTGCAGGCGAGATGTAGTGTTTACAGTGCACTATGTCTTCTGGTATGGGCTAGAATAAACTTGTTACTTTCATTGACCTGTCTCACTCTCATTCTTGGCTTTGACAATATGTAAGTGACCGAGGTATGAGTGATGCTAGTATTATTCCTTATGCAGCCAGTCCTTGCTACGAATGGTACGAAAATATCGCGCATAGGGTCGGTTGGTGCGTGCATTTCAGTGGGCTTGGCAGACTGATGTGTAATAGCAACGTCTGGCTCGGTGAGGAAAGCAACGGGAAACTACATCACTCTTCATTTCCCTAGTATGCCTTATCAGCGACGTCTAGGATATCTATGACAGCTGTCGGCGGAGCTGTGGAGGATCAAATCAGCCTTCGGGCCGAATACCCAACATACATATTATTATTATTATTATTATTATTATTATTATTATTATTATTATTATTATTATTATTCATTTATTTATTTATTCACCTTCGTATGATTAACAAAAATAGGGTTACATTATCTATATTTCGCACAGTAAAAGCAGTTTTTCAGTATCTCCATAAGAATTTGTATCGTTTTATCCACCAACAGATGATGTTAGGATACTTTCAATTTTGCCTTGACAGAGCGCACGCTTCCTGCCTTATATATTTGTCACTACACATATATATATGCCTTATATACTTGTCTACACATTAACTATCAACAAGAAGTTCTGCTGTTTGAGTATGACGTCATCTCCATGGCAACGTCCTCAACATTTTATGCCGGAAATGATCTAGGATCTCTTAAGTAATAATTCAACATGCTTTTGTAACTCGTAACTACTGATGTGTGGTCACAGGGACCTTGCTAAACCTGAGGAATCCAGAACAGCTATCATCAAAGTCGATTTTTCCCGAGGAGACTTCCACAGATTTATTTAGGTTAGAAAGATTTAACAGAATTTTTTAAAGGAAAATAAGGAATGTAGGAAACCTGTGTGTTTGTGGTGCTCAAAAATGTGTGTGTAAATTACAATGAGAAAAATAAATAGTAATTGTCTGCATGCATTATGTAGTTGGTGTATTCAATTATTATAACAACATAAATTTATTTCAGGTGTAGGCTAATGTATTTATTTCTCTGCAGCAAATTTGTTTAGCACTGTCTGATTATTTTAGTGTCTTCATCTCAGATTGTACATTTTGGTGCCAAGCCTAAAGAGGGTTAATTTTTCAATTTATGGCGTGTTCAAGATCTTGAGAGGTAACACATTATTTCTTAATTATCAAATATCCCGGTTTTATTAACCAACACATACGCGTGATCCCTAGGACAACCCTTCGATATTAATGCCTCGTTAGTATTTAAGGGATAAGGTATTTTTGTAGGGAGTGCACGAGCTTTCGCACTATCTCCTATGCATTATATTAGGTGTCGCCAATATGCCAGTCATGGCATTATATTTGGTCGATCGCTAAAGGTTTTGTCCAATATCATTCCTTCCCATTCAGTCAAGACTTAAAAGCAAAGAGCATCGCAGAGAAAATCAGTATGATCTTCCCCATGAATAATTCATTTCTTGAGAATGAGATAACTTCGCGGTGTGATATGTTCTTAAAGGCACTGTCATAATAATAAGAATTTTGGAAATAGGTTTCATGAGGGAAATATAACACTATTATTAAATGTAGTGAAATGCTGTATTCCTGCTTTGGATTAACATATTAATCTGCATTTCGATACTTAAAACTAATTCACAGAATACATTACTCCAACTTAACGGATCTGCATTAGGGAATTTCGTTGTGACAACCTGTCACACTACATGCCTGATTTTCGAAGCCTTGTAGGTGACATGAAACCACAATCTTCTCATTTATATAGTATGTATTTAAATGTAATTTTCAAGGCAAGAATTTCGGTGACATATCATATTTTAACTTCGAGGATACCAGGGCCATAGTGCAAATGCAGGGAAATTTGAGGTGCAGAGAGAGTGGAGGCAAAGCGACGCATTGTCAACCACCCTATTAACCTCTGTCTGGAACACGTAATTGTCGAATAGCACTGGACCTAGGGGGTACCATCTGCAAGAGAACCCTCCAGGACCAGACATTCGCGGACGATGTTGTCCTGCTCGGGAGAAGTTCAAACTACCTGACGGAAACGTTCCGGTACATGAGTGAGTGATTAAAACATCTGGGTTTGCGAGGAAGAAAACAAGTAGCCTACTTGGTGAACACGCGAGGCAAAGCAAGACTTCACGGTGTAAGAGGCCTGTAATATACAGTTGACACCTACGAGAGAGTGGCGAAGTTCAAGTACCTACTAAGCCTTCATGACTGAGGACAACAAGCTCAGTGCGGAGGTAAAGATGAGAGTGGCAGCTGGTGTTACTTCCCCTACCAGAAGTTACTGAGGACTGCAACACTCTCCAGAAGATTGAAACTCGCCGTATACCGGGTAATATTCCGTCCAGTGGTGCTGTATGCCTGCGAGACGTGGACCCTAAACGAGCGCGACAAGAACTTCCTACGGGTATGGGAGAGAAAGATTTTGAGGATCTTCGGCGTGGTTCACGATCAAGAAGAGTGGCGCATCAGGACCAAGAAGAAGTCTACGATCTGTACGGTGACCTCGAGATAGTCGTGCAGGCCAAAATAGAGGAGACTGCGGTATCTCGGGCACAGAATAAGTATGGACCTGAATCCAGAAGATCCTCGACGAACAACAAAGACGGGGAGACCATGGACAAGATCACTGGACAACGTTTTGAGAGATCTGGAGAAGATAGGAAACCGGAGCTCGAAAAGAAGATTGATTGATTGATTGATTGATTGATTGATTGATTGATTGATTGATTGATTGATTGATTGATTGATTGATTGATTGATTGATTGATTGATTGATTGATTGATTGATTGATTGATTGATTGATTGATTGATTGATTGATTGATTGATTGATTGATTGATTGATTGATTGATTGATTGATTGATTGATTGATTGATTGATTGATTGATTGATTGATTGATTGATTGAGGGGATGTCACGTTTCAATAAGCGTATCCTAGACATTGCGAAGTTATTTATAAATCCTGATCATATGAAATTGCAGGAATGTATTTTTAAATGGTTACTTTTGTCATTATTTGCAACATTTATTATTTTAAGTGATTTTTTCCAAATTTACATCACTATTTTGTAATTACATTACAATTACATTTGTTACCTTTTATTTGTAAGTAATGTTTTCTGTTTTGTTTCATTGATAGTAATTTTCTATGTATGTATGTTGAAAAATATACGGAACGCTACACTGTCTCAGTAAATTAAAATTCACTTTCCCTTTTAAATTAAAGGAAATTCTTCTGGAAACACTCGCATTACCTCATTTTGAATATTGCGATATAGTGTACAACAACCTAGGAGTAAAATGAGGAAGGAAATTACATTGTTCTCAGGACGCTTGCGTAAGATTAATTGTGGAATTCGTTACGCTGACCATGTCGCACCGTCGTACACACGGCTCGGGTGGTACACCTGCAAAAACGACGCACACTTACTAGTCTTTGCTTTTTGCATAATATTCTTAAAACTTCTCAACCAGCTTATCTCCATGATCGCATCAAACTCCTCTCCACAGACCATAACAAAAACACCCGATCCTGCAGCACGAGGTGTTTATCCCTTCCTGAACACAGAACAACCATTAGACGAAATCATTCACCGTCACCGCAGCCCGACAATGGAATCTCTTATGCGATCAGTCTCATTTGCGATCACTCAGGTAGACTGCGTGTTTGAGCATTGTCCCATTTGCGATCACTCAGGTAGACTGCGTGTTTGAGCATTGTCCCATTTGCGATCACTCAGATAGACTGTGTGTTTGAGCATTGTCCCATTTGCGATCCCTAAGGTAGACTGCGTGTTTGAGCATTGTCCCATTTGCGATCCCTCAGGTAGACCGCGTGTTTGAGCATTGTCCCATTTGCGATCCCTCAGGTAGACTGCGTGTTTGAGCATTGTCCCATTTGCGATCACTCAGGTAGACTGCGTGTTTGAGCATTGTCCCATTTGCGATCACTCAGGTAGACTGCGTGTTTGAGCATTGTCCCATTTGCGATCACTCAGGTAGACCGCGTGTTTGAGCATTGTCCCATTTGCGATCACTCAGGTAGACTGCGTGTTTGAGCATTGTCCCTTTTGCGATCCCTCAGGTAGACTGCGTGTTTGAGCATTGTCCCATTTGCGATCCCTCAGGTAGACTGCGTGTTTGAGCATTGTCCCATTTGCGATCCCTCAGGTAGACTGCGTGTTTGAGCATTGTCCCATTTGCGATCCCTCAGGTAGACTGCGTGTTTGAGCATTGTCCCATTTGCGATCACTCAGGTAGACTGCGTGTTTGAGCATTGTCCCATTTGCGATCACTCTTATCAGTGAGAATATAATACAAATACTCAAGTTGTTGTGAAGGAATTCCCTGCTGAAGGACCGAAACAGGCAGACATCTCTAAAGTAACTGGCGACAACTAAGTTTAGGATTCTGATGTTGAAACTCATTAAATTATTTATGTTTACCGTTTGAGTGCGATGTGTCAATATCAGGACAAAGGGATAAATAGGACCCATATATGCCTTTTATTTAGGGTTACCAGATGGTTATGGGTGTAAAATGATCAAATTAGTTTCAAAATGCAAAACTTTCCTAATTCAAAACAAAGCATTTGCTGTAACACTCTACTTTCTCGACATTGCGACCCTTTTTGAAGCAATTGTAGCTCATCTCCAACTTAGCAGTAAAATTACTCTTCCTTTTCCCCATTATACAATAGGGGACACAATTAAATGAGTGCGTAAATAATGCTTAAACTGTTCAAGTATTCAAACTTGCAAGTTAAGTAAACAAAATAATTACCCTACCTCCATCTAACCATACGTGTGTCTAACCCTACGTCCCGTTTCTGGATACGGGGTCGGGGATGAGATGAGATGAATTCTATATGGTATGTTACTACAACCGGATATCCTTCCTGATACAAACCATAGCTGAGCAGCTAATAAAGACGAAATATATTATAGTGAATGAAATTGGGTAAAGAGGTGGAAGGACTCGACTGTGGCCTATGAATAGAAACTGTTTCGGCATTTGCCTGGAGGTGAAAATGGGAAACCACAGAAAACCATTCTCAGGACAGCCGAAGGTGGGGTTCGAAACCATGCATCCTCCGATTGCAGAGCTTGGCTCCATAGCCGTAGCGGGTTAACAGGCGCGGTCACTCAGCCCCTACTTTCATCTATATAAATAGGACGATATTTTTGTTTGTAAGCTCGGATTATATGTACATAAGTCCAAAACTTAATCTCAAGAAAATGTTTAGGTTAAAAATAAGTTTAAGAAATAATAGTTCTATAATGATAGCACCTAAAGGTCCATTGTTAGCGCCAGCCAGAACTGCGTGCCAGCTTCAAGACAGGGGGCCAAATTGTGACGTACCCACTTGGCCCACAGATGTATGACAAATTTATAACGTGGCGGGTCACTTTAATATTAAAATAAATAAATGATATGTCATTGTTTCTCCAGAAACAGTATCCCAAGGGCGCCAGTCTTCAAGCTTATGGCTTGAAAACAAAAGTAGATAATTAATAATAATAATAATAATAATAATAATAATAATAATAATAATAATAATAATAATAATGCGTAATGAGACTCAAAAAACTCCCAGGGGTGAGGTGAACGGAACACAAATCATTAAGTACACTAACTTGGAATTTAAGGATCATTAATAATCATTTCATAAAATACAAATTAAAACAGCTATTTATTAAGATGAAAAACGTGACGTAACGGCGTTTTAACGACATCTGAACTTACGGAAGCAAAAGAAAATTGAATGAAATTAATTTTAAAAATGAACTGTTGCGCGAAGACTTGCAGTAACTTATGCCATAAGCTCACCATATGTAGACTCTGTTGTCTTGAAGCTGATGATGTGTGGATCTCGTACCGGCTGCCTTCTCTGTTGTTGGATTCCCGTCCTACTTCTACATTTCCTGTCCTTAACACTTCCTACTGTACTCCTTACATAAAGTCGTAATGAGTCCTAATTTTAAGTGCAAAACCACCATGGCTTATGTTCATGGAAAGAATACATTCGTATTCTTCCGTATTACGGAACAGTAGCGTAGCTAAATTCATAATAAAAGCTCTCCTGCCCTATACTAGTCAAAGCCGGTCTCCCGTTGACTACCTCTCGTCATTGAGATAACAAGTCCCAATGAGAGTAACTTTTGAGTAGAATATACTCAGATGCGAAGTGAACTAAGTTAAGATTTTCTCCGATGTGTAGACGTAGAATCGTAGTAAGAGTATCTTCCAAGCGTGAGAATCAGAATCATAATGTCCGAATACAAGTGACAATCTGCTCACGAGTAAGAATAAGAGTATGAATGTCAAAACGACTGCTAATGCTAATAAGAATCTGAATGTCTACTCCAGCTCTTGTCGGTAGTATATATCGGTTCAAAAGTCTCCTTCCATCAGCCATATCACATGGTCCAGTAAGATTCGAGGTCTCATCCCTTCTCCGATGTATAGCTGTGAATCCATCACGTTGCTTCATTACGTTCATTCACATAGGCTGAACTTTCCCGCTGAAATAAAGCGTCCCGAAGCGGAGTTTGAAAAGTGGGTGTTAATAATGTATCAACTGTCTCTTCTTGAGGTAGAGAGGGTAAGGTCTCTCGTAACCTAGATGACGTACTTTTCCTGGAATTGGGCTGAAATTAGCCTGCTGACTCTGGTCACCTCACAACGGCTATTGGAAAATTTACTGCAAGTTATAAATATGCATGATGTTGAAATACTTTACCCAATAATTTGTTCGTTCAGAATACGTTACAGCCGCGATACAAAGAAATGAAATGATGATTGAAATGGATGATAAAAACCCTATATATATACATATTAATTTTAAAATGACCTATCAGTGATTAAATATATACATCTTATCAATTAAATATATAGTTCAATAATTAAAAACATTCAGTGATGTCCCAAACATCACAAAATGACCCACGGACGCCATGCACCAGCACAGGTGACCGGACTCCGTCTTCAATTTAAGACCTAGTTCCATATGCAGGAATATTAACTGCCTTGTCATATCATATTTCATATTTCATTTTATTTATTTATTTATTTATTTATTTATTTATTTATTTATTTATTTATTTATTTATTTATTTATTTATTTATTTATTTATTTATTTATTTTTCCTTTATTTTTTTTCAGATTTGTTTTCTTATTTTCTTGATACATGTTGTTGCCCATTTAGAATTAGTGAAGTTTTAGAACGTGTGACATCATCATACGAACCTTTCCAACATCAGAATCTTCTTCGTACCTTCCAGTAATCTTTGCTATTTTTCCATCCAGCTCCCTACACAGCTTTTTCCTTTTCAGTCCTTCTAAATTCAAGTCATTCCTCACAATTTTATGATCAAATTTCTCAGCTTCAGGTTTTAAGTACTTGATGAGGTCATTCACTCTTGGGCATGGTCTTCCAATCTGAGTGTTCAGTTTAAAATTTCGCCCTTTTAATGAATTATTCGTCCTATGACGTCACCGGTAGCAGTTCCATAATTCAGGTGGCATTTCAGGATATTTTAGCCATTGGTCCACGAAGTAGTCAAGGAATTGGACGAGCTTTCATTCTTCTGGTGCTTGACCGTGGATATATAACCAACCTTCTTCAACATTTTCAGGCTTGAGAGGAGCAAGTCTGGCGTATTGATTTGCCTTCTATAGTGTAGCCATACCAATATGCTGAACCCTCATCCAGATACATTGCGTAAAATGAAAAAAAAAACATCCGCGTATATTAACTGAGGGAAATACCTCCTTTGAGGTTGAGATCGCCGGCGTTTCAAAATCAATATATACCATCTCGGCTGCCAATCAGGTACCTCTCGTAGAAGCAATCGTAGCATTCGTAAATAAGTTTCTTTCTTTCCGTCAGGAAGAAGAGCAAAGACAACTGGTGCAACGTTTGTTTCATCTTCTGTGCTTCCAATGTCGACGTGTATGGAAGATTTGATTAAACTGACTGCTGCAGCTTCTGAATGTCCCATCCATGAAGAAAGATTTTTCTCTTCTCAAAACCTCCTTCGCTTTGCCTCCACCGAACACCAAAAACCTACCTTTTACATCATCATCGGTTAGGAGAAAATTCTCCCCGTCGGACATTTTAAGATTTCCTCACGAAGAGCAACCTCCTCGGAACTTCTTGGCTCTTTTTGCGCTCCTTGAGCATGATTTCTGTTTCGGCACAGCGTACTCTTTAAATTGTAGAACTGCGGCGTCTTTGTAACGAATTCGTAACCGCTGTTTAGTGAAGGCTGAATTTATTCGTCAAATACGTCAGGAACTGCCGCACCGTTGTCCTCGCTGGCTCGCTTGTTCCCTCTAAATACAGCTTTCTTTACGACCAAGTTCGCCTCGTTAGTAGCGTGCCGATGATCGATCATTCCCACCACTGCATCGGTTTGACATACTAGTCTTCCTTTGAACTCCGATGTCTTCTGTTTTAAACATACCCATATCATCAAACATATTTGACTCTACCGGAACTGTCTGTAAGAGTATCCATTATATACAGCACAAAGCTTGCCTCTATTCGTCTCAATGTACTCCATGTCATAAATAAGCACGCAGAAAAAAAAAACAAAGGCTACGTCAACGGTGGAAGTCTACAGCTGAAATAAACGTGTTAAAAACTATATTATAATATTACCTCAAAAATAGTTCAAGAGAGAGGGAACGGGTTGGGAGAATCCCTAAGCCTAGCCTAATTAATAGTCTCCCTGCTGCATGAAAGTTGGAAGACACTAACGGGATGCTGAAATTCCAAAGTGATCGCATTCCTTTTTCTCTTCTGTAATTGGGGTGATCGCAAATGGGACACAGCCTGTTCAGCAGCTCAGCTTTTAAACATGCCCGTGTCGAAATACTAGGTAAACATGTGTGAATCATCAAGTTTTGACCTGAAAACACCTCTTCGTATCGCCCCTTCATAATTGTTTCTCCTCTTCCTTTCACAGAGCTTCTTATTCTTATCCTTCTTCTTCTTCTTCTGCTTACTAATCCTTCTCTCACCTCCTAATTGAAGACGATATCTCGGTATATTGTAGAAATTCATTTTTTTAATTCATCTTAAGTGGTATATATATTATTCATTTTCATATATGTTTAATGTTCTCTACGTACGATGTGTATTATTTAAATGATATGATTTGTTCTTTTACGTGTGATTACTTTTATTAATACTACTGTTGTTATTGTTAATATTGTTTTCACATTATTGTCATCAGTAGTTATTATTAATAGGGTTCTAGGATAAAACTGGTTAAGTGTAAGAAAGGGAGTATATCCTTAACACTGCCAGAATACTAAATGGTTAGCGTGTTGGCCTTTGGTCACAGGGGTCCCGGGTTCGATTCCCGGCAGAGTCGGGAATTTTAACCTTAATTGGTTAATTTCGCTGGCACGGGGGCTGGGTGTATGTGTCGTCTTCATCATCATTTCATCCTCATCACGACGCGTAGGTCGCCTACGGGAGTCAAATCAAAAGACCTGCATCTGGCGAGCCGAACTTGTCCTCGGACACTCCCGGCACTAAAAGCCATACGCCATTTTCATTTTTCACTGCCAGAATAAAGAAAATTTATTATTATTATTATTATTATTATTATTATTATTATTATTATTATTATTATTATTATCATGCATTAACGTTGAGTAATCAATATATCTGAGAGCCTCCGTGGCTCAGACGGCAGCGCGCCGGCCACTCACCGCTGGGTTCAGTGGTTCAGATCCCGGTCACTCCATGTGAGATTTGTATTGGAAAAAAAAAGGGAGGAGGAACAGGTTTCTCTCCGGGTACTCCGGTTTTCCCTGTCATCTTTCCTCCCAGTAACACTCTCCAATATCATTTCATTTCATTTCATTTGTCAGTCATTAATCATTGCCGCAGAAGAGTGCGACAAGCTTCGGGAACCGGAACAATTCCTATCCTCGCCGCTAGATGGAGGCTTCATTCATTCCATTCCTGACCCGGTCGAATGACTGGAAACAGGCTGTGGATTTTCATTTTTAGTCAATATATCTAAATATCATTGGAATGAATATCACCGAGCGAGTTAGCCGTGCGTTTAGGGTCACGTAGCTGTGAGGTTGCAATCGGGAGATAGTGGGTTCGAATCCCAGTCAGCAGCCCTGAAAATGGTTTTCCATGGTTTCCCATCTTCACACCCGGTACATGCTGGGACTGTACCTTAATTAAGTCCACGGCCACTACCTTCAAAATCCTTGCCCTTTCCCATCTTTGCGTCCCCGGAAACTTTCGATATGTAAGTGCGACGTTAAACCACTAGCAAAAAACACTTTGAATGTCTAAAATCAGAAATTTCAGTTCTCAATTCGGAGCTTTCCAACGAACAAGAATATGTTTCCAGAAATTCGCTTTCTTTGGCATTTGAAAACCTGCGTATCCGGTAAGACATCTAACTAGCTAAAAGCGATATTGGCTGTGAGCTTGCATTCGGGAGATAGTGGGTTCGAACACCACTGTCGGCACCCCTGAAGATGGTTTTCCGTGGTTCCCCATTTTCACACCAGGCAAATACTGGGGCTGTACCTTAATTAAGGCCACGGCCGCTTCCTTCCCAATCCTAGGCCTTTCCTATCCCATCGTCGCCATAAGACGTATCTGTGTCGGTGCGGCTTAAAGCAGATAGCAATAAAAGCGATATTCACCTGTTTCTTTTCTCAGGGGTGGCTTTTTCTTGTTCTTTTTCTTCTCTAACCTGTTGACGTCCACTCCTAAACAAGGGCCTCTTCTTTTCCTTTCTGTATCGCCCGCTGTTGTGAAGCGAGTACCAGTATCCGATTCCCTCCACCATCGTGTTGTATGTCATCTCTCCATCTGGTGTCGGTCTCCATGGCTAAATGGTTAGCGTGCTGGCCTTTGGGCACAGGGGTCCCGTGTTCGATTCCCAGCAGGGTCGGGAATTTTAACCATCATTGGTTAATTTCGCTGGCAAGAGGGCTGGGTGTATGTGTTGTCTTCATCACTATTTCATCCTCATCACGACGCGCACGTCGCCTACGGGTGTCAAATCAAAAGACCTGCACGTGGCGAGCCGAACCTGTACTCGGACACTCCCGGCACTAAAAGCCATACGCTATTTCATTTCTCCATCTGGTAGGTCGTCTCCCAACAATCCTCTCGAAACCCGTGGTCTCCACTCCATCACAGCCTTGGTCCATTTTGAGGTACTCCTCGCTGCGTGGTCTGCCCACCGCCATTTCAGTCTTGCCACTTGCTCCATCACATCGGCGACTCGAATCCTCTTTCTGATCTCTTCGTTTTGGACTCGATCTCTCAGTCTGATTCGCTGCATCGCTCTCTGACTGATTGGGAAGCTGTTTGCGTTGGTAGGATGCACATCTTGTACACATTCTTCTTGAGATTTATCGGCTCCTGAGGATTTCGCAGAATGTAGCCACGCCTGCTGAAAGCTGACCAGGTGAGGCCGATTCTTCTGATCATCTTTGCCGTCTGATTGCCCCTGCATAGTTTAATCATGTACCCCAGGTATATGTACTCTCCAATATTATCAAGTATTTGATTGGTAATGGTAACACGTGTGGTGTTCGGGCTCATAATATTTTTTGTGTCTGAAGTTCATCCTCACACCCATAACCTGGAAGACTTCCTTGAGACCATGCAGCATCGATTTCAGTTCTTCAGAACTGCTGCTGATAAGGACGATGTCATCGACGAAGAGTAGGTAAGTACCACCAATGCCAATGCCCTTTTGATCTCGTGAATACATTTTCTAATGCCAGGGTGAATAACTTTTCACCCTGTCTTACACCTCCATTCACGGAAATAGTTCCAGTTACGCAGTCTCCTTCAAATTTTAACATGAAGATTTGCACGTTCATAAATGTACTTGATGCGATTAGAGTACGTGGAGCCAATACATGCGCCGTCCATCGCTTCAAGCACTGCCCACGTCTCAACCGAATCAAATGTTTTTTGATAAATCTACGAAAGCCATCTGAAGAGGGATGTTGTACTCTACATTTTTTTTTTCGACTAGAGAGAGTCCTGCTCGAATATTGTCAGTTGTACTGTAGCCTTGCCTGAACCCTGCTTGTTCGACAGGTTGATAGAAGCCGAATTTCCAGGTGAATCGCTTTGTTATTATTTTGGTCAAAATCTTATAAAAGTACAGTACTGACAATAGACTAATAGAGGTGGCTTAAAGTCCTAATAATGACGGCTTGTAGATACCAAGTTCATTTGTTTATAAGAAGAACTGCATATTAAACAGACTATTATATTATTCAAATGTTTTGTATCGATTATTTTATTATTATCCGATGTCCGACTCGTTGGCTGAATGGTCAGCGTACTGGCCTTCGGTTCAGAGGGTCCCGGGTTCGATTCCCGGCCGGGTCGGGGATTTTAACCTTCATTGGTTAATTCCAATGGCCCGGGGGCTGGGTGTTTGTGCTGTCCCCTACATCCCTGCAACTCACACACCACACATAACACTATCCTCCACCACAATAACACGCAGTTACCTACACATGGCAGATGCCGCCCACCCTCATCGGAGGGTCTGCTTTACAAGGGCTGCACTCGGCTAGAAATAGCCACACGAAATTATTATTTATCCGATGATATTTATAAATTGTATTCATTCTATTACAAAATTAAGGTAATGTGGACAACATAGATATTTTGTAGGTTGATCAGATAAATATGTTTCTTCAATTCTTTTGTCATTTTGTTCATTTCAAGTCATTAAGAAATTCTGTGCGAAATTCTGCCTTCCTGCACTACTGTCAGAGTGTGGTTTTGTCAGCCCTGACTAAGGCACCACCAGTATAGCAAAGCATAATTTGTACTGGTATACATAGTTCTTTCGGACAATGTCCTCATTGGGGTAACGTTTGTACTAATACTGTAAATAATAAAATGCAAATAGGTCATTTTTGGCATGTATTGGGTTGTCGAAATCTGGGCACTGGAAATTGGTATCTTATAATATTTTTCGTCATTTCAGATCACAAACAGTATTTTATATTAATTAAAAAGTACGAATAAAATATTTTTGATACTGTGTGTGGATTTAAGTGTTTTACTTGTGGTATTTGAAAGGGGGTAATAATAGCTCCTGGCTAGTCAGAATAGGCAAAGGGAGATCACACCATGACCCAATTTACCAGGCCTACATTATAGCATGAAAAAAGGAGGAAAGATAAATTTACACGTAAGACTGGGTGCGGATTACTTACGGTTGTCTTGTAACTTTGTGGTAGTTTACATTGAACATTTTATGAGTATCGAAGCTTAAAACGGCAGACTGTACTATTAGGTGATTAGTGAGGTAGTAATTACGGCAGGCTATAGATCATAAAGTGGGTGGGGAGGGGGCACGGAGAGTGGAGTGGACAGGAGCGGCTTGAAAGGAAAGGGTTGGGGCGATCAGCTCAAGTGGTAATAGAGCTTGTTAACAAGGGGATGAGGATCATTGATAATGAACAGCGGGAGGGTGCGAGAACGATTAAGCGGCGTTTACAAGTGAAATATGTGTATAACTGAGGAAGATTGATAAGAGGAAGTCTAATAAAGTGCCTTCCTCCGACAAAAACATTTAAACTATATACATTATTTGCCTATCACAACGTTTCAAAGTATATATCGTCTCAAGGACGATATTTAAATGGATAAGAGTTTTTTATATCAAATATTTAACATCCTTGGAATTTTCCTTTTTGTACATTGGTTCTTTCCATGTACAAGAAAAGCCAGA
This sequence comes from Anabrus simplex, assembly GCF_040414725.1. Taxonomy (NCBI): domain Eukaryota; kingdom Metazoa; phylum Arthropoda; class Insecta; order Orthoptera; family Tettigoniidae; genus Anabrus; species Anabrus simplex. The sequence continues at coordinate 1,427,237,227 of NC_090265.1, forward strand.
ATTTCCACATCTTGGATTTGAAACTCTCATACGTTAATTCTTCTAGTAGTATTTTGTTGATATATTTTATAAGTTTGAGCCCAAGTCATATTAGTTCAATGGATGGTTATGATAGACGAGGAAATCCATAGTTGAACTCCATCCATGATCGGTAAGGCTAGATTAATATCTATCGAAGACGACCATCAGTAAAGGATGGCGATGTAATCTTCTGAAAATAACTAGTAAAGATGTACCTCGTCGTTAATGTCAATATGTCTAATATGGTTCCTAGAATACTATAGTCAATGACACTGTTGAATGTGAACCACTGGAGACTAGCTTTAGTATGACCATTTGTATATTAACAATCCCCCAAATGTACAGTATATATGCCCGAACGGCCAATCCCCCGAATCAAATCACCACAACTGAAATACCCGAAGAATTTTCCAGAAACAAACATCCCGAAGAATATAAATCCTCGAAAAATCTAAAATCCCGAAGAATACAAAAACCCGAAATAACAATTGATTCCTCTGCTACACATCTACACCTACACACATGGATGCTGCTGCAATTATTCTTAGTTCAGACGCCAGAGGACTAAAACTCCTACTTCGTAGCTACATCCATGTCCAAAGGAAAGAACGTATTGGGACTATCAAAAGGTACGGAACAAAGTATGTCGTGCTAGGACTATCACGAGTGAACATATAGAAGACCTTTAGCTTTTAAAAGGGATTGAGGAATCATCGTATATTCACACCCGAAGGCGAGAGGCTGCGGACGCTGAATTAGTGAAAAACGGGCTGAAGCGTATCGTAAGAGATCACCCTAAACTCTTGTAGGAAAACCTGTTTGATATTCTAGCGTTGGAATATGACCACTACAGAAAAACTGGACTAAATACTAGGCTGAACGATATTCGCCGAATAGGCTACACTTTACGCTCTAGGGAATACTTGCATACTCAATAACACATTGACACTATCATCTAATTTAAATCTGGCAGGTTAAGGCAACTGTTAACACATTCAAATGACTGTTTATTACAGTATAATAAAGCATTAGGCCTACTTACATAATTTTCTTCGAACTCCGTACTGCTTAGAAAAAGTTCAAAGTTATTACACTACCGTTATTTGTCATTCAGGTAAAAAGCTTTCCACGGAAAGGTAATTCGTTAAATTAAATTCTGGGGAAATATCCATTCGAGTGAGTGGCTTCAGAAGTTCTTCTGGGAATCGAATATTGAGCCTACTGTCAGTACGGGGTTAATTCTAACCTAGGAAGACTCTTTTCGATAGTTCCTTGTCGTTATATTCGCTTTTAGGCTTAAAAATTAGAAAAACTTCTTACTAGGTGAATGTTATTGATGTGTCTAATTTCTCCAGATAACCAGTTAATCAGTCTCTTTCTTATCTCGGTGTACCATATGAATTTGTTTCACCTCCCCAACTATTATTTTCCTAAGAAGTGCATACGGCAAGAAAATGGTCATTTAGGGGAAGACAGACCAGGCCCACCTTGCATGAGGGGCATTCCAAAAGAACGTTTACAAAGCAGATTTCTCAACATTGTATAATGGTTTGTTTCATAACGCACTATCTTCACTTTGTACTTTTATATTTCCACATACTGACGTCCTAAGCTAAGATGGCCTATTTGATTTCTTTGGTTTCCCGTTGTTTTCATCATCATCATCATCATCATCATCATCCGTTTACCCTCCAGGTTCGGCTTTTCCCTCGGACTCAGCGAGGGATCCCACCTCTACCGCCTCAAGGGCAGTGTCCTGGAGCTTCAGACTCTTGGTCGGGGATGAAACTGGGGAGAATGACCAGTACCTCGCCCAGGCGGCCTCACCTGCTATGCTGAACAGGGGCCTTGTGGAGGGATGGGAAGATTGGAAGGGACAGACAAGGAAGAGGGAAGGAAGCGGCCGTGGCCTTAAGTTAGGTACCATCCCGGCATCCGCCTGGAGGAGAAGTGGGAAACCACGGAAAATCACTTCCAGGATGGCTGAGGTGGGAATCGAACCCACCTCTACTCAGTTGACCTCCCGAGGCTGAGTGGACCCCGTTCCAGCCCTCGTACCACTTTTCAAATTTCGTGGCAGAGCCGGGAATCGAACCCGGACCTCCGGGGGTGACAGCTAATCACACTAACCACTACACCACAGAGGCGGACTCCCGTTGTTTTACCACAGTAATTTTTAGGAATCACTCTGCCTATTTCCTGAACAAAGTAACCGTATCTCGTTTATAAAGTGATGAAAAACTAGTGAATTATGCCGTATCGCAAAGTTTATTGAAATCCTAAGTGAATTGTCAGGGGCTGCCTGGCCGAGGCGGTAAAGGCGTGCTCGGTTCACCCGGAAGGACGTGGGTTCGAATCCCCGTCAGGAAGTCGTAAAATTTAAGAAACGAGATTTCCAATTCCGAAGGTGCACATGGCCCTGGGGTTCACTCAGTCTACACCAAATATGAGTACTAGGTTAATTCCTGGGGGCAAAGGCGGCCGGGTGTAGAGCAACCACTCTACTCCATCAAGTGCCGAGATTGTGGATGATGGAAGCCTTTACCTTCCACCACTCCAAGGGCCTTCATAGCCTGTACGGAGATGACTTTGCTTTGAGTTTGAGTGAATTATCAGTATCATATTTTCTTTAACAATTTAGTCGTAACTCTTGAGACAACGGATAAACTGTTCAGCAATTTCTACCAATTGATGATATCTAAAAGAAACAGTAAACAAAAAACGATATGACATAATAATTGCTCGTCCCTGAATAAGACTTCTTCTTTTTTCTTCGTTCTTTCATCCATACGGTAATACATCATCGTACATCTTCACTATAGACTGTTACGCCTTTCAGCGTTCAGTCTGAAAGCCTCTGTGAATTCACTAACCACTGCCACAATTCTCTATTTGTAACAAGTTTAGTTGCCTCGTTTAGTTCCATATCTCTTATCTATAAATCGTTAGAAACTGCCTCTTAGCGTCGTCGTCTTCGTCTCCCTCTACTTCTCTTACCCTCCATAATAGAACCCATTATTCTCCTAGATAGTCTATCCTCCACCATTTACCTCACATGGTCCACACAACGAAACCGGTTTACGCGTACATCTTCACCCATCGAGTGCATTCCTAACGTATCCTTTATCTCCTCTTTCCGAGCCCATCCGGTCATTGTTCCCACCTGTTTGTACCAGAAATCATTCTCGTCATGCTCACTTATGAATAACATATCCTGAGTCCACCAAACTTTCACTCCCGTAAAGCACAGTTGGTCTAAAAACAGGACCGATGTAAAGATAGTTTCGATCAGGAGCTGACTTCCTTCTTTCAAAATACTGTTAATAGCAACTGCGAGCTCACTGCATTACCTTTACTGCACCTTGATTCAGTCTCACTTTCTATACTACCATCCTGGCAGAACACACATTAAGTACATGAAATTACTGTTTCTACCCGTTCCAGCTTTGCGTCCCCAATCTGACATTCAGTTCTCTTAGATTTCTTAACTAATGACATCAATTTAGTCTTGGAAAGGCTATTGTTCATACCATACTCATTTCAGCTATTAGAATTCAGGCTTTCAGCACTATCTAACATTAATACCAAGTTGTCAGCATAGCGCTGATTGCTTTCTACCCCCTAACTGAATTTCTCCCTGCCACGTAATGCCTTTCAGCAGATGATGCATGCAAACTAGGAACAACAAAGATGAAAGAATAAAGCCTTGTCTAACCCCTGTAAGTAAATTGAAACAAGAACTCATCCTATCACCAATTCTAACAGCAGCCTATCGTCAAGAATTGATTGATTGATTTGATTGATTTCAACAATCTACCCTTAACGCAATAGCCCCCAGGACAGCGAACAACTTTTCCCTCGGTACTCGGTCATACGCCTTTTCTAGATCTACTAAACATGAACATAATTGTCTATTCTTCTGGTAGCATTTTTCAGTTACATGGCGCATACTGAAAATCGGATCCTGACAGCCCCTCTCTGGTCTGAAACCACACTGGTTTTCATTCAACTTACTTTCAACTACTGATCGCACCCTCCCTACCAAGATGCCAGTTAACACTTTACCTGGCATACTGATAAATGAGATACCTCGATAGTTGTTCCAATCCTTCCTGTTCCCTTGGTTATAGATAGGCGCAATTACTGTGGGGTTCTTTCAATCAGATTTATCTTATTTAGCGTTTGGCTGTACATATCAATATTAGTCAGAAAAAAATACATATTTACATTATTTACAGTTTGACTTTCAAGTTGTTAATAAAGTCTATTACAGCTGGACCTGCTTCCACAAAGTCACTGAAGTTGCCACTATAGGAATACGTCGGGCAGTCATTCACTATGTGCCGTATATGTCCCCACTTGTAGAGAAGATCTGCACATCTGCCATGGTTTGTCCTTATCCTGTTCAGTGTTGACCATGTTTTCCGGGGTAGGTAAAAGCCACTGGTCGAAGTTATGATATTCTGCGCCGTACAACACGGACTATAATGATCGTAGGAGTGTGAAATTTTGTAGATATGCTAATTAAGCAATGTGCTCGCGAATTATGCCACAAAAATATTAGTTCCAATTTTTGCCACCAGGCGAAAATATGGCGCTGTAAGCAATATTTCGTAACTCTGATGTCAAAATGATCTTCCAGTAGAATTGCGTTGTGTCAGTTCTTTGGTTGTTGCTTGGTGACGCACATTAATTCCTTTTGTGAAGTGGATCTTCGTTGTAACGTAAGAAAGTTGAACTTTTTCGTGTAAAACGTAATGCCTATTGGGAAGAGAGACCTTGCACTACTAGTGAAGTTGTTTTATCAGAATGGCAGCAATAGCAACGTTGCATTGAGGGAATATCACCGACAGAAACACCAGAGAAGAGGTCCATGACAAGTGATGGGCTGAAGAAAATTATTAAGAAATTCGAGGAAACAGGTGAATTAAGTGTCGGACCAGGGAGAGGACGACGGCGCATCCCCATGGATGTTGTTGATGAAGTTGCTGTAGCTGTAGCAGACGGTGCAGCACATTCTCTCAGTTCTGTAACCAGTGCTCGAGCTATGTCACATGAATATTGTCGCTACCACGGTCAACAGTTCACAAGATTTTGCGGCGAATTTTACACTTGTATCCCTACAAACTACATACTGTTCACTAATTAAAATCTCAAGATGTTGCACAAGGCCGTGACTTTGTCCTTCGGTTTATGGCGCGCGCGGAAGTGACCGGGGACTGACGAGGCTCACTTTACTCTGGAGTGTGCAGTGAAATGGGGTTCGACTTCTCCAAACGTTGTACAGGAACAACCATTGCATTCAGCTTACGCTCCTTCATTCTCGGTCCGTTTTTCTTTGAGGAGGTGACCCCTCGTGAGCCTGTTTACAGTGACATCTGCACGTTATAGGGACCTACTTGTGCAACACGTGATTCCAGCTTTGCAGGAACGCAACTGTGACCACACCGTTATTTTCATGCAAGATGGGGCAACACCACATATCGTTCGCCAGGTAAAAGAATATTATTGCTTCGAGAAACCTTCAGACATTTTCCATACGGGTGGCCTTCGACGTCCCCCGACCTAAATCCAACTGATTTCTAGTTGTGGGAATATTTGAAATATCGTGTCTATCAGGGACATGCCCGGTCTCTGCCTGATCTAAAGGCTAGCATACGACGACATGTCGCTCTGATCTCACCCGATATGCTGCGGGCAACTGTCGACCATGCCGTGGTACGACTGAGTTCGGAGGCCATTTTGAACAGTGTTTGTAATCATAAATGCTAATAAGCCTCCCAGAACCACCCTATCATGTGTTTGTTTTTTCCTGCCTTCTCCTGTGACTCCTACCATTGCTTAGAGTGCCATATTTTCCCCTGGTGGCAAAACTTGTAACTAATAATATTTGTGGCATATTTCGCGAGGGCATTGCTTAGTATATCTACGAAATTTCAGACTTCTGCGATCATTACAGCCCGTGCTGTACCGCGCTTAATACCATAATTGTGGACAATCGGTACCTTACTAACAGTCCATGCTAATCTCATTACTCTACGAAGCCATTTGATCCTTGCCTTTCCAACACATTTCACCACTTCAGGTCTAATTTCATCTTTTACTGCTACTTTGAGTTTATTTATCGTCCTTTCCACTCACTGAAGCGTAATTTTATCAACATCATTGTCCTCCTCCCCATGAGCTCAGTTGTTCGCGACGTCACAAGGAAGATATCCTCCTTTTATATCGAGAAGATTTTCAAAATATCCCTCCCACCTGTCCAGTTTTCCCAGAGATCTATTAGCAGTTCACCTTATTTACCGAAATCGCTATTCACTTCCGTTTTCCCTCACTTCCTTTCTTTATTATTGTCCAGAAAGGTTTGCCTGCTGCTTGACCTAGCTTTTCCAGGTTATTGCCAAAATCTTTCCACGACTTCTTCTTGGATTCAAAGACTATTTGTTTCGCTCTGTTTCTTTCATCTACATATAATTCCTTGTCTGCATAAGTCCTTGTTTTGAACCATTTCTGATACTCCTTCTTTTTACGTTGACAACCTGCTCTCACTTCATCATTCCACCGAGATGTCCGATTTTCCCTTCTTTACATAACTGTTGTTCCTAGGCATTCCCTTGCTGTTTCTACTACAGCATTTTTGCATACCATCCACTTTCTTTCTGTATCCTGAATCTGCTTACTGTCCATTGTTTGAAACATTTTACTGATCATATCCATGTATTTCCGTCTAATTTTCTCATCCTGGAGATTTTCCACCCTTATTCTTCTACAGACAAAAATATTATAACGGCAGTAAACCATTTTAAATTTTGTATGTTCATACAAGTGAATTTCCTTAAAATGAGAGCGATAATTCAAGTATTTTAAATTTTGTGGACCCCGTCTTAGCTCAAAATCTGAAACCCACAGCCCGGTAGGTTTGATTTGAAAGATGATGTGAGTTTGTAACGTAAATACAAGGAAATGTATGGTCGGACATTATATAAGTCAACAAATAAATAAATGCCAAAACTTTCGAGCAAGTCATTTACCAACGGAAATTTAAAAGTTGTTTCCAGTCCAGTTTTATTGTTTAATTCGAAATGTGATTCTTAAAACTGCTCAATGAGTCGCAATATTTGATAACGTTTGAATCCCTATTTTGAAAAAATATTTTCATAAGCTGTTCCTTATTATAACACCATTTAAGAAAACTGAATTTTTGCTACCACCATATTAGACATATTTTAGCAATTATTGTTTCTGTTTAGTCTTCCTTGGTACCTGTCATATCATTTTCCTTGTTTTAATGTATTTAGCTGTGTACGACTTCCTTCGATGTCGGGATTGTAAACTTCAGAGTTACCGGAAAACGAAGGTAGATCAGTTAAATTTTAACAATTTTACATCTAAATATCTGGTCACACTTGTTTAGAGTAGATAAGAAGTGCCACGTAACTCATATCTTATCTGTAACCCAAACTAGAAAGTACCATGGAAATGTTCCGTACGTCGGCTTCTCGTTTACACCAAGTTCTACGCATGAGTACGCATCAGTGATTTAAATGTTGGCTTCCGTTAAGACAGAATCAACAGGTTAATTTCGGCTATAGTTGCCTAGGTTCTCTCCAACATCTAACCACATCTTCCTCAGAAAATGTCATGAACAAAGATACACCTTATAAATTTTCCTTGTTAAGAGGTAAGACGTCAGAATGTTCAGAAGGTTGTAAATGACCTGTTACCTTTGATGCTGATTCACTGAAAACAATTTTATTATCTGATTTGATTCTTTGCGTAATTAAATTACGTGCCTGTGGCTATAAATTACTAATATTAATATTTGGATGGTGTTGCGCTAAAGAGAATCATACGACATCAACGTGATATCGAGAAAACCTGATAAAATGTTGCACATTCCTACAACTTATTTACTTAGAGAATGAATCCACTGCATATCAGTAGTTACATAAGGACTGACCTCCCTATTACGTGAAGCAGAATAGGGAACATGCATGATCCGGAGTGTTAATTAAAAATATGCTAATCTGATACAATATTGCATGCAGAATTCAAAAATGTGATCAGAATGTACAAATAATAACTCCAAACATGATAAAAATCTACGAAAATGTCACGTCACGCAAGTACGCGATCTCATTGGCCTGACGTCATCGTACAGGTTGACTGAATTAGCAGACGAAATAACACGTAGTGTGCTGTGAGAAGCAGGATACACTTCGCGTATTTCTACTTTACGTTAGTGTCTAGTATGGTTAAATTCGAGGTCTATACATTGGATAATAATCTGAGTGGTATATTTAAGACTTAAAATGATTCCTGCGCAGACAGTGAGGCAGAAAACTTATAAATGGTGTAGAGTTCCGATGTGCAATAGCACATCGCATACCATCCCAAACAAATTGTTTATAAACGTTCCAAAGACGCTAAAACTAGGGAGAAATGGATTTTGGCGAGCTGGAGAAATGCTGGTGATATATCGGAAAAGTCTACAGTTTATTTTTTTTAAGATTTTAACGTAAGATGAATTTGTTTGAATTTTCAAATCACTTTTCCATGTCAGCTGTTCTAGTGGTAAAACTTTAAATTTTAATATATGATGCTTTATTTAAATGCTTCAATTACATCTTGGAATATGAAAGTAATAAACAGTGCATTAAATAATGCTGATTATTAAAGTATTCCCCAAACCTAACCTATGTTTTGGGTGATCCATGTCAAGATAATAAATCAAAGGGGTTATGAACCATTTTGACAGCTCTAATTCTACCAATATATCTTGGCATGGGACAGTTATGTATGTCTTTATTGAAGAGCTTAATTGGTAAAGAAATTTAGGCTATATCTAAATACCCTATAATGTAACAAAGAATAGGCGTGTACATCATGAAAGGAAACGACGTGAATTTAACAAATGTATAACTCTACATAAAACCAATGCTTGTCTGTTGGAGTCTTATAAGTTAACAATGCTCAATTATAATAATTATCATAATATTAATGAAATAAATAACATAATTGCACACAGGTGAAAATAGTGATGTAGGTGTTTAAAATATAATCCAACTTAGCCTAAGTTTTAGGTTATACAAGCCAAGTCAATAAACCGAAGGGTAAGAATACCGCGCGAGTTGGCCGGGCGGTTAGGAGCGCGCAGCTGTGAGCTCGCATCCGGGAGATAGTGGGTTTTGAACCCCACTGCCGGCAGCACTGAAGATGGTTTTCCGTGGTTTCCCATTTTCACACCAGGCAAATGCTGAGGCTGTACCTAAGGCCACGGCCGCTTTGTTCCCATTCCTAGGCCTTTCCTGTCCCATCGTCGCCATTATGTGACGGTGTGACGTAAAGCAAACAGCAAAAAAAAAAAATTAAAGTCACTGCACCCAAAGACATTCCTGTATTGAGCGACTAAAATGTCACCAGGACACTTTTCTTTCCTGATATGCTCAGCTTGTTAAAAGCCAAATGTAATTAATGTTACTGGCTTCACGCCCCGCTAACTACTTCTACGATTTTCGGAGACGCCGATGTGCAGGAATTTAGTCCTGCAGGAGTTATTTTACGTGCCAGTAAATCTACCGACACGAGGCTGACGTATTTGAGCACCTTCAACTACCACCGGACTGAACCAGGATCGAACCTGCCAAGTTGGGGTCAGAAGGCCAGCACCTCAACAGTCTGAACCACTCAGCCCGACTTGTGAAAACTAGATGAAGTCATATTTACCTTTATCATGTTTAACTTTTTCCCTCCACAAAGATATTTAATTCTCTTTCATGGGCCCCGGAAGTGGGTAGGCCAGTTGTCCCAACCATAAATATATATTTTTTTGGGAATGATAGATTATAGCCCTATAGTACTATGATCTTTCTTTCTTTCCTTCTTTCTTTCTTTCTTAATCAGTTTATCCATCAGGGTTGGTTTTCTCTCGGACTCAGCGAGGGATTTCACCTCTACCACTTCAAGGGCAGTGTCCTGAAACGTGAGACTTTGAGTATGGTGATGAAACTGGTGAGGAGGGCCATTACTTCGCCCAGGAGGCCTCACCTGTTATGCTCAACAGGGGCCTTGTTGGAGGATGGGAGGATCGGAAGGGATAGACAAGGAAGAGGAAAGGAAACGGCCGTGGCCTTAGGTGCCTGGAGGAGAAGTAGGAAAATACGAAAAACCACTTCGAGGATGGCTGAGATGGGATTCGAAACCCTTCTACTCAGCAGACCTCCCGAGGCTGAGTAGACCCCGTTCCAGCCCTCGTACTATTTGTTTTCAACTTTCATGGCAGAGCCGGGAATCGAAACCGGGCCTCTGGGAGTGGCACACATTAACCACTACACCACAGAAGCGGACTAGTACTAAAATGCTACCTATATGTTTATGTTAGTGCTGAAATCCGATTTCTTACTTTACTAATGCTGAAAGCCCGAAAATGTAATGTTATTCTTTAATAGGGGAATCAGTCTAGAAGGAAATGTTGAAAGTGATGTGATATCTATCCAGGTTCGTTGTTATCCTAATACTATGGGTTACAGTACATTGCACGTATATGAAAGATGCCACTTACAAACTTGTTTTTTATCCGCGAAATTCTGCGGCCACAAAAGTCACTATTTTTCAAGAATGATGACATCTACACATGATAGATTGTCTGATTGTGCTGTTTTGAACCTTTCTTCTGTCATTTTGAAGTTATTCGCGATCATGAATAATAAACAATCGGCTTTTAGCAACGGCTGATGCACAACGGCTGGTAGAGCTCCATGCGGTACTGGATCGTGACGTCACAGCGCGCCGCTTACGTCAGAGGCCGTTTCACTCGCCTTGCGGAAAGGCACTATTAAATATTTTTTAATGGTAGAAAACAAGGCAACATACCACAATGTAATACGTTTACGTACTATTTCATTGGTGTACTTTTCAAAAAAAATATTTTTGAAAATGATGCATGTTCCCAATTGTGGAGCATTTATTTAATAATTAAGAAATTATATTTGATTTTAGATATTTTATGATTAGTTTATTAATAATCTTGATCTTCAGTATTTTACACTCAACTCATTATGTAACACAGTTACATAAATTATACAACACTTCTAAGCAAATAACGTGCATTAAAATGGCCATATTTACCGTCGTTTTAAGAGTTACATACTAGTACTGTACTTCTGTCAATGCAAAGAATAATGTAATTAATAATAATTGACAAATCAAAAATTAAACAATTCATAGCATTACTGAATGATGTCCCACAATATCACTGAACACCGTAAACTAAATTTTCCTCCGTCGATGAACCTTAGCATTAACGTGGTCGACACTTGTGTCTACATTTCATAATCTTCTTCAGTTGCTTTCACTCCGTCATGATAATGGGGATGCTCTGATGGGACAAATTTAGTAGAATTTTGAGATTCTTCTGCTTTTCTGGAGTCATACTATGCCCAAAGATACAACGCAGTCAAATTAAAAGTAAAAAGTAATTTCCTTTCGTTAGATAGTTCACGTTTTGAACGTGAAGTATGGTTGTAGCAATCTTATACAACAACAAAACATCTCCTCAACGGGCGTTAGAGTACAAATACCGACAAGTTCTCACTGACGTAAGTACTTTGGTTTAAAATTTTACTCGATGCCATTAACTACGTTTGTTTGTTCACCAGGCTAAGTTTAACATAAACCATCGTATTGCACCTGAAATGCTGCTTGTATAAAGAAGATCGTTCTAAAACTTCCCCAACAATTACTATAGGAATCTCGTTGAAAAAACGTAGAAACTGCAACAACAAGAAATTATTACTTTAATTTCAGGACCAGTTTGTAATATTCCTACTGTTTTAATGCTTCTCTCATCTGAGGGAAACCGCAAAATCCAAGACTGGCTCTCTCAACATCGAACTGAAACGCGTTAACAACTACACGCTGACTGCAATATAAATGTGTATCGGTGTAATCATAAACTTATTAACAGAAAATTCTCCAAGAACAATTTTCTCCTTTACTGACAGAAGCATACGGAGAGTAATCAACATGTTTCCCACCAGGGAACGTGTTCTTCAAAAGAGGTATTTAGCCGGCTGTATTTCGTCCGTAGCCACATAATTGTCAGGGTTATTATTTGTGGCATATGTAACGAAATGCTTCAGACTGGATTGGCAGCGTACTGTAGTGTATTCACACAGTTGCAGAGAAATGTAAAATCAATCAGAAATCGTAACACAGTTCATATGGTCGTTGATCCCTTGGGCAGGAGCCTCCATTAACATTCAGTAGTACCCTACTGGGCTGAGTTGCTCAGACAGTACAGCGCCGGTTATCTAAGCCCTCTGCTATTTAAAGGTACTCGCGGTGGTGAATTTGCCATTATGTACAAAAGACTCCCGCGGGACAATATTCTAGCACCTCGTCGTCTTTGAAAATGTATTTAGTGGGACGTAAATCAATAACATTTCATCCTGAAGAATCTACTATATAATGAACAATAATGTTCTGATTTTAAAATCTAACAAGAATTGCAGATTATCTCCTCTGCGATGAATCTTTACACTCTGATTTTCACCTAGTGCTTGGTCAAAACGGATGCACCGATTAATACCAATACAAAACACTCTTCACATTAACATAAAATTGACAGACGTTACACACAATACATAACAGGAAGGCACTTCAGAAAATTATGAAGATGTGTTCCAAAAGCTTCTTGAAGACACTTCTGTCTGACCATCTTCCAGCGTTCTTTCCTGAGATGACCCAGATACCCAGGTAATGTCACACTTGTATGCTGAGGAGGTCTGTCCCATATCAAATTTCTACAAGTACAATTGTGTTTCTATTATTATTATTATTATTATTATTATTCCAATTTTAGTAAAAGTATGTGAGTATGGCTACATATCGACGGTGCGCGAAAAATACCTCGTATCCCACAAAGCTCTTCCTATCCATTATATTTTTACGAGTACAAATTGAAAATAAGACAGCAATACCGTTTGAGAGAGAAAGTTTGTGGTTTTTAAACATGTATCATTACGGCACAAAGCAAATGTGTGAGTAGAAACAAAAAATTAAAACAAGTTTAGGATTATTCCGCAAAACATAACGTTTATAAGTTGCCATCTAAACAAATTAAAATTTAACACAGGAGAACATCAAGTTGTTCACATAATAATTGAACTTATCGTCGCCATAAGACCTATCCGTGTCGGTGCGACGTAAAGCCAATTGCAAAAAAATTAAAAAGAAATCACTCTTACCTTTCCACACTAGGAGCAACGAAATGTATTCCTGTCATCTTCGTTGTCCAAATCATTTAACAGTACACAGTTATACTAACACAAAACACTCATCACATTAACATAAAGTTGGTAGACGTTACACACAACACATAACAGGAAGGCACTTGAGAATGTAAAAAGATGTGTTCCAAAAGCTTCTTTAAGACACTTCTGCCTGACCATCTTCCAGCGTTCTTTCCTGAGATGATCTAGAAACCCAGGTAATGTCACACTTGTATGCTGAGTGTACGCCTTGATATTGTTGTGAATGGCTCCAGCTGTTATCCATATGCAAGCGTTTCCGCTCTCGTTCTGTCCGAGATTTAGTTCCAGATTCAGTACCTCCCTCACTCTGTCACTGGTTGTTGTTGTCCCTGATATCCTGCAGATAGCGTTTAGTGTCCTTCTCAAAACTAGTGCCGCATTGCCGCATGTCGTAACTCGATGCACGAGATTGTCCGTCCGATGACATACCAGGCATTTGTCATCAGACTTTTGTCCATACCTTTTCAGTTTCTCACCCGCTGGGATGATTTCATGTGTGTATATGTAGAGCGACACCCTCCATTCAATTGGGATCCATTTGTTCCAAATATTTTTCCAGATCTGCTTCCAGTCGCGATGTGGGTATTTCGGTTGTACTATTGGAATAAATTTACATTGCTTCGGTTTGAAGTTGTGTATATTCTTAGCTTTATCCAACTTTTCAGCTGTAATTTCTGTTTCTGGAAGTAGTTGTAGAATGGAGAGAGCGTTTCGGAAGCAGCTTCGAAATGGATCTTTTTGTTTCAGGTTTGTTGTTACACACAATTTTAGCACTGCGCTATCAAATACATCTCCCCTTGACTACAAGGCTTTAATAATATGTGACGGAAAGAGTGCTGTGCGTTTCTTTTCGACTGCAATTAGGCGCAAGCCACCATCCTGTTCAGTCAGTCGAAGTTGGTCTCTCCTTATTCCGTATCTGTAGCCTTTACATAGATAAAATCCAATTGCCATTTCAAAACGTTGGCAAATGACATGTGAGGCTGGAAGAATTTAGGCAAGGTACCAGAGCTTCGACAGCGCAAAGATATTTATATGCCAAACTTTTTGTAAAATGTTTAGTCGCCCTGACAATTCCTCCTTTAGTTGAAACCGTAGGGTGTTTAGAGCAGATGTCGAATTAGTCTCTACCGTCTCTCAAATATCCTTACTGAAGGTAATGCCCAACATCTTGCAGTGGTTTACAATTGGTATCCGGGAGCTGGCAAATATGTGCCGATTTTCATTTTAACCTAATAGCAATAACGAGGATTTGGTATAATTCACTTGTGCCCCTGACACCTTACAGAAGGCCTTGATAGTCTCTTCCGCATTATTAGCATCGTCACTGGTCAACAGTAGGGTAATGTCATCCGCGTATGCGCGTACTGTGAAGCATTCGTTGTTAACAGCTAGTCCGGTTAAAGAATTCTAAAAACTTTGAATCAGGGGTTCTATAGCTAAAACAAAAAGTGCCATTGATAATGGCCATCCTTGTCTAATTGATTTGTTTATTGAAAATTTTGCTGAGAGAAATCAATTAATCATAACTCGTGATAAAATGAAATGAAATGGCGTATGGCTTTTAGTGACGGGAAATCCCAGGACGGGTTCGGCTCGCCAGGTGCAGTTCTTTTGATTTGACTCCTGTAAGTGACCTACGCGTCGTGATGAGGATGAAATGATGATGAAGACAACGCATACACCCAGCCCCCGTGCCGGGGAAATTAACAATGATGGTTAAAATTCCCGATCCTGCCGGGAATCGATCCCGGGACCCCTGTGACCAAAGGCCAGCACGCTAACCATGTAGGCATGGAGCCGGACATACCTCGCGATGATGCCTTCAAGGTACTGTATATGCGCTATAATGTTTCTATGACACGGTTTGGAAATCGAAACTTTTTTTTTTCCATCCTATCGAATGTTTTGCTGAGGTCAATGCTAGCCAGTGCTTCTGAAGCAATGTCACACACTAAATGATATATGATTTCATCTCGAATTGCCTGTATATTATGTAATATGTTTTCCCAGTTATTGTGCAAACCTGTCCATTAGTAATCAATGAAGGGAGGGTCGTTCTGATTCTATTCGCTAAGATCTTGGCCAGTAGTTTATAGTACGTATTTAATATTTTATTAGGTCTATAGTCACTGATATACGTGCAACTGGAGAGTTTAGGAATTAGGATGAAAATTCCCTCTGCAAATGTATCACTTATCGTGTGACTGAAGGCATAATTAATAACTCGCGTCAGGTCTTTACCGATAATGTTCCAGAATGTCTTATAAAATTCATACGGGATCCCATCATAGCCTGGCGTCTTATTTGGTGCCGTATGGTCAACGCGCGCTTCACTTCTTCTTCGGAAATATTATTAGTAAGATGTGCTATATCATCTCCTTCTAGATGACTCTGGAGGTGATGAAGGTGCCTGTCAATATCGAAATCTAAGGTGCTTTCTTCTGCAAACATTTCACGGAAATATCTCTCACTTCCTACAAGGAGTTGTTCTGTATTGAACATCGTCCTTTTTCTATTATCCCATCTATTTTAAATTGCTTATTGGCTAATCATGGCAAGAGAGAGAGATTTTCTCACTTTCTGTGAGGGAAGTGCCTTTCACGTGCTGGTTTAGTTGTTCAAGTCTGCTTTCCTCAATACCTAAAATAATTCTCTTAATAGAGTTTAATGCAGAAGAGACATTTTTGGCGTTGTTGTTCCTTGTGATGTTGATCAAACATAACTCTGTCATAAAATTCAATTTTCCTAGTTGTATCCTGGTTGTTCTCATACGCTATTGTTCTTCGGAGCGATCTAATTTCAGGAAGTTTATATGTCCACCAGTCCATAACGCTACTGTAGCGATTTTGCGCTAATTTTCATTGGTGATACCACTCCGTGAAACGTTTGACACCCTCAATATTATTAAAAACAGACCTATTTATCTTCCATATTCCTTTCCTAACGATGCATCTGTCACTCCTTGTTGTCTTGATCATGACTATAACGGTATGGTGATCGCTAAAGACCACTGGAATCACCTTACAGCTATCGAGGTGCTGTACTTGCGCCATGGATACGTACATCCTATCTATCCTGGATTTAGACTCTCCACGGCAATATATAAATTTGTAGGTGCTGCCAAACATCCTTGAGCTTTATAGACTGTATGAGTGTCTGAAGGCCTGGACAAAAGTTGAAAGTACCTGTTTGGTCTCGTGGGTGAATAGTTTAGTTGAAAATGCCTACTAGAATTATTGGACAAGATATCACTAAATGTAGCACTATTTCATTTGTAAATAATAGGTTTCGTCCCTGTTTGTACTCTGACCCGGATGGGCTACATTTATTTATCAATCTTGTGTTATTATAGGCAGACAGAAACCTTCCCGTAGTGTCCATGATGATATCTGAGAGCCGAATTCCTTTCCTGAACACTATTTCAGTTCCTCGGAAGTTATCACCTATGTTCGTTATATACAGTAGTCATAGTTATATATGAAGTAGAAGTTTGTCTCATTCACTTCCTGGACATAGTGAACTTTTTAGCCAGAGACTCCATTGCCTCCCTCCTTTTGTCTCTGTTTTTATACTCGGTAGACATAACATCCCAAAGACAAGGGAGGGTGTGTATATCCTCAATGATATTTAGAGTAGTTTCCATCGCAAAACAACAGAACACGAAACACAACACCAACACGTGGCGGCTATCTGCACACTGGCATCGGCGTGTCCCTGGACTTTGTCTCGCGACACGTCCAGACTACATCATGTTGCGCAACATTTGTATCATGTACCCCATTTCGAATGGGAGACCTGCGACATGCAACTTTTGTATCGCGACAGTCCCAAACACGGAAAAAATGTCGCAAGATATCCCTGGGACTTGTCGCGATACACGTGTTCCGCAACTTTGTCGCTTGGTGTGTACTAGCCTTTAAGGAGGATAATAGATCGGAAGAACATTGTGGAATACGAGGTATTAAATTTCTTCTTCTTTATCTGTTTACCCTCCAGGGTCGGCTTTTCCCTCGGACTTAGCTAGGGATACCTCTACCGCCTCAAGGGCAGTGTCCTGGAGCTTCAGACTCTGGGTCGGGGGATACAGCTGGGGAGGATGACCAGTACCACGCCCAGCTAGCCTCAACTGCTATGCTGAACATGGACCTTGCGGGGGTGGAAAGATTGGAAGGGATAGACCAGGAAGAGGGAAGGAAGCGGCTGTGGCCTTAAGTTAGGAAAACCACTTCCAGGATGGCTGGGGTGGGAATCGAACCCACCTCTACTCAGTTGACTTCCCGAGGCTGAGTGGACCCCGTTCCAGCTCTCGTACCACTTTTCAAATTTCGTGGCAGAACCGGGAATCGAACCCGGACCTCCGGGGTAGCAGCTAATTACGCTAACTGTTACACCACATAGGTGGACAGTCATTAAATATATAAATCTTTATTATGAAACACTTCCTTTCGTGCAGAGGCTGCCTTGCGACAAAATAGGCCTATACCTTTACATTAATTTCTAGGAAGAAAATACTGTGGATACAGTTCAGAAATTTAGATGGTAACCTAATTCTAAGAATAATGTCTTAGAATTATTAATAAACCGCTTGAGGCATATCATATCTGTTAATATCTGTTTTAGGATACTATTAGTAATTTGACAAAAATCGTTTCGTTTAAGCTATTTTTCTAGTAACTTGAAAAGGGGAAATAATAAGTTCCTTGAACATCGGGAAGTTTACTAGAAGTTACAAACAAACAAACAAACAAACAAACAAACAATCCCAAACGACCGCTGCTCAGCCAGACGTCATATAGATTATTAGGTGACGCGTAGCCAACGCTACGATTCCTCTCAGCCGTTAATCTTGGTTTAGTAGAGCGGAGCCACTATCTCACTGTCACATAGCTCCTCAATTGTTCTCACGTAGTGGTAGTGGACCACAAAGTAGGCCTCAGGTCTAGATAAAAATCGCTGACCTGATCGGGAATCGAACTCGGGTCTTCCGCGTAAAAAGGTCAGGTTCGCTACCCCTAGACCACCAAGTACGAAGTAGGGGAAATAGAATATTATAAACATTGGTGAGTAGAAGACGAAGAAACTATGAATACCGAGCTTTGCATTAGTGAATAAACTCATTCATTACTACAATTAGCACGAAAATAGCTTATACAGCTCAGCAATGAATTCACTAATAAACTAAAGTAAATTGTTTTTAATGTAGTATTACTGTAATATCCTCGAAATCCGAACAATGTACTTTAAAGAGTTAGGTGAAATGTCCAAAGAAAGATAATTTAAATTAATAAATGATTAAGTCATTATTAAATAGTTTACCTCTTATTATCTCCAGAGTGCTGACAGATGCACGGTAATGGATAATTTCTGCAGAGAATGAGATTGTTCGAACCTGAATCATGTCAGTTAAGAAATACCTATTCTATCTACCCTTTGTTAAAAAGTACAAATGCCGCCGCAGCGGTTCATCTGCCATATACCATCGTCCAACAGTGGAGCGAAGTTTTCTATAATATATTTTTCATTTTTGTTTACAATTTGTTTACGTCGTACCGACACAGACAGATCTTATGGCGACGATGGGATAGGAAAGGGCTAGGAGTGGGATGGAAGCGGCCGTGACTTTAATGAAGGTATAACCCAAACCATTTGCATGGTGTGAAAATGGGAAACCGCGGAAAACCAACTTCAGGGTTGCCGACAGTTAGCTTCGAATCCACTACCTCCCGAATGCAAGCTGACAACTACGTGACCCACACCGCACAGTCAACTCGCTCCGTATTAACAAAAATACAACCGTCATCATACACCTTCAAAACGTCATTCATTATAATGCAACTCAAATTCATAACATCAGCTCATTGAAACAAGCTTTAATATGCCATCACTCATTAACAGGTGTTAACCAGAGGAGGCTAATAGGTGAAAACAAACTTTCAAGCCCCATTCCAGTGTCGTAGCTTCAATGTTTATTTAAGTGGAGATGTACATCCTTATATCAGCTAATGGATACCCGACGTGGAATATGAAGCATACATTGGTTTATAAAATTCTCTTCAATTTAGCTAAAATCCTACTATATACATATTTATTGTAGATGTGCAACTTTAAACACGCAAGTATTCATTTCAATATTATTGAATATTATGTTTCATAATTCAAGGTTCATGGCCTTGACTTTTGTTCAATGTTCTTTCTACCAGATAAATTGCCATGTTCCCAAATGCTCGGAAAAAAGCAACAGGTTAAAGTGAACAACATTCCCGTAAAACACTTCTGATGTTTCTGCTAATTACTGTGCTCAACTACCTTATCTCCACTTTGCTAAGATAAAGTGGCGAGCTTAATTTAGGATCTGCATTATAAGATACAGCGTGATGTCGTTAAATAGATGTGTGTTGCTTACGGGTGGAATTTCGTCCATTCAAATACGTTTATTCAGACTGGTAGGAATAATGGACATAACTATATAAAAGATGAGTGATGGCCTTAATGCTTAATGCTAATTGACTCAAGAAAGTACAGTTAGTTACACAAAATATGTTTTAAATATTCTCGGAATCTATTTTGGTTGAATCTATATGGCCTATCCTCCAGAATAGCAGTTAAGAAATGCATTTAAAAAATCCTGTTAGGAAATATGAATTTAATTTCACCGATTGAAAATATGTATTAAATTAGATATTAGAGTCATCCATATCTTGAAGAGGTGTGTTATACCAGGTGATGAGCCCGATAACTCACTGGGGCGAAACACAAGTGTTATTTTTACGGAAGTGTTACCTAAAGTGTTTGAGGTCCCCAATAGATGAATAAAAATCCTCATAGCCCATTCGAGTGCTGTGGCTTCAGAGTTTGTTTAACTGGAGTTGTACACCTTCATAGGTAAAAATAATAGGATTTATTGATTTACCTTTATATAATATCCCTTGTACTATGATTTAGTCAAAACGTTTTTCATCCTTTCCACAAATTCATTAGATATGTTTGTAAATTTCTATCATATCACTTGTTATGCCCCAATCTGTCATAAGTTTGTTGCTCACTTCCATCATTTTTATTTTTTAATAAAAAATATTAAATATATTTGCATATATTTTTTCATGCTAGTATGTATTATTGATATGAAAAACTTACTCTAGGCATTTTCTTTGAGCCGATGACCTAAATCTTTGACACCTTAAAAGAGTAAGCATCATACACTTTTCCTTGACACGAACACATTTTTAATTAATTAGTATTTCAAAAAGATAAATATATGCGAATGGTAACAATTAAGAGGAAAAAGACTTCCCGAAGGAATATCCTCATACTGCAGCGTATGTTTTAATAGAATCTTTAAATTATCATCAAAAGAATAGTGAAAATATGTAATTGTACTGTTTACACAGCACATCGCATTAAAATACCAAAAATGTACATGCAAATTTGATAACATGTTTACATTTTATTTATTTATTTATTTATTTATTTATTTATTTATTTATTTATTTATTTATTTATTTATTTATTTATTTATTTATTTATTTATTTATTTATTTATTTATTTATTTATCGCAAAGCTTTTAGTGTCAGGAGTGTCCAAGGATATCTTCGGTTCACCCGGTGCAGGTCTTCCTATTTGCCGCCCATTAATAACCTGCGCCTCTGGGTGTAAGATGATGGTGATGATAATGAGGTAGGGAGAGCGTGAAACCCACTGTCGGCACATAGCCTACTTCCACCGAATAATACAAACGGGTCTACTCAAGGCTTAGCGTCCCCGTCTGACAGGTGATCCATAATAAAAAGCAACATGTACCCTCACTCCATGAACACTGTGGAGAGGTTTGATATTGAATCCAAGCTTTTAGTAAATTATCTAGTGATTAGAAATTGTATACCACCACCTCTCCCACTCTGTCAGCCCCAGTATTATGATAAAGAAAATATTTTACCAACGGGAATCGAACAGGCTAACCATGGCGTCAGACCATATAGACGTGAAACGTTAACATTCATACACGAACTGCATGTAATTACTAGATTTTTTAATATCTGAATGTTATGTCATAAATAGTAATGGATTTATATTAAGCATGCGAAAAAAATTGTTATCTGTAGTTGTTGAATTATAGTTTTGGTTTTCCTAAATATAAAATGAAAAGTGAACCCACCCCATTAAGATAAATGTCGCCCAGTGTGACTAAGAGCAGTTAATAAACATAATACTGAACGCATAATTCTACCCTGCGGAAATTTCAACCACAAGATGGAGTGCATCCATATTTTTTTGCAAGCACATCTCGCGTTCTGTGGCGTGACAATTCACAGCGGGAAGCCCCCCCCCCCAAACATCGAACGAGGTCGGAACATTTCGAAAGACCTCGTGTAATTAATAATACAATACCTTCCTTGCGAGAGATTTTGGCACTGTCATTAAAAAAGAAATAAGTAATTAAATTTTTGGGAAATATTTTATGAAACTGAAGTCCACAGGGTGAAAATGTATTTAATTAGGCCTTAAAAGAAGGTAGCACCTATCTTGGCCGAGAGGAACACACGTGTCAAGGGCATAGACTACTGTAAAAATTCGCGGGAAACCTCCTGCACGAAATTAATTACGCCTGTTAAAGAAACAGGAAAAACAGCAAACAACACCATCATGACTGGAAGAATAGATGGAATCTCTGGGGTGAGTCTCGAAGAAATCGGTCCAGTGGTTATTAAATGGAATGATTGCACAACAGTAGATAACGCCAAGCAGAGCGCCCTAGAGAATGCAAAAATACCCCTCCTCAACCAAGAGCGTCAGTCATCATTCAGTTGTTCCAGAGGGTGAATCTGCGTCAGGAAACGTTAAGAAGGCTTAAAGTGTGCGAAATAGACTTGTAGGTCCTCTAAAGGAAGTTGGCTGGAGGGATGAATATCCCCAAGTGGTAAATGGTGAACGGACACAAATGAGATATTGAAACATTGTATTCAAGATATCCATCGCCGTCGGGGAAGAAAATCATAAGTTAAATAATTGTAGGATTCCTGAACTTCTGCATAGGGAGACAGCAGATTCATAGATAGCTCCTGTGAATTATTGCGGACGATGTTATTTTCGTAATCGGTAAGGGAGGCCTGTGTTAGTCTGGCGGAGATAAGATTTTGTCTCACGGTCAGTCACACCTGTGAAACACCTGGATAGGGAGGAATTGGAGATCTCCGCAAACTGTATTACTTGAGTTCTTGTCACAAAGCGGAGCGGTTTAACTTTTGTATAGGTGTACAGAATAAAATTTATTGCAAAGTGTTATTTAAGAAATTTAATGTGTGTTGCTTCAAGCCGAGTACAGAATCACTGTATTTATAAGGTAGTATTCAAGAGAAGAATGTGTCCTGTGACATGGTGTATAGGTTGAGGTGTGATGTTTCTGAGACAGGCTGTATGAGAGGAGCGATGTACTGTAGCAATCCAGAACAATTGATGAATTTAAAGGTTGTCAAATCCAAGGGAGCGCGTTGTAACGCCTATTTTAAGTACAAGTTGATGTTCTCCCATGATTACTATTTTATGTAAGACTGTGGGTAACGGCAGTTAAGTTTAAGTGACGGTTTCATTTGATAGCAGCGAAGTTCATATTGTGATAGCTGACCTCACGAGACATTGGATCGGGGGATACAAATGGGGAGGATGTCCAGGACGTCGCCCAAGTTGCCTCACGTGATAATGCTGAACAGGGCCTTGGTGGGGGATGGGAAGATTGGAAGGGATAGACAAGGAAGAGGGAAGGAAGCGGCCCTGGCCCTAAGTTAGGTACCATCCCGGCATTTGCCTGAAGGGGGAAACCACGGAAAACCACTTCCGGGATGGCTTAGGTGGGAATCAAACCCACCTCTACTCACTTGACTCCCGAGGCTGAGTGGACCCCGTTCCATCCCTCGTGCCACTTTTCAAATCTCGTGGCAGAGGCGGGAATTGAACCCGGGCCTCTGGAGGTGGCAGCTAATCACACTTTCCACTACACCGCAGATGCGGACCAGGACTACATTTACGAAATAAAACACATACCCCTCAGTCCAGGATCGATCCCTCGACCTCCTGCATAATAACCCAAAACTCTATTCACTGCACCAACTGCACAGCACGACTAATATGTGCTGACAGAGGCAGTTACCCTACATGTGGTTACAGTGTTACCAGATTGCCACTCTTCAACGTTCTTTTTCTGCCGGATATACACGCGGAACGAACTTTTGTAAGGGTCTTTTTTTAATTGCTGACATGTCAGGAGTCGCGCTGCGACGCCCAAGTGCGCAAATTTCGGTTCATCCTGTATAACGATTGCAGGCAGTTTTTTAGCTCCTGCCTGTTACTGGTTGACCGGCGCCTTGAAGACAACAGACTCCTGCATGTCGAACGCAGTCCGCAGTTCTCAATCCACAGTTAAACGTCGGAAGATTCGAACAACACTGGCCTACGATCTACAAGACCGAAAGACTGCTTAGGAGATGTTGACGCCAGTTGCAAATGCCTTAGCCGCTATGAGCATCCCGACTGAGTTTAAGAAAAAATATCAGTCATTTAGGCATTTATCATATTTTGACCCACTGAGGAGCTCAAGTCGTTACCTTTTATCTCTGAATAGTGCAAGTCTTTACCAGGGGGACGTGGAAGATTCGAATCCCAATGGAAATTAGTTTGGAATTTTCATAGGAAAAGTCTTTGTCATCAGGTAGAGTCCCCGACCTTAAAACAACAGAACCGAGAAAGTTAGCTGTGTAGTTTGGGTCACGTAACTGAAAGCTTGCATTTGGGAGAGAGTGGGTTCGAATATCACTGTGAGCAGCCCTGAAGATGGTTTAAGGTTGTTTCCCATTTTGACACTAGGCAAATTGTGGAGCTGTACTTTAATTAAGGTCACGTCGTTTACGTCCCATTCCCTGCCCTGTCCTATTCCATCGTCACCATAAGAGTTCTCGCTGTGGGTGCGACGTAAAACAAATAGCAAATATTATTTTAAAATACAGCCTTAACCCAAATTTGGCCAAGAAAAACAACTGAACCAAGCCCACATTTGTGATCCAGACACTCTTCTCCTACAGGTAGGGGTGGTGGATTACACCTACTGCCTGACATAAGAGTCGACTAACAGACGTAATCGCAAAAGTTTTTCAGATTGCGAGCGTGAGATGGCGACCACCATTCCCCCAGATAAATCTGGCATTCTTTCCACATTTTATGCCACGCTTCTCCTTTTTATCTTTCCTATACGACAGGGCCTCTCAAACGCCCAAAATGTCACGCGTGCAAACTGAGGCGCAGAGTTCCTGTGCACAGTTCATCGGTCCCAATCGGCTCGGCTCGGACCAACGCTTGGTCTCTGGGCTACTCGGCTAAGCTAGGCTCAACTCGGCTCGGATATTGAGCGCTATGGAGCAAGTGAGCAAGACGGAGACAGGCGGAGCGAGCGAGACAGGCGTGGGGAAAGAGAGAGACAGCACCATTGCTCCAAATCGAGGAGTGGGGGGGTCTGCACTCTGGTCAACCAAGCGAAGTCGTCTTTTGCACCGTGCACCGCGCAATGCACTGGTGCGTGCACCCTGAGAGGCCCTGCTATACGACCTCGTTCGGTTAACTCGTGTTCTCTTCTGACCTTGACCTCAATAGGTTTGCGAGTAGCAGAGTGTCGTAATTTTCACAACCTTCGCGGCCACTCTCTTCCTTTCCTGGATACACACATTCTTCGAATGATCAGATGTTTCCCATTTTACCCTTGGTTAGTACTGCGAGGATACTCGCCTATTTTTACCTCCTCTTAAAACAATAATCATCACCACCTCCATGGAGACCAGTAGAGGAGAGACACTTCCGAGGGTCCTTGGTTAGATTCCTAGCTGGATTGGGGGAGGGCAATTTCTCTGCCTCGGGGACTGGGTATTTGCATTTGTCTTAACGCACATGGCATTTACACATGACGTGTCAGTGTCAACCACAAAAACACGTGATACTTAACGTTCTTGCACAAAAAGTTGACGTAGAGTGGGGCAGTCGCCTGTAAAACTGGATGACAGACAAATTGCCCTCGCGACCTTACCAGGGATTGAAAAAGTAGCAGAGGAAGTAGATGCATTTACTCACAACACTTACATAGAATTGCATGCCTGTACAGAGCTAACTTTGCTTATAAAATTACGCACTTTATTCGATATAGACGTATTTAATGGTTATTTTAATTTTAATTGTTTTCAAGGAAGAAATAGATTCATTAATGTGGAATCAAATGATTCTAAAATGGTACACGACATTCGTTCTGTTCTTGGAAATCGTTCATTAATGTCATTTATATTCAAAGCTCGTAATTGGTATTGTAAAAGCCAAGCTGAACCATTAATTAAGGGTGTTGAGAGCTTTAATTGTACATTACTGGCAGACATTACCACCGTTACAGATTACCATGTCAATTAGGAGAGGAGGAACGTCTTTGCAGAGCAGGAAGGAAGTGTGGGGTAAATGCAAGGAAGAGAGACAAAGAACGAGGAGCTGAGCGGGAGTCTGCGAAGGGCGAGAACGGCTCTGCCTTGTCTTGGTTGAAATTAATTTTAATTAATGTGAAATTTGCCCTGGAGGTGTCGCTCCCCTCAGTGTTCATTACTTGATTGCGCCGTTCTCCAGCGCGTTTATGCAGATTAGCCTGTATTAATATTGAATTCATTCCAAAGCCATTATACAACTGTTGGTAGGGTTATGAAGCTGCTGGTCTAATGGTCGCCTGAAGCCTAAGGAATCTCGATCGCTTTTCCATAAAAATGTTCAAACACCACACGTAAATCTAATTACTAATAATAATTAAAATCGAGCGGATTTGGGTCACGTAGCTGACAGCTCGTATTCAGGAGGTAGTGGGTTCGAATCTCACTGTCAGCAACCCCCAAGATGTTTGTTCGATGTTTCCCATTTTCACACCAAACAAATGCTGGGGTTGTTCCTAAATTACGATCATGGTTATTCTCTTTCCAGGACTGTCTATGTCGGTACGATGTAAAACAATTTTCAAATAACAGATACCATCAGAAAGAGACGACTAAAATTCTACGGACACCTACAAGGAATGGATTACAACAGGCTGGCAAAGAAAATTCTAAATCTAGCTCTAACCCTGAAAATCCGCAACAACTGGTTAGCAGAAATTCATGAAGATCTACATGAAATCGGTATTGAGGACGAAACCATTCAAGATAGAATGAAATTTAGAAGCTTAGTAAATAAACATAAATTTACAGAGAAACTAACAAGAAAAAATACAGGCTGGACAGAAACACGCAGGAAGAAACACAGTGAAAAAATGAAGAGATATTGGGAAGAAAAGAAGAAGAAACTTTGTGCAAAATAAGTTCAAACGCGCTCCACAGTTGGGCACAACGAATCAAAATAATAATAATAATAATAATAATAATAATAATAATAATAATAATAATAATAATAATAATAATAATAATAATACTGGCGTATAGCCTTCGGAGTTGGCGCACTTTAGGCGACCTACGCATCAGTGAGGATAGGGCTGTAAATAAGATGATTTCTAATGTTGAAAAGGCAAAAATGCCCAGTCTCCGAGCCAGAGGAATTAACCAATGCAAGTTGAAATCAGCGACAAGATCGCGAATCAAACCCATGACCCCTTGGACCAAACGTCCATACCCTAAACATTTAACTAGACATCATAAGAAGAATACAGTCGAACCTCGATATCTCGAACCCCCATTACTCGAATTTTCAGTATGTCGAAGTAACTTAAATTTCCCGACCGTTTATCCTATTCTTCACGTTTACTTATTTCTCTATTGCTCTAAATTCGTTTTCGCGAATTTCTCGATATCTCGAAGCAAACATTTCCTCCCTTACTCTGCAACTCGAATTTTGTTCAACATTAACTGTGCAATACGGCATTTGTAGTTAGTGAGGAGCACTTAACAAGTAAAGAAAGGGTTACAGTGATACTGGGAGCGAATATGACGGGAACAAGAAAATTAAAACTTCTAGTGATCGGAAAATCGGCGAAGCCTCGCTGTTTCTCAGGTGTGAATTAATTACCGGTCACGTACGAAAGCAACCCACGAAGTCGTGGGTGACAAGCTCCATTTACGAATCTCGGCTGCGCGGTATTGACGGGAAATTTCAGCGTGATGGGAGGAAAGGTTAACAGTAACAAACAGAATAGACTAACGGATTTTTTCCAAAAGTATTAACAGAGGTATGTTTCGTTTTTCACAACGGTTAGTAATGTATCCTGTCTTCTAGTACGCTACTAAAATAAGGGTTATAATTAAAGTGATACCGTAAAATAGTTTGTTTACACGTTTTCAAGTATTGTTAAAATAATGTATTCAGTATAAGCTCGTAGATACATGTGATTGAATTATGTACTATACATGCTCAAAAGCGGAATTCTCTATTATCTTTAAATGTCGGCAGCCCTGAAAATGGTTTTCCGTGGTTTCCCATTTTCACACCAGACAAATGCTGTGGCTGTACCTTAATTAAGGGCACGACCGCTTCCTTCCCAATCCTAGCCCTTTCCTACCCCATCGTAGCCATAAGACCTATCTGTGTCGGTGCAACTTAAAGCAACTAGCAAAAAAAAAAAAAAGTCGATAACTCGAAATAAATTTTAGTTCTTGATGTGACTCGAGACATCGAGGTTCCACTGTATTAAGAAAAGAATAGCACGGCCTCGTCTATTGTGTGCAGGTACTTTTCTTTTATTTCTATCGAGTGGCAGATATATGATTCTTTGCTGGGCAATCTATGACTGAACTTTAATTTACTTTTTCCGTTAAACACCAGAGGTGTTACCAGAGGTCTTTTTAATGCTGACATCGTTTGACATGGAGTGTTGAATGAACATTTTTCCGCAAGTTAAGTACCTGTCGAAGATTGTTCAGTGTCCGCCACTTTGCTCAGCAACGAATTCGCAAATATGGAGCTCTGGCATGGACCATATTTTCAATAAACATTTGCATTTCATATATATTTTTGGCGACACGGAAAAGAACGCATTCTTCATAATCCCCCATAGACAAAAATCACATAGCGTCAAATCATAAGAGCGCGGTGGAGAATCAATAGTCGCACGATGTCCGATCCACACTGTACACATGTTATCCAAAAAGTTGCGAACGTTCAGTCCAAACCCGGAGAGTTCCAACATTTTGCTAAATTAAGTAATGTGGTTGTTTCTCAGGTCAAGTACTACAACGTCTGGCAGTATTTCAAAATAAGCTACTGGAATAACTGTTTATCAACAAAAATATGGTTCTCTTAATCCATTATTTGAAAAAAAAATTCCCAGGCAGCTATACATGGAACATTGAGCTATTTCCCCATTATCTCATAGGGGTTTGTATTGGACCAACAAACACAATTATGGCGATTAACACGTATATTCAGTTCGAATATTACCTCATCTGTCCATAAAATTGACCACCAAAACTTCAGATCTGCTTTGTTCCAATGAACATTTGCATTTCATATATTTTTTGGCGACACGGAAAAGAACGTATTCTTCATAATCCCTCATAGACAAAAATCACATTGGGAGGATAATAATAATAATAATAATAATAATAATAATAATAATAATAATAATAATAATAATAATAATAATAAACATCAAACATCTCGCAGAAGATGAAATTGTAAAGATAATTTATTGGCACAGGTGAACTTGGTACTTAGTAAATACGTTAATTAATCATGTGGATGAGGAATGGAAGATCATTAAGAAAAGTATTTAAAAGTCGCCAAGGAGTGTTGAATTAAAAGAAAGAAAATTAGAAAAAAGGCGTAGGAATACAGAAAGAAATGCATGCAAAATCAGTGAAAATATGAGCATATCTGATATATCTTCATTCTCGAACTGATACAGATAGCATGGAGTATAATCAACATCATACACTAGGCAAACTACTTACAAGAGAAGTGTATCAAAAATCTGGGATATTTAATCAGCAAGAGCAAAAACGATATATCGAAAACAATAAGCATTTCTATCCCAGGAAAGAAACGTTGTCCATCTTAATGTAATAGGCGACAAATTGCTACAACATTACAGAAAGGCAGGCTACACCCAACAGGAAGTTGCAGAAGAGGTGGATGATGAAGTAAACAAGAGTGTGCACTTGAAAAAATACATAGGAACTGTTACAGGTACTTATACGGGAATACCACTTGTTCTGATCAGATAAATATGGAACTTACATTATAACATTCAAGTACCTTACTACATTTATTATGTGCCATTATAAAAGCAAAGATAATTCAACTTGATTTTGAAAAATACAGAAAATATTACACTGATCCAAAGTGACTACCCTATTATCACGAAGACGAGGATAAACCCCCAAAAATCTAATAAAAGTCATTAAAGACCTATATAACAACATTGGAATAAAATTAGATACACGCACATTCTAAAAGAATGGTATACAAAGGAAAAATACAGTTAAATAATATGGTACTCCTCGGTCCGGAATATTCGCAACATTTTATATTTTTAGTACATATAGCAGAAATTTAGGTTTATTCGTAATTGGCTGACATTAAATAGCTATATCCATGTTTCTGTGTTTCGGAGTTGAAAAGTTTATAAGTTCAAGAATAAGAAAAATTGTTAATAATGTGAGATTTCGCCCAAGTGCCAATATACAGAAGGTTTGGAAGATAAGTACAAGTGACAAGTAACCTTACGGAGCTCCAGCATTTGCCTGGTGTAAAATGGGAAACCACGGATAACTACCTTCAGGGCTAGGCGAAAGTGGGGTTCGAACCCATTATCTCCCGAATCCTGGATACTGGTCGCACTTAAGCGACTGCAGCTATTGAGTTCTGAACGCATCACCTAACTGCGGCTTCAGGACGTATTCGGCGTATATAATATGTAAGAAGAAATTCTAAGTGCGTCTGCCCTGCAGCTGTACACATCACTTCACTGCGGCTTCAAGACGTATTCTGCGTATGTAATACGTAAGAAGCAATTCTAAGTACATAACTGCCCTGCAGCTGTACACATCACTTCACTGCGGCTTCAGGACGTATTCTGTACGCATAGTATGTAAGAGGCAATTCTGAGTACATCACTGCACTGCAGCTGTAGACATCACTTCACAGCGGCTTCTGGACGTATTCTGTATGCATAATAGGTAAGAAGAAATTCGAAGTACATCACTGCACTGCAGCTATACACATCACTTCATTGCGGCTTCAGGACGTATTCTGCGGACGTAATATGTAAGAAGCATTTCTAAGTACATCACTGCGCTGCAGCTGTACACATCACTTCACTGCGGCTTCCTTCCTGTTTAAAACCCCCAATCTTGAGATCCAGAGCCGGACATCTAGCACTAATTCACTGAGAGAGCTAATATATTGCTTGATGAGCAATAGTGTGCATTTTTCTAAAAGTTACAGGAACACTATTTATTATTATTATTATTATTATTATTATTATTATTATTATTATTATTATTATTATTATTATTATTATTATTATTATTATACTTTAGCAGATGGAAGAGTAAAGTGAAACTTTCTTAAACGATCTAAGACTGTTTTAATAAATATTGTTAGATAAACCCCAGACGTGTTATCAGAGGTACCGATATCATACGACATGAACTATTGAATGGACATTCTTCCGCCTTTAAAAAATCGACTACCCCTTCCGGGTTTAAACCCCCGATCTTGGGATCCGGAGGCGGAAACCTAGCACTAATTCATTGAGAGAGCTAATACATTACTTGATGAGCAACAGTGTGTATTTTTCTAAACACTGAATCATATAGTGAATTACTGAAAATGTACCGGTTTTATTTTGTGATAGCAAGCAGCAAGCGGCAACTGAAAGTATATTCTTTCTAATTAATACTTTTATATACACAGATATATATATATATTGTTGTTTATTTACATGGAACATACGGCAGGATTTTGTAGCACATTATACAACGCAGAATAAATAAGAGTACAAACCAAAGTAAGCTCCATTTCTTGATGTAGCCTTTAAGGTATTTAAACAAAGGAAAGATGGGATACACTGCTATCTCTTACAAAACAGGTGCAAGATACTTCTTTCAATATGACAAATTTAGTGAGGGATATACTTTTTTCAAATAACAATTCACATTTCCGTTTGTCCATGTCACCTGGAATTCAGTACCCAAGGATTTCTGTTTTTAGCTGTGGACTCTTTATAGACCTTAATTATACTATACAGTTCATAACCCAGTTTCTAAGACTTCTTACTGCATGATGTATGGAGAAACCACAAGAGGTCGCGGGGGAAATGAAATGGCCTCATTAATTTAAGACATGGTTAAGGCTACAGAGAAAATGTTGAAATGAATTCTTAAAGGTAGAATTTTACGAAAGTTAAAAAATTGTTTAAAACATACAAAATATAAAACGCACAAGATTCTGTATTTCTCTCTCAGTGGCCAACAATAAGCATATATTTTCCCAAACGTTTTCAAGTTTAAATTAAATTCAGTATGTCATTAACTTCGACCTTTTAAAAATTACTTTAATTCATAAAGTTAACTGAAATTAATTCAATTTAATTTTACTTCACTTAAAATTCACCTAGTAACAAACACAATAAAATTATAATAATCATGGTAACTATCAAACGCAGGCTTCAGCTTTTAAGGAATCACCAAAATATCAGTAACTTAATATCTTGAAGGCCATACTCCGGGAAATAATAAAACAACACCACAGTAGTTGGGCCTTATTTGATTTACCTACACATACAACTACATTGAAAAGTCAGTGAGATATGCGCGTTGAAAAACGAAAGGTTGTGAGGGAAAAAACGAAAATAGCCGAAAAGATGAGTTACGCCCTTTAACAGTATGGTTTAGTGTACAAATGTTTTTTTTTTAATTTTAATGGAGCTCTTCAGCACCTATATATAGGTCCTGAACAACTTCTTTACAATTACCGAAATCGGAACAAAAATCACAAGAGAATTAAGGATTTGTCCTTCTCCCTCCCCCTGCAGTCCGCCGGAAGTCGAATAAAGGTAATATCTTTTAGGTTGTACATGTTTTCGAAATAATTCTCCGTAGATTCATAAATCGTTTCTTGTTGGCTCTTCTGTATCCGTTTCAAATCGAACTGTGAGATAAATAATGAAGCCCGGTCTATATTTCTTATCGATTGACAATATTTTTGACGATTATCACTTTCAAGGGTATGGAATGCCCTCAAATGCATTAATTCTTGTACACTTGCACAACCTGATCATTCATAATAAAGTTTTAAAAGTCAATAGTCCTATGGGTATGCTTACATGATTATTTCCGAGCATATCTTAAGTTTCGAAGAGGTTTTTGTCGTCAGAGAATTCTAATGGTCAACCACGCAGTTTAACAAATAACCAAATAAAAGAATGGGAGGTATATAACTGAATTTTGATACGGTTCAGTTTGTTCCAATCCGAGGGTGACCATTGTGAGCTGTGACCTATAAATATAGAAGTGTGATGGCTGGCTATCCCGCCGAATGCATGCAGGAATTTTGAAACGAAAATTCACTTTCCTATGGTTAGGAATCCACGTATAACTGGATGTCTCGCAACCAAGGTAACGATGTCAGAGTCAGATTAAACAATAAGGTTCCTTTTAATAATGATGAGTCTATAAGTGTTAGAATTTTGCTCTAAAACGAGGTTCTTAAACGTGTCAGTAAAACTATGATAAAGGACTCTCACATTCAAATAATCTTATTAAAGAAAATCGATTGCCCTGAATATCGATCCAATAATCTTGAGCACAGAGCCTACGTGACACACCCATTCAACACTGATTTCCTGCCGTAAAATCGACAAGAAGTACAGTAAGAAGTATGTCTGGGAAAGTGTCCGAAAAATAATGTAGTGAAAATAAATATCAGTTTGTCTACTTAAAATTAAGTCCCGTAGGCTGTTGAAACAGGGAGGGAAAACCCGTGCGAATCCATTAAGCAATAATAGGTTGGTTAGTAAGAGCAGAAATAATTAGCCTTTCTTTCTGAGTGAAGTAATATTCCTGCTAATATTCGTCTTCATACACGAGAATTAGAGCCATTATCCTCTCTCTGACTCTTGAATATTATCACTTGCAGAAAGTAGAGTAAAGGGGTAACTTGATGAACTTCTTTATTAAATCCTTTAGCAGTATGTTCTCATAATTACTGGCATTTAATACAACACCCCTGCGCTTTTGTGGCGCCTGCTGATGAAGTGTTCTCATTAAAAGCCCTGGTTAATTGCGGCAAATTGCTCGCCCTCTCGGCCGCCCTCACCGCCTGACGGGAATTATGAGAAGGAAGGGTTAGAGTCATAAAGCTACTACCTCTCTCAAAACCATCCTCCTCTTTCTAAATAAGGATGTAACTAGTAATAGGACATTTCCTTTAGTTTAGAATAGGTCGGCTAAAACAAAAAAGTAAGGCGAATAATGTGTTAATTTGAATATTTTCAGGAATTATTTCTATTTACGCCCGGAGGCATAATGTTAAAATATCTTAATGGAAAATATGTACACTTCACTCCTACCACTCCATACACATTCCCACAGCAAAACAAGAAATTATAAATAGACTTCCCAAAATTTTGATGTGATCAATGTTTCGTATTTCGTATTGAATTTCGTACTCAGTAATCACCCGCAATTCCCTCGAGAAGTCCATCATTTTTCAGCATCCCATTTTTGAACGTTACCTGAGATTCTAAAAGCGTTTAATACTCGAAATATAAATTTAGAAGTGCTGGTGCCATTTCCAAGATTCAGTTTGTGTTATAGGAGCTTTTGTACACAAAACGTTTGCCTCACAATTATGCATTGGTCAAAAATATGCGAATGTTGACGGAGAATACCAGTTTTACTAACTCCTTTATCCATTGCCTTCACTCACCAATCAGAATATCCCTATATTCAACCCCTACTCAAGTGAAAAAATATAAATAACTAAATATACAGAATATACCGTTTAGTCCTATAGATATAATAATAATTATTATTATTATTATTAAAAATGCAGGAAAGCACTCAATGGGTACTGGCCCTGTTAAGAAACATGGAACATGTAAAGCCAAGTATTTAAGAACATTTTAAGTTAGCTCTCTTCATTTCTCCTGTTGCCTCACTTACCCAAAAAAATATTTCTGGCTTTGCTTTACTTCTTTCAGTT
This sequence comes from Anabrus simplex, assembly GCF_040414725.1. Lineage (NCBI taxonomy): Eukaryota > Metazoa > Arthropoda > Insecta > Orthoptera > Tettigoniidae > Anabrus > Anabrus simplex. The sequence continues at coordinate 1,427,271,760 of NC_090265.1, forward strand.
CATCCCGTTATTTTCTTCATCGATAATGAAATTTTAATAAAAATGTACAACTTACCATTATGTACGGATGTCGTAGTCTTCATAATTAGAAGAGGGAAGTACTTTCTCATCTGAATTTTCCTTCAACCGAAGAGAATATAGAGAAATAAGGACGATGATTGCGTAAACGGATGCAGATAAAATCTTACAAGGCTTGGTGTAAGTTAACCCATAAAGTGAAAGGGATCGAAGTGCACCGATATGATCCCAGCATCAACTCGTGTGTGAGTAACGGAGAAATGTTTTCGTGCTCCACGTAGACAGGCGCTTTTAAAATGTCAAATAATACATCAGCAGGACTAGATTTACATGAGAGAAACTGACAAACAACTATTTGTCGACAATCCGATTGTGAAACACACGGTCATCTGCCACGATTTTCCCCAACGGGGGATTTCCTTCGTAACACTCGTGACGACCGCGTACGTACTTTCATCTCTACATCTCTCCATAAAGCTGACTGAGAAATGTGTGAAGAAGTACCCAACCATTGGAATGGAACAGCACATTCAGCAAGCGACGTAAATAAACGACGGAAAGGAGGCAATATACCTCCCATTCAATTGTCACCTTAATGAGAGGTTTAACTTGCCTACTAATGCATAGGAGGTCAAAGCAAATACATTGTACTGGACACTTCCATATTCTCCTGTATTGTTCACAGTAGCGCACTGGCGGCCCGACCTTGTAAATCAGGCGATAATTTTGAAACTACAAAGGTTGATGTTAAAATTAACGAATAATGAAACTTTGTTTTTCTATGTTAGACTACGAAAGTTGAATGTTAATACTGACAGAAATAGTGAAAGTGAATAATTATTTTTGTTTTGTCCGAATCTTTAACTGAATGGTTAGCGTGGAGGCCCTCGGTACAGAGGGTCCCAGATTCAATTACCGGCTGGATCGGGGATGTTAATCGCGTCCAATTAGTTCTTCTGGCTGAGGGACTGGGTTTTGTGTTTCTTCCAAACCTTTTCTCTTCATATTCAGATAACATACTACAGTACACTACCAACCGCCACAGAAACATGCAATAGTGATTTTTAGGTGCTAAAATTTAGGCAGATACTTCTAGTAAATGTCATCTAAATCACACATCGACTATACCTACAACGAAAGAAATCAACAAATTAAAATCTAAACCATTTATATAATTAATCTAAAGAATACTAACTTGTTGAGAACTAAATACGAAACCTAATATGATGTGTACACTAATATTTTTAATATTTTACAATATTGGAATTTACTTACACTGCTTTGTCTCGAGCAAAGCGTAAGAAAGTTTTCGATTGCTTCACAAGTTCAAAGTTGCTGCAGCCAAAAACAGCACTAACTTCAACAGGCATGGTTCAATGCTTGCCTGTTTGTAATTCCAAAGACTTTTTGTCCCCGGATAAATTAAATTTTCACGAAAATCTTCTTCTTAACGCTAATCCAAGAACAAAATTTAACACTACATCAGCTGATCTGTATCACTACTACAATCCTTCTTCAAGGTCGGACCGCTAGGTGCGCTGGTAATCAACATCTTGCGATATCTCGCAAAGTGGTACGTATTCTCTATAGTGTATTTGGTCAAAGAACTGCCTTTTGGGATTAGGAGAAGGTGCTTCATATTTACCAGCTATCATTTGGCTATTTTAGGTGTTCCAAGACGCGATTCACAAAGAATATACCTGCAAGATTTGAGAGACTCGTTGACCATTTTACACAATCCTCTCTACAGCCAAAATTAACTGTAAATTATCATATCGACTTCAATATTTTAAATCACTTTTGTTTAATTGTTGTTTGATTCCTGCAAAAAAAAAATTGCAATTTTTACCTTGCATTTTATTTATATTTTCAATTCTGTATCTGTATGGTCACCTGGTATGCCAGGCATATGTATCAGAATTACACTGGTAACTGAATACCTGCTTGATTTGTAGATGCAAACGACTTCTGGCAGGAAAGGAAGGAAGGGATTCACCTAGCACATTGTGAGATCATTTCCACCGACTTATTCACAGAAAAATACTGTATGAAGTTGGACTTGTACAGTTTATCGTATGTGTTGTTCATTACTCGGCCAAAAACTCCCTATATTTTGAGGTGGATACGGAAATCCTCCTAACTATCCTACATTAAGAGGAAAAGAGTGGGAAGTTCGTACAGTTGGCAACTTGAAAGATACTCCAAATCACATTGGTGTTAATTTCATAAAAGTCACTAACTCACAGCTCAGCACTAAAATAAAACGTTTAATAGCATTTTTTGTTTAACCCTTACAGATTTTCTAAAATGTTTCCCATTACATTATATTAGGGTCAAGTTATATTTTAACCGGCTTCACGGTGTAGGGGCAGTGTGCTTGCCTCTTACCTGGAGGCCCCGCGTTCGATTCCCGGCCAGGTCAGGGATTTTTACCTGCATCTGGGGCTGGTTCAAGATCCACTCAGCCTACGTGATTTCAAGTGAGGAGCTATCAAACGGTGAGATAGCGGCCCTGGTCTAGAAAGCCAAGAATAACGGCCGAGAGGATCCGTCGTGCTGACCACACGACACCTCGTAATCTGTAGGCCTTCGAGCTGAGCAGCGGTCGCTTGGTAGGTCATGGCCCTTCGGGGCTGTTGCGCCATGGGTTTGGTTTTAAGATATTTTAACCAGTACATGTCGAGTACTGAAAATTTGTTTGTTTTGTTTAAAACAAAAATAATCGAACGATGTTTCAAATTTTCCCATCGCTGAGGCAGTAGATGTTTTCGGCTGGGGCTCCAGTTGCGCCAAACTCGCCTCCCAACGCTCACCACCCTTAACATTGAGACGTTCTCGATGAACCTTTCAACAACCGAGATTGGTAATTTTGGACTTTTTAGAAGTCTGATAAGCCACAATCTATCCTTTCGAATGCGTTTCCGATTATTTTGAAGCCTTTTTATTGCCATTGCGAAAGAAAGAAAATTTTCAAAATTCCCTGCACCACAGTTTTCCCATTTACTCACTATTTGATTTATTCCCTCCCCCCCCCCCCCCCCACACATACTTGTAAACGTTGCGAGGTAAGTCAAACGACTCTTCACGAGGTGCTACAATGCCGCAGTCCAGAGCTACCCTGAACGGTAGCCGCGTGGCATGGCGATTTTCGTACCTCAAGACGGCAGAGTTATTTCATGACCCGATAACACCATGCTGAGCTCATATTTTTGTCAGTAGATCCAGTGGTCCTTCCTCTATACAGTGAAATACTGTCCACAGTCGTCGGGAATATGGTCTAGAAATTATTTTGATTTGAAAACTTGTAAGTCCTTGTAACGCCCATCGGCCCAAGTACGGTTGCGAAACTATGGATGTATTTTAGGTTAACAAGAGAATGGGGGCACGCATTGGCTGCCTGGTAAGGCTATACCCCTGGATATTATCAGCGCTGCAATCCCAAAATTCTCACAAGGTAAGGTAAGGGTGTATTCTTCCCGTAGGCAGGTCCGAACCTTCGCAGAGGTGTGCCTGAGCCGGAGTTTACGTACGGTAGGGATTCTCACAAGGTATACCCTAAAACAAGGCATGAGTAATCCCTGATGAAAGACACCCTGACGTTTAAAATTAGTGGGTTACAGCTAGTTACATCAAACCTCCTTCAGTTTAGCATAAGTCAGCCATATAGAAGACATTTTACGACAACGAAGAAATCCATATTTCACTGCATTAGTTTGAAAATTTGAATTCGCTTACACAGTATATATTAACTTGTCCTAAGAGCTAATTTTGAAAAAAACACAATTGAAAGAGGGCTCTTTTAATTTTTGATCACACTTTTCACTGGAACAAACTCTTGAATTGGTGTATGTTGCAGTACGATGGATTTGCAGTCATATCTTCATATATTTCTCAGGCTTAAATCTGTCAACTGGTGAAGCATTTGAATGTATTTGAATGTATGAATTGTATGAATGTTGGGGGCGTAAGTAACGAACAGTGGTGACCTTAAAAAAGTGAAGGCTCATAATGTTCTTCATGAAGCTGAACCTTCGATGTTCACGATTACGAGCGTAGCTGGAGAGCTTGTACTCACTGACAGAATGGCGAAATTAAAAAGGAAAAAAGCCAAAGTAGAACGTAGGCCATATGCAATAAATCTGAAGGCATGGGCCTACTCTAATGAGCGGAGTCAACTAGAGGGCATACGACGTATACCCACGTATACCCTGGGTATTTCTCTTTGCGCTATTTGTGATCTGTTTATAAACTTCAATGGTTGGAAACCTGTCTTCATCTTCCTCAGTCTAAAAGCAAAAAGTCGAAGTGGATTACTAACTCGAGAATCTTCATGTCACAGTGAGTTGCCGATACAGTGAAATCTGTTTCGAACAATTACAATCAATTCTACTTTCTTAGCAATAGCCATCTCTGGATCAGTCGTCGAGTGCCGACCTCCGGATCCTAAGATCACGAGTTCAAATCCGGCAGAGGTAGTCAGATTTTTAAAGGGCAGAAAAAAATTAATTCGTTACATAAGCACTACGATGTCGTCATGTAAGAAATTTCTAGTGGCACATTTGGTGTTTACCCACAAAATTCTACCCCATGGAAGACGTAAAGATAGATTGGTGATACAAAACTGTAACTTCTAGCTGGAAAGTACAGTATGGCATGGAAATAAAATCCTTCACCTTCAAGCATTGATGCACTTACCAGGCTCGTACAGTAGAAGCGCTGCTTTCTGACCCAAAGTTGATGGGTTCGATCCCGGCTCAGTCCGATGGTATACGCCAGCCTCGTCTCGCTGGGTATTTAATGAAGTTAATGAATTTCTGCGGGACAAACTTCTAGCACCTCAGCATCTTCAAATTTCGCAAACAAAAAACCGTAGTTACCGGGACGTAAAACAAATACTACCTAACTTATATTAACAATAATGTTAGCCAGGCTGAGTGGCTCAGACGGTTGAGACGCTGGCATTATGAACCCAATTTTTTGGCAGGTTCGATCCTGGGTCAGTCTGGTGGTATTTGAAGGCGTTCAAATACTGTACGTCAGCCTCGTGTCAGTAGATTTACTGGCTCATAAAATAACTTCTGCGGGACAAAATTGAGGCACCTCGGCGTCTCCGAAAACCGTTAGAAGTAGTTATAGGGATGTAACAGCATTATTTATTATCATTCTACTTCAGGTGTTTTCATATCAACCTATCAACGTTATTAAGTGTATTATTATACTTGGTCCTTTTACAGACAATGTTCAGTAAAGATGAAATCAAATATCAGAAAATATATGTTTTACAAAATTAATTTTATTTTTGTAAGTACATTCTCATTGTCTTAAACAAGATGTTTAAAACCGTTTCCATGATAACACCAAGCGTATAGAGTACGTTTTTATAATAACGAAATGACACAAACGTGTGAATGGAAAAGTATTTACAATGTTTTATCCTCCGAATTAATTTGCGCCCATTTGAAGGAACTTTCCCATATCCCAATTACCATCTGCCAAAAAATTAAGCACAGATGTTATTTTACTAATATCACATTAATATTATCTACGCCTTTGTAATTCTTCCTCTTTCTCCGATTTCGGCCATTATTGACATCAAAATAAATCCTCATGTTTTTTTCTCCTTACTTGATTTTCGACCTCTCGAGTATTTCTTCATCCTATGTTCTTTTCTTCTCTCATCCATCCAAACAGTTGTTGCGATTTTTGTCAAAATGGTATTTCTTGGTTCATTCGGACCAGGTGACCATAAACAGAAATTCTTCTTTCAACAGCATCCGATAATTTTTCAGTTTAGCTCTAAATTTATTTCATATTTCTTCTCATCCAAGTACTCCAAACATTTCTTAGTCCTAGTATCTTCCTTAGTAATTCACATTTTCTCTAATTCTTCAAAGTTTCCTTTCTTGTTTGAGACTAAACACTCTGCTGCATAAAGGTGTTCCGGTTTTATAATATTGTTGTAATGTTAGATATTGGTTTTAACTGAGAGTAATTTTTGTTTTTAATTATTATTGTTAGTGTGATTAGCTGCCACTTCCAAAGGCTCGGGTTCGATTCCAGGCTCTGTTATGAAATATGAAACGTAGTACGAGGACTAGAACGGGGTCCATTTAGCCTCGGGAGGTCAACTGAGTAGAGAGGGTTCGACCCGCCTCAGCCATCCTCCAAGTGGTTTCCCATTTTTTTGGACATGCCGGGATGGTACCTTCCCTCTTCTTTGCTTATCCCTTCCAATATTCCCATCCACCACAAGGCCCCTGTTGAGAATAGCAGGTGAGGTCGCCTGACGAGGTACTGGTCCTCCTCCCTAGTTTATCCTCGACCAAATCCCTCTCGCTCCAGGATACTGCCCTTGAGGCGGTACAAACTCTGGATGGTATATGAATTAAATAAATAAATAAATAAATAAATAAATAAAATAATTTCAGTATTACTTTTATTATTTTTATTCTAATAGGCCTAAACAAATCGTATTTGCAGGTCTGAGCGGCTCAGACGGTTCAGATGCTGGCCTTCTGACCCCAGCTTGGCAGGTTCGATCCTTGCTCAGTCCGGTGGTATTCGAAGGTGCTCAAATACGTTAGCCTCGTGTCGATAGATTTACTGGCACGTAAATGAACTCTTGCGGGACAAGATTCCGGCACTTCGGCGTCTCCAAAAACCGTAAAAGTAGCCAGTGGGACGTAAAGCTATTATTATTATTATTATTATTATTATTATTATTATTATTATTATTATTATTATTATTATTATTATTATTATTATAAATTGTATTTGCCCTAAAGCGCTCAAACTGCACAAATAGATAAAAGAATCATGCACTATACAAATATAGACTTAGTCACGCCATGAATTTATACGTATAGTACTTGAAGACCCAACTAGCCACTGAGCACATGACCTATTTATGAATGGCCATGGCACAATACATGAATGCACCATGCGACTCATGATTACACTGCCAAGTTTGTCTTACGTTAAAATCACAAATGCTATAGCAACTTTCATTGTTAAACTGGACTTTGTAATGCACACGGTTGAACGTATGGGTACTGGATAATATGTACCTCTACTATTCAATAATGCACCTAATTTCCAGCATCTGCAGTACCACAAGACGAAGAGAAATTCTCTTTTCTATTCATAAAATCATGTAGTCGTTGAGGAACGTCAATGTTTTAGTAAAGGAGAGTACAGATTTAACTTCTAAAAGCAGCGAAAAGAGGAAAGAGTAAGATTCTTGGCAGTTCTGAGGAGTAAATACCAGGAATCTAAAGAATTCTGAAAAATAAAGAGTAAAATAAAAACAGAAATGCCTGACTTGCATTATGAATTAATAGTCTGCCGGGGAGAGCTGAGGCTCCAATTAAGAAAAGCAGGAAGGAAGAGAGAGGGAGAACCGCAGAAGAGAATTAGCGGAAGAAGTCTGCAATTAACACAGCCACTACAAAATGAATTCCTCCCTCTTGCAAACAAAATTCTTATGCTACCGCACGGAGAGCTGTTCTTCAAATTTAAAAATATCTCCTGAGGAAGGAAAAAATCAAGGAATATTTAAAATATTCTTGGACATCAAAAGATAACAGTTAACGCATGAAGGAGTGTGAAGTTATTTTGCTTCCCCAGTGAAAGTAATTAAATTTTAAATTAAGTGACTGAGCGTTTCAAGATATATGCTATACCGTGTATAAGCTTAAGCAAAAACGTAATCCAATATAGATATTCTATCTATCATATACTCGCTGAGGTACATGAGAGACTCTGAAGAGACCACAGCTTGTGGCAGGAAGGTTAGACGGTTGGGGGAGGGTGGGTGGGGGTGGTGAGGGGAGAATCCCAGCTCAATCTAGCATCGCTTCCATTTCCTCGAGCCAGGCTCTACCCTCTCGCCTTTCTTGTTTGACTTTCTTGGACACCTCTTGTTCTGTTCCGGTCCCGACGTTATTAGTCTTGTTAAGTCTTTCGTTTGGCTGCCTTTTGTAGACCTTCTATTCCTTTCCCTAATGTCTTCATTCGTCGAAGTGTCAGACATCCTCCTTTTTGAATTAGTGTTTACAAGCAGCTAGCCAACACCGTGTTGTAAGGGCAGCGTGTTAGCCTATCATCTACAGGCCCTGAACTCAATACCAACCTCGCTCAAGCATTTTAATTCTGAATTCTAGACTGACAGCTGGAACAGCATTCACTCAGCTTCGTGAGGTCAGGTTAGCCAACATGCGAGATGGCGTACCGGTCACGGTGGTGGTGGTGGTGATGGTGATGATGATGGTATTTATAAGAGCAAGTACAACCAGGCAACCACCCTTTCATAACACTAATCATGGGGGAAGAAAGAAGAGGTCCGACCCCTCCAAGTATTAGAATATCGGCAAAAGAATGGAAGAGCACAATAATGAAAGACACCCTAGACCAGGGATGGCGAACCTATGACACGTGTGTCACTAGGTGACACGCGAACACGACTTCTGTGGCAAGCCACGTAACATACTACACAGGAGCCTCGTTTGTACGGATTCAGTGGGGCTGGAACTGATCCGGATTATCGAAAATCCGAATAATCAGGAAAAACTAAAAATCAAATACAGTACATGTTATATAATATATAAACATAAGTTGTACAGTAATACCTTTTTTTTCAATTGCGCAAAAAAATATAAGAACACTTTTCTTACATTCACGACTCTGTTTTATGCACTAAAATAATGTGTGAACTTTTTCTGTTTTACATTTGTATAGCGTTTGCGCGCAGCACGATCTCGAAGAGGTTTTACTAACATCAGTTCTGCCGGTGTGGTTTCAGTCTGGGATTCTAAATAGGCGATCAGTTTGTCCAACTGCATTGTTGCATCTCCATGAGTCATTGTTTCTTCTGATGGAGCGCCAGTTTCATTTTTGAATTCACCACCACTCTCGTTTTTAGCTGTCGAGGAATAAGAGGCAATAATTTATTGATCTGTCATTATGCCGTAGCCTGAATTACAGTCATTTTTGAATCACTCATTTTTTTTTACATCTACATCCGAGCTTCCGGGAATGCGTGCATATGTGTCAAGGAACTCAGAGGAGTCCGCGGTTCCCCATTCTGAATTCCAGGCGAATGTCGGGATGGTACTTTTAATAGACCGCGGCCGACTTACTTCCACTTCCTGTCCTTAACTATCCTTGGCGGACAAGACATTCAAGAAGAGTCGACGCCGTAAAAGAAATACTGGACAAGTAAAAATACATATTTTTATTATTTTCGATTCGGATAAACCGGATATCCGGATTAATGAGGGCTGTATAAACGAGTTTCTTGTGTAACATATTTTAATGTTTTTAACAGGTAATAAATGGGTCGAAAATCTTGCAAAATAGCACATTTCAATCTTACGCTGTTATAGAAAAGTGTGTGGCCATATTTTTTTTTACGAACTATGAGGTTAAAGCAAAAACATATCTTATTCCTAAAATTTACCTTGTTTTTAAAATGTAATTTTCAGTGATGGTTGCTAAATAAAACCATGAAACATTCAGTCGAAAAGATTTATATGTAATGCAAGTTAAATGATGGGGTTTCATGATGATTTTAAACGAAAATAACCGAAGGCACACTAGACAGCAAAATAAATAAACAAGACCTTAACTGACACGTTAATCGGGGGAAAAAAATTGCCATCCCCGCCCTAGGCTCTGGGATTGGAAGAGAACTTTCTTTTTGCTTAACACATCGAAGGATTTCGGTGACGCAATGATAGGAAAGGGCTAGGTTCACATATCTATCTTTAATAGGTGAAATGAAATGTCGTATGGCTTTTAGTGCCGGGTTATCCCAGGACGGGTTCGCGTCGTGATGAGGATGAAATGATGGTCATCATCTTTAATAGTTCAACCACAATAACAGTTTGTATGATTTTGGTCAGTAGAAACCGTTCTAGTCTCGCCGGCTCGTTAGGCTCGGCTTAGCACTATAACTCGACAACCGCTGGACAGATATTTATGTGGCTTTGATTGTTTCCTAGATGATCTCCCGAAGAAGGTTTTAATACATTAAACATCGAACTATAATGGAAGGAAGCCGAACAGTAATAGTTTAAGCGAAAGAACTCGAGGAAAGTGACGGCACACGAACAATACCTCGATTTACTCTGCCGAAACCATTAAAGATATCGGCAAACTGCATGCTTAAGAACTATAAAGCAAACTATGTTCTGCACAAAAAAGTCCTGGCGATCTCATGCCTGTCTCTAAAAGTTCGACCATAATTACAATTGTTTTATATTTTAATGTCCATTTTTAGAATCTCCTTTACGTCGTACCGACACAGTTAGCTCTTATGGCGACGATGGGATAGGAAAGGCCTAGGAGTTGGAAGGAAGCGGCCGTGGCCTTAATTAAGGTACAGGCTGGTGTGAAAATGGGAAACCACGGAAAACTTTCTTCAGGGCTGCCGACAGTGGGATTCGAACCCACTACCTCCCGGATGCAAACTCACAACCGCGCGCCCCTAACCGCACGGCCAACATGCCCAGTACTCCCGATAAGCCTTTTGACGTTCGCCATTGGTGATTTTGGACTTTTTGGAATTATTATAGCCGCTCTATCTGTTTGATTGCGTTTTCGATCATTTTGACTTTTTATTGTTCATATGTCATGACATTTTGTGAAGGAAAGACATTTTTCGCATTTCTGTTTTACCATAATTTTCTCAAATATTCCCATTTTGATTGTTTTTCATCGTTTACTTGTAGAACTCACAGAGGCTAACCAAATGACTTCTCACACAACATGTTTTCAAGCCGGAGTCCAGATATATATGAAATGTTATCCGCGTGGCACGACAATTTGGGTACCTCAAGATGGCGATGCTATTACATCACTCTTTGACGTCATTCCTCTTAAAATGAGATATTGAACACTGTCTTGGCACGTGCTGACTAGAAATTATTTCGATTTAAAATCATTCATGGTTCATGTAGCGTTCGGCCCAAGTACAGTTACATTTTACGTCAACATGTATCCCATCAAACTGTGGTGTCCAGTCACGTTTAATGAGCAACCGAAATAAAATTAAAAATCAGCTCCAAGGTGTCTAGGTAACAACTGCACGAAGGGTACAACAGGTGGAGCAAGAGGAAAATAATTGGTATTACTGAATTACATATCTGTAGCTGAACCTTGACTTTAATCGGTTTCAAACTAAATTACATATATATTTAACTATCATACGCAGGCTGCGCATTGGAATGTCTTCACGTACTTACTTGTTGAATTCCAAAGTCATAAAATATCAACATCCGTAGTGAATGCATATAATCTGAATCCCGCGAGTTATTTGAAAATTTCGAACAAAAATGTCTACTGTTTAATCACCAGAGCTAAGATTTCTATGCAAATACATATTTGTTTCCTAATTAGACACCGTTCATTTTTTAATATTTTACGAACAATATACTATATTTGTCTATATATCCGGGTATAACACATATTTTCACACATTTGAGGAAAAATTTGCATAATTCAACTTTTCATTTTAAATATGTCCCATATTTTATAGTTTCAAAGTTATACTTGTCAGGAAATCATTATTTATTTATTTATTTATTTATTTATTTATTTATTTATTTATTTATTTATTTATTTATTTATTTATTTATTTATTTATTTTCTGCGCTCCTTAGCTGAATGGTCTTTGAAGTAGCCTTGGGATAAGAGGGTGCTGGGTTCGATTCCAAGCTGATTCAGAGATTTAAACCACGTTTGGTTAATTCCTCTATCTCGAGGGTAAGATGTTTGTGTTCGTCTTAATAACTTCATTTATGTACAACGTGAATACATTCCTCCACATAGGTTTCGCGTCAGAAAAGATAACATCAGGCCGTAAAGCAGGGCTAAACCCGTACGAAATGCCGTCCCCACTTGATTGAGAAAAGGCCAGAAAGAAGAATGTGATTTAGGCTATTTATTAAAGTATTTATTTATTTATTTATTTATTTATTTATTTATTTATTTATTTATTTATTTATTTATTTATTTATTTATTTATTTATCGATAACCGGGCGAGATGGCCATGCGGTTAGGGGCGCGCAGTTGTGATCTTGCATCCGGGAGATCGTGGGTTCGAATCCCACGGTAAGCAGCCCTGAAGATGGTTTTCCCTGGTTTCCCATTTTCACACCAGGCAAATGCTAGGACTGTACCTTAACTAAGGCCACTCCTAGGACTTTTCTGTACCATCGTCACCATAAGACCTATCTGCGTCAGTGCGACGTAAAGCCACTTGTAAAAAACATGGTATCGATAAATTGGGAAGTTATTCCAGTGTCATCCTGTTCAAGAGATAGTATTGCTATCGGGCACTGATGGCAGGACATTCCAATTGCGGGACTAAACAATTAATAGTAGATACCGTAATTCAATTATTTGTATGTACTCTCCTGATAAATGACCAACAGCTCTTTAACTCTTTAGTTATTAAGTGAATGTCACTTGCTATTGATTTCTGAGCCACTTGGGTGACAGGGGTAAGCAGTTTGTCGCCTGTACTGCTCCTCAGGCCAGGCTTAAACAGGACAAAAACAGAGGCTTAGCCGATGCGAGTTCCGTCGGTCAAAGCCCTGACGTTACGAGATTGTCATCAGCAGTAATAACAACTTTATGTGTTGGTGTGTGGAATCCCAGCAAAAACATGGCTATCTATTAGTTACAAAACGCGGAAGTTAAATACACAATTAATTAAGGAGCATTTCTATCATCTACTGTACAGTGTATGTGTGAGGCGAGTGACAGACGGGCATAAGGAAGATATATAGATCCACACGGGAGACGTGGCCCATGTGTTAACATATCCATAAGGTGGGACCATCGGTCATCGCTACTGCCCGTAACTTAGGGAAGAATGAAACCATCAATCTTATTACAGACACTAATTCGATGTAGTTTGTTTTCTAAAACATACGGGCGTGTGTGAAAAACCTTTGACGTCATGGAGTATCATCTATTGGGGAGAGGTCACATCTGGTAGCTAGCTTCCTCGATGCACTCAAAATCATGAACATAAAGATTGGATTAAATTTCAGGGAGTACGCAGGTGCATATATATTCTATAAAAAATGTGACAAGAGTAGAAAAGTTGATTTAAAAGTTGACTTATGTTCCACATCTTGAGGTATATTTATGATAATGTAAAGAGTCGCTATGAGTAATGAAGTTCACGCGGAAATCACTCGGGACCAACCCAGTTTTCTGAGAAGAAGAAAAAAAACATCCACTTCCAACCTTTCACGTTGATAGAACAGGTTCACTAAGAGAGTCTTGTAATGATGACGTTATTTTTGTCGCTCCATCAGGAGCCAATAACCCGCGTTCATAAAGGCATGTATTTAAAAATATATTAATGCCATCTTCGCATAGGCAATGAAGGTCCCTGAAGGAGTGGAAGGTGGATGTCTCCGTAACTTCACAGTACGCTCAGAAGTGGAAGACCACGGTACAAAACTGCAATAATTGTATAGACGGAACACTCAAAACCGGACGATGGTTCCATCTTGGCGCAGATCGAGTAACCTGTGCAGGCCTTGTCATTTACTCTATGGTTCCATGATTTACTGATTAGCGCGCTGAAATTTGGTCCAAGTGGTCCTGGGTTTGATATCGTGTCGGATCGTGGATTTCAACCTTCGTTGGTTAATTCCGATCACCCGAGGGCTGGGTGCCTATGTCTTCTTCAGCATTAGAATTCATCCTCACAGATGCGCAGGTTTCCTATAAGACGTCAATTCGAAAGATCTGTAGCAGGCCCTTAGGAGGACACGCTTATTGTGTTCCTACACTTAACTGTTGTGTTATCGCTCTATGAGATCGTTGCACTCCTTGCTCTTTATCTCCGATGTCAACATTCTTGTTGTCGTGCACTGTTGACAACCGAGGCTACGTCCACTGCTAGAGAAATTAGGGTTGTTGTTGTGTTTTTTATTTTGATTTTTGTTTTGATTTTTACTCTCACGGGTAAGAATTTGACACCTACAGCTCGCTCAGTGGACTCATGGTTAATGTGGAAAGGATGAGGGAAGGAGTCCATTTCAGCTCAGCTCTGGAGCATATAACATCACAAAGAAAAATCAGTACAGTAGAGAATCTATTTTGTTTTTGATTTTTACCTCAGAGAACGGCTCACGAATTGAGCACCTTCAGATATCACCCGACTGAGCCAGGATCCAACATGCCAAGTTGGAGTCAGAAGGTCAGCGCCTCAATCGTCTGAGTCACTAAGCCCGGCGCAATACACGGAGTAATATCAAGGAAGTCCGCCTCTGTGGTGTAGCGGTTAGTGTGATTAGCTGCCACCCCCCGGAGGCCCGGTTTCGATTCCCAGCTCTGGCACGAAATTTTAAAAGTGGTATGAAGGCTGGAACGGGGTCCACTCAGCCTCGGGAGATCAAATGAGTAGAGATGGGTTCGATTCCCACCTCAGCCATCCTGAAAGAGTTTTTCCGTGGTTTCCCACTTCTCCTCCAGACAAATGCCGGATGGTACCTAACTTAAGACCGCGGCCGCTTCTTTCCCTCTTCCTTGTCTATCCCTTCCAATCCCCCCCTCCCACCAGGCCCCTGCTCAGCATGGCAGGTGAGGCCGCCTGGGTGAGGTGCTGGTCATTCTCCACAGTTGTATCTCCCGACCCAGTGTCTCACGCTCCAGGACACTGCCCGTGAGGCGGTAGAGGTGGGATCCCTCGCTGTGTCCGAGGGAAAAACCAACCCTGGAGGGTAAACAGATTAAGAAAGAAAGAATGTCATGGAAAGTTACAGTAGGCCTACTCTAAATGGCGCATTATCTACTCCGTTTCTTGATCTATGAGTGGAGCGGACGGATTTTAATAATGGTGGTGGGTGTTGTAGCGATTAATTGAAAAGGGACAATGAAAAGTGAAAAATGAAAGAATCTCTTGGTTTCGCACACACTCTGCATGATCTGCCTCATATCATGTACCGAACAGGTTAGCTCAGTGCGTTGCGGCACTGCCGTTTATGGCTGATAGCTCTGTACTCAGGAGACTGATATGTTCGAATTACCCGTCGACCATCCTCGAAATGTTTTTCCGTTGTTTCCTATTTCAACTCAAGGCAAATGCCGCCGGCATGGTACCTTTCTGAACGCCAAGACCGCTTTCTTCCCATTCCTAGCCCGTACAATTATACTTACATTGTCAGACAGCCCGCTCACGCAGCTACATATTATTATTATTATTATTATTATTATTATTATTATTATTATTATTATTATTATTATTATTATTATTATTATTATTATTATCTTCTTCTTCTTCTTCTAAATCTGCATACCCTCCAGGGTTGATTTTCCCCTCGGACTCAGCGAGAGATCCCACCTCTACCGCCTCAAGGGCAGTGTCCTGGAGTTTCAGACTCTGGGTCGGGGATACAACTGGGGAGGATGACCAGTACCTCGCCCAGGCGGCGTCGCGTGCTATGTTGAACAGGCGCCTTGCGGGAGGATGGGAAGATTGGAAGGGATAGACAAGGAAGAGGGAAGGAAGCGGCCGTGGCCTTGAATTAGGTACCATCCCGGCATTTGCCTGGAGGAGAAGTGGGAAACCACTGAAAACCACTTGCAGGATGGCTGAGGTGGGAATCGAACCCGGGCCTCCGGGGGTGACAGCTAATCACACTAACCACTACACCACAGACGCGGACATTATTATTATTATTATTATTATTATTATTATTATTATTATTATTATTATTATTATTATTATTATTATTATTATTATTATTATTAACAAATAGATGGCAATTGGGAAATATCCCGGTGGCAATGATCGCTTACAGTAGTGTGATAATAAGGTAAAGTTAAAACATATTTACCCAACAACAACAACAACAACAACGAAACTACTACAACAAAAGTACAACAAGCAATTCTATAGAAAGAAAATATTACAAGAAATACTATTAGTTTAACATTCTAAATCCAGCATCATCATATACAAATTCACACACAACTTAAATATATCCAGTGCTTAACATTACGACTTACAATGCTATAGGTTGAGCTTACTACTAGCTTCAAATTACAAGTGATAATAAAGTAAAAATTAAAACCTAACTACCCAACAACAACACTACAACAACTAGAGTAAAACAAGCAATTCCATGGAAAGTAACTCGCCCCGATGCTGTGTACCGGGGAAAGCAGCTACAGAAATGGTGAGCCGAACATCGGACACTCTTGGCACTGAAAGCCATATGCTATTTTTAAAAAAATATCTTATTTATTTTGTTTCTCCCCACCCCGTTCGGAGGATAGGTTAGATGAGATTTGGTGCCAGATGCAGTGTACAATGTGTTCCTAATCCGGCCGCTTTTATTTAAGAAAGTTCCAACAATAACTGAACAAGAAATGATCACTAGAGGTCGGACCGGAAAGTAAACTAAAGAAGACCGGCGCAAATAAGTACATTCAATGCTGGACTCGAGACGTTAAATATTCAGGATTAAACTACAATATGCTGCATATTCAATAAATGGAAAATTAAGAAAATTAGGACAGCTTTTTCTTGAAGTTCGATCTCAATAATATTAACTGAATATCCTCAGAGGTGGTTGTCAATCAATCAATCAATCAACACTGATCTTCATTTAGGGCAGTCGCCCAGGTGGCACATTCCCTATCTGATGTTTTACTAGCCTTTCTTAAATGATTGCACAGAATTCGGAAACTTATTGAGCATCTCCCTTTATAAATTATTCCAATCCCTAAATCCCCTACCTATAAACGAATTTGACCCAATTTTTTCTCTTGTATTCCAACTTTATCTTCATATTTACCTTTTCTACTTTTAAAAACACCACTCAGACGTATTCGTCTACTAATGTCATGCCACGCCATCTCTCCACTGACAGCTCGGAATACACCACTTAGTCGAGCAGCTCGTAAGTCTTCCCGACTCAAATTTTGCAACATTTTCGTAACGCTACTCTTTTGTCCGAAATCACCCAGAGCAAATAGAGCTGCTTTTCTTATGATTTTTTCTGCCTTCGTTTTGTCTTCGTACAAACCCACTCTTCCCTTAAATTACATTTTTAAATGTGCCCAATGCGATATTCGAAGAACAGCTAAGCCTACCATTAGGTTAAACGTGCAATATCTGCAATGTATGAAATTAGCCTACATAGAAAATAAGCACCATGGAACATACTAGGTTAAGAACATAATAAAAATCAATAGTTAAAAAGAACAAAATAGCACAAGACCATTTTCCAGGAAGCCTGTAAAGATAGTGATATAATATCAAACGTATAAGCTCCAACGAATGGTTCTATAATTCATCAAGTAACAGAATAACCTTGACGAATTCTTCAAATTAGTATAATGGTATAAAAATATCCATTTTATTACAATACAATTTCTGCTTTAATGACATTAGGTATTTCTTTTCTGAACTTTAACATATTTCCTTCCAGGTACTAAACAATTTTATCATGCAATTTACACTGGTTTCCCAGTATTCTGTTTATTTCATTTGTGTGGTAGAAGCTTTTTGGTTCCTCGCGTAGACAAATGAGCAGTTTTATTGTTCTCGGTTTATAATACCTGCTGGAAAATCGATGTTCGAGCGAGTTATAATACTCAGATCCTGTGTGTTGTTTCACTTCTGTGAAATTAAAGGTTGAAATGTCGCTGCCTATTTAGGAGAATATCTCTGTGCTTATTATAAAGTCCCCGATAGATGACTCTCTGTTTATAGAGCATTTATCTATGAAGGTTCAAGTGTATGAAACATGAACCTCCAGCGCACGCGCGGAGCACGGTAGTAATCCACTACTTGTAGACAATGTGTGTTGCCATTCGGAAGGTGGAGCTGCTGGTCGGCTGTCCTAAGAATGGTTTTCCGTTGTCTTCCACTCTTCTGCACTAAGGCGAATGCCGGGACAGTCCCGATTTTAGGTCACCTTCTCCGCAGATCGCATCACCGAATCAAATCTCCCTGGCCGGAGGGATTAGGAGGTCCGCCATACCAGTTCAGGTTATGGAAAGGATTTAACTAACCCCCCCCCCCCCCCCTCACCTCCTGGTGTTGTGTCTGACCGAGCAAAGTGGGCTTCGGCTCAACAGCTGCTAGATTTACTAGCCTTGCATTTCAGCATTTGATACATTTTACAGCACGAGAGATATCCACGAATTTCAATTTCTATTGCTTAGTCCCTCAACGGCGAGCTGAAGTAGAAGGTAAGGCAAGGGTGTATTCTGCCCGAAGGCAGGTCCGAACCTCCGCAGAGGTGTGCTTGAGCCGGAGTTTACGTACGGTAGGGTGGCCAGTTCCTTTCCGCTCCTCCATTTCCTTACCCCCCCCCCCCAAACAGCGCGTGGCAACCCATCCAGATCTTGACCACGCCCAATGTTGCTTAACTTCGGAGATCACACGGGATCCGGTGTTTCAACACGGCTACGGCCGTTGGCAACTGAAGTAGAAATATTGTTTAATTGGCATGGTAATGAACTAACTGGCGATGGTGGAGGTGGCTGTCGAGATATTGTTATCAGCTGTTAAACCACGTGGCCATTAGTTGCAATTGATCATCAAGATAATGAAGGTTACTCGAAATGCGAAGAAAACTGTGAAGGAACGATCATGGAAAATGAGGACGAAGAGGAATCACGAAGGAGTTAGGGGGTTGAAAGCATAGACGTCGAATAACCAAATCCTTCTGTGTGTGGGCGGCAGAATTGCATCCACGGTATCCCCCGCCTGTCATAAAAGGCCGACCAGGGATCTCAACATGGGAGCGTGGGATGACGATCACGTTCCCCTAGCTGAGTCTGACATTGCTTCCACTTACTTGCGTCAGGCCCCAGTAGTACTTCTTTTTAAAACTGTAAATCACCACCACCACCACCACCACTACCACCACCACCTGGAATGACCTAATATCGCAAAACCAAAATAAATAGAATGTGATGGGCTGCATGTCCCAAGCCTCTTAAACTTATCAACAATAACATTACATTAATTGGCTATTGTTGCTAGATGACGTGTACTCAGTCGCGTCTGCTACCACTCACCTTCGCTAGATGGCATTAATGATGCAATTACAAAAAATAATCCGTCAGGGAAGATACACAGCAGCTATTCTGTTCATAATTTGGAGTTTCCATAAGTTTCCTGATATCTTCAAATATACATACTATACAATGACATTATTTGCAGACGATATCGCTGTGCTATCAGAATAAGGGATATGAATGGACTGCGCAAATAATGCTTAGTAAATATGGGGCTTCATCATCATCATCATCTGTTTACCCTCCAGGTTCGGTTCTTCCCTCGGACTCAGCGAGGGATACCACCTCTACCGCCTCAAGGGCAGTGTCCTGGAGCTTCAGACATTGGGTCGGGGGATACAACTGGGGAGAATGACCAGTACCTCGCCCAGGCGGCCTCACCTGCTATGCTGAACAGGGGCCTTGCGGGGGATGGAGAAGATTGGAAGGGATAGACAAGGAAGAGGGAAGGAAGCGGCCATGGCCTTAAGTTAGGTACCATCCCGGCATTTGCCTGGAGGAGAAGTGGGAAACCACGGAAAATCACTTCGAGGATGGCTGAGGTGGGAATCGAACCCACCTCTACTCAGGACTCACTCTACAGGCTGAGTGGACCCCGTTCCAGCCCTCGTACCACTTTTCAAATTTCGTGGCAGAGCCGGGAATCGAACGCGGACCTCCGGGGGTGGCAGCTAATCACGCTAACTACTACACCACAGAGGCGGACAAATATGGGGCTTCAAAGTAATAATATCCAGATAAATGTATTGTTAGTATGAAAGAAATCGAAAGATCAAACTCATAAATAAAGATAAAACTTATAAATTTCAGAATTAGTCAAGTGGATTAATATAGGTCCAGTTCCTTGGATGAATGGTCAGCCTAGTGGTCTTCGGCTCAGAATCTCCTGGGTTCGATTTCAGGCCGGGTCGTGGATTTTAACTGCACGTTGTTAACTCCTCTACCTCGGGGTCTGGGTGTTTTTGTCCATCTTAACACGCATCTTACTTTTTTATACAACTTATCATACTAAAGGCATCCGGTCGTCAAACTGGGCTAAATATATTTTTTTGCTAGTTGCTTTACGTCGCACCAACACAGATAGGTCTTATGGCGACGATGGGATAGGAAAAGGCTAGGAGTGTAAAGGAGTGGCCTTGGCCTTAATTAAGGTACAGCCCCAGCATTTTCCTGGTGTGAAAATGGGAAACGACGGAAAACCATCTTCAGGGCTGCCGTCAATGGGATTCAAACCCACTATCTCCTGGATACAAGCTCAAGCTGTGAAACTTATCAAGCTCAAGCTCAGCGATCCGAAGTAGTAATATTGTTTAATCAGCATGGTAACGACCTAACTGGCGATGGTAGAGAGATATAGTTATTAGCTGCTAAACCACGTGGCGATTAGTTCCAACTGATCAGGAAGATAATGAAGGTTACTCGAAGTGTGAAGAAAATTGTGAAGGAACGTGCCCTGACCGCACGGCTAACTCGCCCGGTGGCTAAACACATATAAAAAGTTGGCCACAGATATTTGGGAAAAGGATAAGAAAAAGGAAGAAGAGATGGATCAGTTTTGTTATTTATTCAGCTTGATTACAACCGATAACAGAACCGCAGCTACAATTAACAAGATGATAATGTTAGCAAAGGAACACATTCATTGACTAGCATTCATCTACATTTCAGATTCTGTTTTATTGGCGCATGTTCTCCGGACAGACCTGATGCAGGTCTCTCGAGCTGACTCCCGTAGAATCCAGTTTTAAGTAAGGCAGTTGAGAAATCTCTTCTTTCGGGTCTAAGTTTGTAAGAAGTGAGAGTTGGACACTAGCTAAACAAGATGTCGAACAGATTGAAGCCTTCGAAATATGAACTTTAAAGAAGAGTGCTCAAAATTGAGTGGACAGCAAAGAAATCAAAACAGAAAATTTTGCAGGTGACTGTGAAAAGGACTTGATTAATACTATGGAAAAAAAATTGCAAGTTAGAGGTTGGTTCTCATCCTCATTTTAATTTTCTGATTTCTTTTATCGCTGCCTGAGATTATTGGACGGCATTTTAATAATAATAGTTTTACATCCCACTAACTACTTTACGGGTCTCGGAGACGCTGGAGTGCCGGAATATTGTCCCACAAGTGTCCTTTTACGTGCCGATATATTTATCGGCATGAGGCTGACGTATTTGAGAACCTTCAAATACCACTGGACTCACCCAAGATCGAGCCTGTCAATTCGGACTCAGAGACGCATTTTTCATTTATCCTGTATTTAAAAAATTATAAAGTGATCTTTTAGATTTTGCTTGTAATTTGAGTAACTTGTATATGGCATTTATTCAGCTCTCATGTCGCTTCTTTTTCCTGGTCTTTATACCAATTATCTGGGGTCGGCAATAATGTGCATAAGCTCATTTTTACGATCGGATGCCCTTGCCGACGCCAACCCCTTGTGGTCACTGTTTCGTATTTCTGTGGCGGTTTATAGTGTTATAGGCCTACGTTATATGTACCTAAATGAAGATGTGTATGAATACGATCACAGAAATTCAGTCCCCGAGCTACAGAAATTAACCAGACGCGGTTAATATATCCATCCCGGCGGGGAATCGAACGCAAGACCCTATGAACCAAAGGCCACTGCACTGACACTGACCAATCAATTTTCAGCTCTTATGTCAACTTACCTTTATATAATAAATCGTGTTCGGCTGACTGGAATGTCTTTTTCACGAACATCACTTTCAATCCAACATGCCAAAATTACAGCCCCAAGAAGGCCACGGAGGGACCTCTAAGACTCATATCAGGAAACGCAATGAGATACATGGGAGTTAGATTATAGCTGGGCAACGTAACTCAGGGCCTGTAGATGATATAGGTCTCAGAGCACGGTTGAGACAACAGCTTTTCTTGACGTGAACAGCCTTCAATGATTTAATAGGTATGTGTAGAGTACAAGGAGGTGCAATCAGTATGAGAGTCCACGAACCATTTCTCACGCACTAGTGTCCTTGCACTCTGCTTCTCACCTGGAGAGGACGTCAGCCCAGTTTGATGACATTCTGCCCATGCAGGAAAGACAGATACTTCTCTGAATGAAACATATCGGATCATCACTAAGTGTTTAAAACCAGCACCAATAGATGAGTCAATCATAATTTTTGGCATCCGCCACTTTCATTAAGAGAGGTCGCAGCTGAAGTGGAGATCAGAAAATCAGTAGAGAGTTCCGGCACCTTCTGAATGGGCTACAACTATCTGTATAAAGATTGATATTACGAAGTAGTCTCCTGGCAACTACAGTACATATGGTAAAAAGACGACTCTTGTAGCAGCCAAAACTGTAAAATATTCTGCAAGATCAGAACATCTTAGCAAAAGAGATAATTTTATTTAGCTTATGGTACAAGTTAAGTACAAGTTAAGCCACGCACAAATTGATTTCGAATAACATGATGAAAAACGCAGCGAATAATTTACAAAACAAAATACATAATTTTTAAAAAGTCAAGATAAAACGCAAAGTGGAAATCGAGAGAGATGTGTGCAATACAGACAAATAGAAAGAAAATATTCAAAAATACAACAACACAGATAGTATGCAAAATATAAATACATAAATTAACAAATTGTGAACTAAAATGTCTAGTTGCTGCAGCTACGGAATAGCCGTTGTTGAGGCTAACAAAAGGTCATTGATGGTTCCTGAAAAAGCTGTATGTGGGAATCTGAAGGTGATGTGTCACATTGCCTGGAATTCTTCACTACAGCCACAGCTTGGAGAAGGTCGAAGCCCCAAGAATTTATCGCAGAGCCAGTTCTTCCATGTCCAGTGCGCACTCAGTTTAGTTGGACCCATACACCCCGCGGAAGATTCGGGTGGAAGTAGCTGTGGATCCCCATGTGCTGCCAGACAGCTTAAATAGGATGTTGTTTCTTGTACTTAGTTTGGCTGCAAGAGATATATACTGGATGACAGTGCTCGGTCCAGTGTTACACCCATATATTTGGGCTTTGGATTGTCCGGTAAAATGCTGTCATGGAGAATCACTTTCGAGGTAGTCTGAGCCAGTGTATTACTCAGATGAAAGCAAGATATTTTGTTTGTGCTAGGTGTCAGGCACCACTTTTAAATGAAATTAGTCAGTAAGCAGAGATCTTTCGTATCTTCAAGGCTGTTAAATATTTTGTGTCGGTTGGCTATGCGGATACCATCGGCATAGGAAAATTGTCTTTACACCGGTTCTGCGATGTCTGCGAGATAAACACTGAATAACAGAGGTGCTAATATGGAACCCTGCGGGAGTACATTGTTTAGTCTTTGCTCAGGATATTGTTCGTGACTACTTAAATTAGTATATCTGAAAGGATGCGACTTATTAGCAGAGGGTGAGAGAGAAGAGGGTTAACTTGGACACTCGTTTATCAACAAGATTGAGCTAAGAGGGTCAGCATAAAGTGAAGGTGCAATGTTGACTGGAAACATCAGTTTGATGCAGTGCTCCTTGCCACCCTTTACCACACTCGCCGTTTCATGACTGTGATCCACATCTGTTCTCAATCAGTCATTGTTAAAAGGAGACATGTGTCACTTCGATCAAAATGGAGGTATTTTCACATAACGAAGCACATTTTCGCGGAGATAACAACATATTAGGTTCGCTTGATCTCCTCTTGTTGATAAATAATATCCCGGGTATCTCAGTAGTACTTTCCCTGATCATACCGCTCTGCAGTCGGTTCAAATACCTCCAGGTAGTCCAGTCTTGATCGTATAGCGGGTTGTTTCTCGGCAGATTTGATCTCTTTTATACAGAGTGGTCGCTTTCCAGAAAATAATCCTGGACCCTTATAAAGAAACTAGGGAGGGCATTCTCACAAACTACGAGCACCTCAAGAGGTCAAAGGAGACAGAATAGCAGACCGAAACATTCAGAAGCATATATTTATATACTGCTTGATTAGGTTAAAGAATTCCTTACCACCATTTGACATGCTCGCTGTTTCATTAATGTGGCCCACGTCTGCTTTAAATCATTCGTTGTTGAAAGAGGATATGTATCACTTGTATCAAACTGGAGGTATTTATTGGTTCTTAATATGCATGAATCTATACCTTTCAGGGAGAAGATGATGTTGGTACATTGCTGTTTGAGTCATAAGTCCATAGACTGGTTTGGTACAGCTCTCTATGCCACCCTATCCTGTGCTAACCTTTTCATTTCTACATAACTACTACATCCTACATCTGCTCTAATCTGCTTGTCATATTCGTATCTTGGTCTACCCTACCGTTCTTACCACCTACACTTCTCTCAAAAACCAACCTGGGTGTCCTAAGATGTGCCCTATCATTCTATCTCTTCTTTTGGTCAAATTTAGCCAAATCGATCTCCTTTCGACAATTCGATTCAGTATATCTGCATTCGTGATTCTATCTACCCATCTCACCTTCAGCATTCTTATGTAACACCACATTTCAAAAGCTTCTATTCTCTTCCTTTCTGAGCAAGTTTCACTTCCATACAATGCCACGCTCCAGATGAAAGTCTTCGAAAACACATTTCTAATTCCTATATTAGTGTTCGAGGTGAACAAATGTCTTTCCTCTTTACTTCTGCCATCAATAGTTATTTTTCTATCCAAGTAACAATAGTCATCTACTTCCTTTAAGACTTCATTTCCTAACCTAATATTTCCTGCATCACCTGACTTTGTTCGACCGCACTCCATTACATTTGTTTTCGACTTATTTATTTTCGCCTTGTATTCCTTCCACAAGACTCTGTCCATACCATTCAGCAATCTCTCCAGATCTTTTGCAAAGTCAGATAAAATAACAATATCATTGGCAGATCTCGGGGTTTTGCTTTCCTCTCCTTGAACATTGATACCCTTTCCAAATTTCTCTTTGATTTCCATTATTGCCTGTTCTATGTAAACATTGAAAAGGAGAGGGGACAAACTGCAGCCTTGCCACACTCCTTTCTGGATTGCTGCCTCTATTTCCAAGCCCTCGTTTCTTATCTCTGCAGACTGATTTTTGTATAGATTGTAGATAAACTCCTTTCTCCGTATCTGATCCCGATTACCTTCAGAATCTCAAACAACGTTATAGAGTGCCTTTTCTAGATCTGCGAACGCCATGTACTTGGGCTTTTCTTTCTTAATTCGGTACTCTAAGATCAGACGTAAAGTCAGGATTGCTTCACGTGTTCCCACATTTCTTCTGAAGCCAAATTGATCTCCTCCCAACTCATTTTCAACTTGTCTTCCCATTCTTCTGTAAATAATACGTGTTAAAATTTTGCAGGTGTGAGATGCTAAACTAATGGTGCGGTAGTTTTCACACTTGCCAGCACCGGCTTTCTTGGGAAGAAGTATAACAACATTCTGCTCTTCTTCTTCTGTATCATACATGTTACACAACCTCTCCGTGTTGGTTTCTCCTAAGGCAGTCAGTAATTCTGAGGGTATGTCATCAATTCCCGGTTCTTTGTTCCTACTTATGTGTCTCAAATCTCTGTCGAATATACACTGACTGACAGAGCAAATGCAACACCAAGAAGGAGTGGTTCGAAAGGGATGAAAGTTGGGGAAAAAACAGAGACGGCACGGACGAATAATTGATGTTTATTTCAAACCGATATGCAGGTTACACAATGCGCACGGCATCGACTCAGTAGGATGTAGGACCACGGCGAGCGGCGATGCACGCAGAAACACGTCGAGGTACAGAGTCAATAAGAGTGCGGATGGTGTCCTGAGGGATGGTTCTCCATTCTCTGTCAACCATTTGCCACAGTTGGTCGTCCGAACGAGGCTGGGGCAGAGTTTGCAAACGGCGTCCAATGAGATCCCACACGTGTTCGATTGGTGAGAGATCCGGAGAGTACGCTGGCCACGGAAGCATCTGTACACCTCGTAGAGCCTGTTGGGAGATGCGAGCAGTGTGTGGGCGGGCATTATCCTGCTGAAACAGAGCATTGGGCAGCCCCTGAAGGTACGGGAGTGTCACCGGCCGCAGCACATGCTGCACGTAGCGGTGGGCATTTAACGTGCCTTGAATACGCACTAGAGGTGACGTGGAATCATACGCAATAGCGCCCCAAACCATGTTGCCGCGTTGTCTAGCGGTAGGGCGCTCCACAGTTACTGCCGGATTTGACCTTTCTCCACGCCGACGCCACACTCGTCTGCGGTGACTATCACGGACGGAACAGAAGCGTGACTCATCGGAGAACACGACGTTCCGCCATTCCCTCATCCAAGTCGCTCTAGCCCGGCACCATGCCAGGCGTGCACGTCTATGCTGTGGAGTCCATGGTAGTCTTCTGAGCGGACGCCGGGAGTGCAGGCCTCCTTCAACCAATCGACGGGAAATTGTTCTGGTGTCTTGCACATGCTGAAGAATGGCGGTTGACGTGGCGTGCGGGGCTGCCACCGCTTGGCGGCGGATGCGCCGATCCTCGCGTGCTGACGTCACTCGCGCTGCGCCTGGACCCCTCGCACGTGCCACATGTCCCTGCGCCAACCATCTTCGCCACAGGCGCTGCACCGTGGACACATCCCTATGGGTATCGGCTGCGATTTGACGAAGCGACCAACCTGCCCTTCTCAGCCCGATCACCATACCCCTCGTAAAGTCGTCTGTCTGCTGTAAATGCCTCCGTTGACGGCGGCCTGGCATTCTTAGCTATACACGTGTCCTGTGGCACACGACAACACGTTCTACAATGACTGTCGGCTGAGAAATCACGGTACGAAGTGGGCCATTCGTCAACGCCGTGTCCCATTTATCGTTCGCTACGTGCGCAGCACAGCGGCGCATTTCACATCATGAGCATACCTCAGTGAAGTCAGTCTACCCTGCAATTGGCATAAAGTTCTGACCACTCCTTCTTGGTGTTGCATTTGCTCTGTCAGTCAGTGTATAAAGGAAAGGGAAAATCGAGTTGCCTAGATTCGTACCGTGGAATTGCCTTAGAAAGTAATATCTTTAAACTCTTCACCAGGTTACTAACAACGAGACTGATATAAGAGGTAGACCACGCTTTACCGGAAGAGCAATTCGGCTTTCGACGAGAGAGATCTACAATGAATGCGATAAAGAATCTGATTGAAGACATAACGGATACCCTCAGACATCCAAAAGGGAAACTTTACGCGATCTTCGTAGACTACAACAAAGCGTTCGACCTAGTGGACAGGGAAAAGCTACTGAAGAAACTGGGAAACATAATAGGATATATGAATCCTTTAACGAACATCATTAGGACCATTCTTGCTTACAATTACATCTCTGTAAACGATAACGTCTCTATCTCGAATCCCATAACGCAAATGAACGGAGTGCTACAGGGTGATCCAATGAGCCCCATACTCTTCAATATAGCGGTCTCAGACCTAATACCCACTATAAAGGGCGAAGGCGACGAGGTACATATATACATATATGCAGATGACATGGTACGCGTATCAAGAAAACACGAAAAACTACAGGCTGCTTTCAACAAGCTGAACATTTGGGCAGAGGACA
Organism: Anabrus simplex; assembly: GCF_040414725.1. NCBI lineage: Eukaryota > Metazoa > Arthropoda > Insecta > Orthoptera > Tettigoniidae > Anabrus > Anabrus simplex. Next base: position 1,427,299,360 of record NC_090265.1, read on the forward strand.
ATAAATTCAGAATTAATCGACAAAAGACGGTACAGATGATCTTCCGCAAGGGAGGCAGAACAGCATTAAAAGAGAAAATTCAGTATGAAAATGGAGGAGAAACTATGCCAATAGTAAACAACTTTAAATATTTGGGCATTACAATACAGACGTCAGGAACTACTTATACCAGACACATCAAGGACAGAGTGGCCGCGACCGTAATAGCAATGAATGACATCTTGATCTTACGCAAACTTTCGGTTGAAGTCGCTATGAAATTGTTCCATGCAAAAATATCTCCGATAATGACGTATGGACTAGAATTGATATGGGAACATCTAACTAAAGTAAATATTCGAGACATTGAAAGTGTAAAAGCAATCTACATGAAAAAGGTATTATGTTTGTCCAAATTCGCTCCTTCAAGACTATGTTACGAGCTGACAAGAGAACTCTTCTATACAGAAGAACTACGCTACAAACTAATATTGCCGTCTACAGATGCATTCAACCAGTTACAAACAGCTGCAAACTAAGAAGGGAGATACATGGGAAACATTAAACACCACAGAGGCTATGACCAGTACGGATTGGATGAAGGCAAACTATGAACTCAGGCACATAGTGACTAGATTAGCAACACACGGTTTCGTCATCGTGTGTGTGCCTACAAAACTTTTCACAACCCGAGAAAGGAATGTATATGTGTACTGTGCGAGAAGACTTGCGACTTATAGGCTATCATGTTGTGACGTGTACTAAAAGACAGATGGGACTAGCCAAATTCTGTTTGATGTAATTAGTCATGTAAACATATTTTAATGGCCATTGGCTGCAGTAAAATCTTTATTAAATCTCTGTCTATTTCTGACCTCAAAATTGGGTCTCCCATGTCATTAGCATCAACAGCTTCTTCTTGCTCCAGAACACTATCATCTACTTCTTTACCTTGGTACAACTGTTGGATATGTTCCTGCCATCTTTCTGACTTGTCTTCTTTCACTAGAAGTGTTTTTTCCATCTGAGCTTTTAATATTCATACACCTACTTTTCCTTTCTCCAAAGGTTTCCTTGATTTTCTTGCATGCAGCGTCTACCTTTCCTAGGGCCATACAATCTTCAACATCCTTGCACTTCTCTTTCAGCCATTCTTCCTTAGCTGCCCTGCACTTGCTTTCTACTTCATTCTTTATTCGCCTGTATTCTTTTCTGCCCTCCTCGTTTTTTGCATTCTTGTACTTTCGTCGTTCGTCAATCAGGTCTAGTATTTCTTGAGTTATCCATAGTTTCTTAGGTGATCTTTCCTTTCTTCCTAACTTTTCTTCAGCACCCTTACTGATCTCATTCTTCATAACTATCCATTCTTCCTCTACTATGTTTCCTTCAGCCTTTTCATTCACTCCCTGTGATACGTCTTCCTTGAAACAATCCCTCACACTGCAGTATTTTCTTTCAACTTATCTAGATCCCATCTCCTTGCATTCCTTTCTTCAATTTCTTCAACTCCAGATGGCATTTCATGACCAACAGATTGTGGTCAGAGTCCACGTCTGCTCCTGGGAAAATCTTGCAATCCAACACCTGGTTTCTAAATCTCTGCCTAATCATAATGAAGTCTATTTGATACCTTCCAGTGTCTCCAGGTCTCGTTCATGTATACAGCCGTCGCTTTTGCTGTTTGAACCAAGTGTTAGCCAGGACTAATTTGTGATCGGTGCAGAATTCAACCAGCCGGCTTCCTCTCATTCCTTTGTCCCAATCCGAATTCTCCTAGTGTATTACCTTCTCTTCGTTGGCGTACCACTTCATTCCAGTCTCCCATCACAATTAGAGCCTCATCAAATTCTACATACTGTATTAAATCTTCTATATCTTCATAGGCCTATATTCTTTCGATTTCTACATCATCCGCTAAACTAGTAGGCATATAGACCTGCACTATTATGGTGGGCATTGGCTTGGTCTCTATCTTGACCACAATAATCCGTTCATTTTAGCTTACCCGCTGCCCTATTTTCTTATTAATTATTAAAATTACTCCTGCATGTCCCCTGTTTGATTTTGGATTGATAATTATGTAGTCGCCTGACCAGAAATCCTGCTCTTCCTGCAAACGTACTTCACTTATACCAACTACATCTAACTTTAGCCTATCCAATACCAAAGAGTCCTCCAAGAAAGGTAGCAACGGTGCGGTTCTACCTTTACCAACTATGAAAGCTTATCCATGGGGACTAATTCCAATCAATGAAATGAAGTTAGATGATTCAGCAGCACTTTCTCCTTACGTTATTGGGATTCCTACGCCAAGTTGCAACATTGGGCAGGATGACGTACGGAAAAAGTTCAGGTACAAGGCAAAGACAGTGGTGATGGAACTGGTGTGGTGGAAGTGGTGTCCTGAGGCACTGAGAACGTCAGATGGCTGTAAAACATTCATCCAAAATTTATTTGTGAGAAATTTTAAAAAAACTGGGAACCAAGTCGAGTGATTCGTTTGAGTTTTTATCTCTATATAAGTCAATATCATTTCCGCTTATTTGTCTTGCCAGGCGGCCCCGTGGTGTAGGGGTAGCGTGCCTACCTCTTACCAGGAGCCCCGGGTTCGATTCCCGGCCAGGTCAGAGATTTTTACCTGGACCTCAGGGCTGGCTCGAGGTCCATTCAGCCTACGTGATTAGAATTGAGGAGCTATCTGGCGATGAGATAGCGAGCCCGGTCTAGAAAGCCAAGAATAACGGCCGAGAGGATTCGTCGCACTGACCACACGACATTCCGTAATCTGCAGGCCTTCGGGCTGTGCAGCAGTTGCTTGGTAGGCCAAGGCCCTTCAGGGGCTGTAGTGCCATGGGGTTTGGTTTGGTTTGGTTTGGTTTGGTTTGGTTTGGTTTGGTTTGGTTTGGTTTTATCTTGCCAGGTGCGCTCATTCTTTCATATTCTAACCATGACGAACATTAACCAAGTAATAGCAAAAAAACGTCTTTTTTTTACAAACCATTGTTAAAACGGGATATGTGTCATTGTTCAAATGTTTGTCATAGTGGTATACACACATACCGCATATGCTTTTGCTGAAGTAACAAAACATTTCCAAGCATATTTCCTTTGCATGTCCAAATGACTGTGTAAGATAAGAAAATGAAGTGATTAATACAATTCCCTCAAAATATTGGTTTTGTAACAGATTCCCTTTCAACAACGACATTATTTGTCATATTCATTCTTTGGTCTCTTCCTTCCATTCTTATCCAACTCAATTCCATATAAAACTTACAGACTAGTCGGGCTGAGAGACTCAGATTGTTACGGCGCTGACTTTCTGGGCCCAAGTTGACAGGTTCTATTCCAACTCAGTCCGGCGGTATTGGAAGGTGCTCAAATGTGTCAGTCAGAATTCCTGCACGACAAAATTCCGGTGTCTCCGGAAACCATAAAACTAGTTAGTGGGACGTAAAACCAATAACAGTATTATTATTATTATTATTATTATTATTATTATTATTATTATTATTATTATTATTATTTTATTTTATTTTATTTTATTTTAAGATTAGAGTACATCTTCTTAACATACATTATATTGCCGGACGCGGATACCCCTTGCTGTTTTTTTCCAAAAAGGCCGGCTCGGATTGTTCTGTCTCCATCTCTGACCTTCAACGGAAGTTCTCTCCAATAGTTGACAAGGATGGCTGACAATTGGTTTGTACAGTACGCTATGGATTTCGGCGGTCCCTATCACTTAATTTCTTAGGCCTACCAGAGTGATAATTGGGTTCAGAGATTTCCTGACCTTTCCACTTCACAAGAAATCACTAAAAGTGAATCTGGGCACATGTAACTCCCGTGAAATCTTTCTGACAAAATGCCCGAACTTGTGGGCTCTTACTATCACGCTCCGTTCTAACTCAATCAATTTTCTACGTGGACTTATTCTGACAGAAAACAGATGTCGACGCAGTGTGTCTGCACCTCCGATCCATAGCCGGACGTCACACAGAGTGCGTTCAGTGAAGAGTCCGCAGTGTACCTCTTCTAACCAACTTTCGCAAAATTTCTTACTTCTCGTGAACTCAGTTCAGTGTCTCCAATTTTCTGACATCTATCCAAGTATAATAGTCATGTACGACACCACATTCAAGTGCTTCTATTATTTCCTTTTCTGCATCAGGTTAAGTTCACGTATCAATCCCATACAGTATCATGCCCCACATATAGAAAAATAATAAAAATAGGTCTAAATAAGCATTGCAAATACAGTAGATCGAATGGAAGGCATCTTTATTACACAACTAAGAGATTTTTTTAAAAAATTCCTATGCCGTACCAATTCCTGTAATTCTATCTCCCGAACTTTTAATTCCTATGAAGTATTCAGAGATTCTCAGAAATGGGGTGCTTTTTTAATATTTTCTCTTTAAAGTATATAACTTTAGCTGTATTCTACACACAACGAACGGGAACATGTTCTAGCCATAGACATGATGACATTATTTATACGACTGACATTCAGACAAGCCCATGCTTCCAAGACATTATCCGGCACATATTTTGTATTCCAAGCCCGTCATACGACCTCCCTTTCTTTCGAACTTAACAGAAACAACACAATTATATTTTTTATGTATTTCCCAACCTGGAACTCTGTTTGAATTCTAAGTGATACAATATATGAAACAAATCAAGTAGTTGCTAGAAAGTAATAAACAGACGTCTCTTAACAAAAACCACTTAATCTACTGTATAGTGATTATTTGTCTGATCGTGAAGCTCTTGAACACAGTGATTTCAACACATATACGTCATAACTTCTGTGGGTGGGGGCGGAAGAACTCATCCATCGTATCCACTGCTGTCGTAAGAGGTGACTCACAGGGGATCGCAGGGGCTCCCGACTATGGATCTTATGCTGATGACCACGGGGCCCTTAGCCGATTCTGGCATTACTTTCACTGAGCGAGTTGGCTAAGCGGTTCGAGGAATTTAGCTGTTAGCTTGCATTGGAGAATTAATACGTTCGTGCCCCACTGTCAGCAGTCCTGAAGATGGATTTCTGTAGTTTCCCATTTTCACATTCGGCAAACCTTAATCAAGACCGCGATCACTTCTAGTCCTTTGTATCCCATCGTTGGCATAAAGGCTAGTACCCACCTAGCGACAAAGTTGCGGGACATTGTATGGGGACAGTTGCGAGACACGGTCGCTAGAACTGTTGCGATACATTGTCCCGCGTCCACATCTATAGAGCCAGTTGCACCACAGGAATCGGCGCGAAATGGCACAAGAAATTGCTTTATGTGTTTTTAATGTTGTGAATCTTTTCACCATCTCTTGTATGGACATAGTGAACTTTTCAGCCAGAGACTCCATTGCTTCCCTCCTTTCGTCTCTGTTTTTATACTCTGTAGATATACCATCCCAAAGACAAGGAAGGGTGTGTAAATCCTCAATGATTTTTAGAGTAGTTTCCATCGCAAAACAACAGAACACGAAACACAACACCAACACGTGGCGACTATCTGGCATCGGCGTGTCCCGGTACTTTGTCTCGCGACACGTCCAGACTACATCATATTGCGCAACATTTGTATCATGTATCCCATTTCGAATGGGAGACCTGCGACATGCACCTTTTGTATCGCAACAGTCCCAAACACGGAAAAAATGTCGCAGGAGATTCCTGGGACTTGTCGCGATACACGTGTTCCGCAACTTTGTCGCTTGGTGTGTACTAGCCTTAAGACCTGTCTGTGTCGGTACGACGAAAACAAACAGCGTTGCTTTCACCTACTTGTATCAGTCTCCTCGCGTTTTATATTCGACCTCTCTTGATCAACTCTTGTTTTCTTCCGATCCCAGCGGTATTTGGTTTGCGAGGCCTAGGGAGCGTATAATTGTCATGCCCTTTGTGGAGCTCCCCTTCTTTAAACCACGCTTCATTCGTCAAGGGACAGAACCGCTTCAACGTTCTCTTATGATTAACACGTAATAATGAATACATCCCTCCGCACAGGATTAGCGTTAGAAAGGACAACCAGCCGTAAAATAGGAACGAGTCCACCGGCGTGTGCGACACAGCACCCGCAATCCCACCAGGGTGTAAGAAAAGTGGTAGGAGAAGATAGTTACCCAGTTGTCCTTCCTCCTAAATCAATAGTCACCACAGAAAGTACGTCATATCAAACAGTTTTCTTCTGATAGTAAGCTTACCATTTCTCCCACGTTTGAGTGAATTCTCGATGCACTATAATGCTTTTTGGGACCATTTACTTCAATGGCTGGCTCAATAGTGTCTTAGATGGGGGCACCTGGGTTCGGTTTCCGGCTCGATCAAGGATGCAAATCTTGTTCTAAAGCAGTGGTTTACAACACGTTTCAGTCTAGGAGCACCTTTTAGGATATACGTTCATTACGTAGGACGAATAATAATGTTATTGGTTCTATGTCCCACTAACTACTTTTGACGGCTTTCGGAGACGCCGATGTGTCGCAATGTTGTCCCGCAGGACATTTTTACGCACCAGTAAATCTACTGACACGAGGCTGACGTATTTTATCACCTCCAAATACCACCGGACTGAGCCAGGATCGAACCTGCCAAGTTGGGGTCAGAAGGCCACTGCTTAAACCTTCTGAGTCATACAGCCCGGCTCACGAGGACTAATATTCACCTAGCACATAGTGTATAACCCTACTATTTGACTATCGACATGATACTGTATACGCTTTTGGGGTTATGCAGTGTCAAGAAAATAAGGTGAAATTCTTTACGTTTCGTAGAGAACTGTGCTCTGCGTCGTCAGTAGAAAATCTCGAATGTCCACGAGAAAAGCTTCTTACACAATGACATTTTGAAATTTAGACGTTATAATAGAAGTGGAAATGGTACGTCCATTCGCCACCAGATGGCTCTCCGGACGTGGCACAGCGCTAGCGTTCGAAGCGGAAGCTGACCGAACCATCAGAATCAGTCTAAGAGAGTCGCATATCATGTGTACGTAACGTTCAGCTTCCGCTTCGAACGCTAGCGCTGTGCTACGTCCGAAGAGCCATCTGGTTATGAATGAACGTACCATTTCCACTTCTATTATAACTCTAAATTTCAAAAAGTCGTTGTTTAAGAAGCCTTTCTCGTGGACAGTCGAGATTTTCTTCTGATGACGCAGAGCACAGTTCTCTGCGAAACGTAAAGAATTTCACCTTATTTTCTTGACACGGCATAAGCCTAAAAGCCTATCCAGTATCATTTCTATAAGTACGTGCCGTGAAAGCATCAATGGCAATATTTGACTATCATTTAGATTTTTACACATGTGAAGTATGCTATGTTTCTGTCAAAGATTTTAATATTTACTCTACTCTCACTGAATACATTTACAGAATGAAAGAAACAAACAAAGTAAGCAAGACATTTTGAAACGAACCCATATTGTAAATTCATAATATACCCTCACATTCTAGTACTTAAAATCATCGTAAGGTTTCAAAATCAAAAATATCACAAGGGGCAGCAAAATATATAGGCCTATTCGAATGAAAGGGATGAGAAATTTACTTTTCAGATATAAAGAGCATGTTTACGGACAAATAATATGAAATCATCTTCTGGAGTTCCAAATCTCTCATTATGATTTACTATCTACTGTACTAATCATTTTGTAGGTATCGCTTGTGAAGCAAAGAAGACTCAGATGTAGACATCCAGTCATTTTCCCACTCCCTAAAAGCTTTCCTAGAAGATAAATTCAATATTTCAGCTCATGGAATGAAAACTGGCAACAATTCCCTTCACAGTGTCGAAGTATACTCTGCATCCTGAAGAAACCATCTGGTTTTGATCAGCCCCGAGCGATAGGGACGACCAAATACTGGGACGACCCTCAACCAAATCCGCTCTGGCCATGGAATGTGCGGAAAATCCCTGAATAAGTGGGGCAAAATACTCTCATCGTAAAGTGTCTATAAGTCTGAGGAGCAAACAGTTCGACATATGGTGACCGAATCCAAAAGAAAACGAAAAAACTGTCATACCGCGAAGACTTAGGTGATTTTCTGAGAGCGTCGGCTAGTGCAGTAGATCTAAATGCTTGTATGCAGAATGTATATTTAATGTAGGAACCTACATTTATAGGTTACGCTGGAGACTCCAGTGATTCGGCTGTACCCGAACTGGTTCCTGATCCCATTCGTTGGTTCCCAACCATTTTCGGAAAACAATCTACTTTGTTCCCAAACTATTGAAGGGCCAGTGTAGGAATTGGTTCCCCAGTAAATAACACATACCTTCCCATTCTAACAGGCTGAAAACCGACTTCTGCTACGGTAGTGGGTATGCTTAAAATGTTGTTACGCAGTACCAAAATTAATTCCACACTTTCGAAGAAAAATATTTAACTATAGTCTAAAATTATTTTTAAGTCGTGGATGGTAATTTTTTAAAACAGACGTGTTATAAGAATGAATACCTAGTTACATTACCTTCTTTTAACCTCTCACTTCTACTTCTAATCTTCTTTTGCAGTTAGTGTTTTGGGCCTGGTCTCTTTCTTTGCTCCGTAACTTGATGTAAGTGTCGCACTGAATTCCCATGAGGGCATTTATTAATTGGAATGCACTGAGGTGTGGAACGTAAAGCTGTCCATTCAGTTTGCCGCGAGAATATTTACATCAAATAATGGTATGTTCTGCCAACCCCGCAATGGGTAGCGTGCCTACCTCCTCCCCGGAGGCCTCGTGTTCGATTCCCGGCCAGGGCAGGGATTTTTACCTATATCTCAGGGCTAGTTTGAGGTCCACTCAGCCTACATGATTACAATTGCGGAGCTATCTGGCGGTGAGATAGCGGCCCCGATCTAGGAAGCCAAAAATAACGGCCGAGGGGATTCGTAGTCCTACCACACGACACCTCGTAATGTGCAGGCCTTCGGGCTGAGAAGTGGTCGCTTAGTAGATCATGGCTCTTAGAGGTGTTGCACCATGGGGTGTGGATTGGTTTAGTGATATGTTCTGACTAACTTTAGAATTCAGTCTGCAACATCATAAGCATCAAATACACGATCGAACACGTAATCTGGTTTGGTAACCATTAGACCCTCGACAAAACGTGATTCATTTTAAAAACATTCAAGCTATTCAGGCCTTTTCAATCGTGAAATGTCCGGCTCCATGGCTAAATGGTTAGCTTGCTGCCCTTTGGCCACAGGGGCCTCGGGTTCGATTCCCGGCAGGGTCGGGAATTTTAACCTTAATTGGTTAATTTCGCCGGCACGGGGGCTGGGTGTATGTGTCGTCTTCATCATCATTTCATCCTTATCATGACGCGCAGGTCGCCTAAGGGAGTCAAATCAAAAGACCTGCATCTGGCGAGCCGAACTTGTCCTCGGACACTCACGGCACTAAAAGACATACGCCATTTCATTTCAATCGTGAAATTACCACCGTTTCGCCCCAGTGTAGCAGTATCATCATCAGTTGGTTTGCTACTCCTTTCCAAGACTGTTTCCGATCAATGTGTCCTTCAAACGTGTGTGAACTTGCATACTGTATGAGTTTATGTAAATTAAGGCTAAAACGTTTAAAATGAAACATTATTTCAATTTATTATTGTTACTCCATAGGGGCTACCTAGCCGACGCAGTAAAGGCGTGCCTCGTTTCACCCGGAAGGACACGGGTTCGATTCCCCGGCATGAAGTCGAAAATTTAAGAAACGATATTTCCATTTCCAGAGGTGCACATGGACCTGAGGTCCACTCAACCAACACCAAATATGAGTACTAGGTTAATTCCTGGGGGCAAAGGCGGCCGGGCGTAGAACTAACCATTCAACCCCATCAAGTGCCGAGGTTACTACGGATAGTGGAAGCCTTTACCTTCCGCCCCTCGAAGGATCTTCATGGCCTGTACGGGGATGACTTTGCGTTTGTTTTCTATTCTTTTTACTCATTCCGTTAGGGCGCGTCTCGTTGATTTCACCGAGTCGTTGAACTCCGGAAGTTCTGCTTCGGAAACAACTCAAGCTCCGGAAGCTCGGCTTTGGAACCAACTCGAGATCCGTAAGTTCGATTTCGGAACCAACTCAAACTCCGGAAGTTCCACTTCGCAACCAACTCGAGCTCTGGATGTTCTGCTTCGGAACAAACTCGAGCTTCGGAAGTTCCACTTCGCAACCAACTCGAGCTCCGGATGTTCTGCTTCGGAACTAACTCGAATCCGTAAGCTCGGCTTCGGAACCAACTCGAGCTCCTCCGGAAGTTCTGCTTCGGGACCAACTCGAGCTCCGTAAGCTCGGCTTCGGAACCAACTCGAGCTCCGTAAGTTCCGCTTCGAAACCAACTCGAGCTCCGTAAGTTCGGCTTCAGAACCAACTCGAGCTCCGTAAGTTCCGCTTCGGAACCAACTCGAGCTTCGGAAGCTCAGTTTCGGAACCAACTTGAGCTAAGCAAGTTACGTTTCGCAGCCAACTCGAGCTCCGGAAGTTCGATTTCGTAACCAAATCGAGCTCCGGAAGTTCCGCTTCGGAAACAACTCGAGCACCGGAAGTTCACTTCGGAAACAACTCTAGCACTGGAAGTTCCGCTTTGGAACCAACTCGAGCTCCGGAAGTTGCGCTTGAACCAACTCGAGCTCCGGAAGTTTGGTTTCGGAACCAACTCGAGCTACGGAAGTTCCGCTTCGGAACCAACTGGAGCTACGAAAGTTCCGTTTCGCAGCCAACTCGAGCTCCGGAATTTCCGCTTCGGAACCAACTCGAGGTCCGGAACTTCCGCTTCCGAACCAACTTGAGCTCCGGAAGTTCCGCTTCGGAAACAACTCGAGCACCGGAAGTTCCGCTTCGGTACCGAGTCGAGCTCCGGAAGTTCCGCTTCGGAACCAACTGGAGAATTACAGGTGATTCTGTTACTGATCTTATCTGCAGTGTGTGTCTAGACAAATGCCATACGTTTAATAATAATAATAATAATAATAATAATAATAATAATAACAATAACAATAATAATAAAGCACTAGTTTGCATCTCTATAAGAAAACTTAGCAAATACAATTCGTACACAAATGTGGACATTTGTAGTGTAGAATTATTGGACCTACAGCAATGACAATTCAGCCAACCCCGCATTCTAGGGAAAGCCAGCCTGCCTCTTACACTGAGCCCCTAGTTTCGATTCCCGAACAGTACCGGTTTTTTTAAATCTGGATCTGAGGGTTGGTTCGAGGTCTACTCAGCCTACGTGAGAATAATGTTGAGAAACTATTTGGCAGTCAGATAGTGGCCCCTTTGTAGAAAGCCAAGATTAACGACCAAGGAGAATCGTCGCGCTGACCACGTGTCACCTCGAAATCTGCAGACCCTTAGGCCGAGCAGTTGTCGTTTGGCAGGCCAAGGCTCTTCGGGTTTAATGTCACAGTATGTGGGAAAATTAATAATATAATTATTTCAAGAAATATACGGAAATAACCGTACACCCTCTTCACAAAACTCTGATCCTGCAGTCATTCGTAAATCAGCTGCTTAGTGAGGTGCACAGATAAAACTGTAATTGTCTTAGCTTGTAAGATCAAACAGGTTCCCTCGTGCTAGAACCAACCTTTTTACGCAAAGGATATCCAAGAAATCAGACAGCTTAGTCCTTGCTTTCGTGTTACACTCTGTACTGAAGAAGAAGATTATTCAAAGAATTGTGCTGTCAGATTATACTGTATTACCTAGGAAGGGCTGTATAGGTGTAACGTAATCTTTTCTTATTTTCTGCATCGTCGTTCGTCATGTGTAGAAAGTAAACCGGGAGTAATAGAGGACATTAACATTGTATTCTTCTCAACTCAAATCAACTATTATTTTTTTCAATTTGCTTCATGTCGCACCGACACCGATAGGTCTTATGGCGACGATGGGATAGCAAAGGGCTAGGGGTGGGAAGGAAGCGGCACAGGCCTTAATTGAGGCACAGACTTATCATTTGCCTGGTGTAAAAATTGGAAACCACGGAAAACCATCTTCAGGGCTGCCGACACTGGGGTTCGAAGCCACTATCTCCCGAATGCAAGCTCACAGCTGCGCGGCCCTTTGCGCGACCACTTATTCGCTCACAACTCAATTCAAAGACCAAACCAAACCTAACGGCGCTACAACCCTGTCGACCGCGACTGTTGTTCAGCGTGAAGGCCTGCAAATTACAGGGTGCCACGTGGTCAGCACGACGAATCCCTTCAGGTTTCTAGACCGGTACCACTAACTTACCATCAGACATATCCTCGTTGTTCTCAAGTAGGCTTAGTGGACCTCAAAGAAGCCCTCGGGTCCAGGTGACAATCCCTTAACTTGCCGGGAATCGATCCCGGGACCTCCAGGTAAGAGACAGGCTCGTTACCCCTAGACCGCGGAACTGATGAGGCCACCAAGGAGTTTTGATGGCCACTGAAATCACGAAGACAAGCTTTAAGAAAAATAAGTAACATTTTTACACACACATTTGAAGTGTTTTGACCTAATATCAACGTATGTCAAATTTCATTAACAGGCAGAAATTAAAATATATTTTTCCTCACATTTCGACATTGAATCTAAAGAGAACATGGCATCGTAATTTACACAATCTTGGCTCAGTTTGCTGGTATCTGAAGGTGTTCGAATATTCTGGAATGCGACAAGCCACCTCTAAGTCTCCGGTCCGTTTCGTGTTTACCGGATGGTGGCTAATTTCTGGTTTTGTCCGACGTGCAGAACTATGAGCATCATCATAGTAACTCATGTCCCTAATACAGTCATTTCAAAGTAAGTGTAGTCTGGCTCCATGGCTAAATGGTTAGCGTGCTGGCCTTTGGCCACAGGGGTCCCGGGTTCGATTCCCGGCAGGGTCGGGAATTTTAACCATAATTGGTTAATTTCGCTGGCACGGGGGCTGGGTGTATGTGTCGTCTTCATCATCATTTCATCCTCATCACGATGCGCAGGTCGCCTACGGGAGTCAAATCAAAAGACCTGCATCTGACGAGCCGAACTTGTCCTCGAACACTCCCGGCACTAAAAGCCATACGCCATTTCATTTCAAAGTAAGTGTGTTGACTCTCCTAGCTGAGTCGGTTAACGCACCTGTCTGGAGAGCGAGAGCTGAGTGTCTCAGACGGTACAGAGGTGGTGGCTTTTTGAGCCCAAGTTGGCAGGGTCTAGTCTGGCTCAGTCCGGTTGTATTTAAAGGTGCTCAGATATGTCAGCCTTATGTCACAATATTTACCGGAACGAACAAGAACCCCCGTGCCACGTCAGCGACTCCAAGAAAAATGAAAGAAGTTAGTTTGGCGTAAAACTAACAACATTATTACTAGAGATAATCACATATTAGCACGAAATTATCGGTTCTTACTGTAAGTTATGAATATAATGGCCAAAAGTCAATTTAAACTATAATTGACAGAAAGTCTATACTTTCACTAATGCTAAGACCATGACCCACAGTTCAATAAGCACTGAGAAACTGTTCAACAAGTAGCACCAGGTGGCAAATAATACTGGAGTCAACCCTCATCATTTCATTGTCCTCTTCGATTTGTGTACTCATGAATAATCTGTATTTAACTATTCTCCCGCTGTACAGGCACCTTCATTTGCATGTATGTAGTCACAGGTGTGAATCACAATGACCTTCCAAGCTTTACGTTGGACTCCCATGAATCACTCCAAGTCGCGCCTGTTCGTAAGGTGTGGTCCCTGATTGGCTGGCACAACCATTTTCAGAATTGTCATTTATCATTGATGATTTATAATTGACGCACCAACTCCTTGTCTAACGGTTAGCATTGATAGCTGCTTTTCGAGAGGTTTCTGGTTCGTTCCAGGATTTTAAGACATTAGACGATTTGCCTGAACTAGACATGTCAATCGAGGAGCTGTTTCCCCTGAACAGAGAGCTGACCACACGAGATCCAGTCCTTTCGCAGAGAAAATAGCTTGCGTTTAAGACGATCAAGCCCCACAGATCTCTAACCCCTAGTTCCATCTTAGAGTGGTTGTGTACCAAATTTCAAATGTCGGGGGGGGGGGGGGGGAAATTCAGTGATCACACAAAAGCATTTAATATATTTAAAACCGAGCTCGATAGCTGCAGTCGCTTAAGTGCGGCCAGTATCCAGTAATCGGGAGATAGTGGGTTCGAGCCCCACTGTCGGCAGCCCTGAAGATGGTTTTCATGGTTTCCCATTTTCACACCAGGCCACGGCCGCTTCCTTCCAATTCCTAAGCCTTTCCTATCCCATCGTCGCCGTAAGACATATCTATGTCGGTGCGACGTAAAGCAAAATATATATATATATTTAAAACAACAATGTTAGTGATTATACGTCCCACTAACTAATTTTAAGGTTATCACAGACGCCAAGGTGACAGAATGTTATCATTCAGGAGTTCTCCTGCGAGCAGGTAAATCTACTGACACGAGGCAGGCGTAATAATAATAATAATAATAATAATAATAATAATAATAACTTTAACAACTGTATCAATTTATAAGTCTTCCCAGAAGATGTCACTACCGGAAATTTTGTGATTACGAAGTTGTCAGTACTGTGTGGATTTCAACGTATTTTGTTTTCTATTGATCAAGAAGTGTGGACGTTCTCTCATAGATGTCTCTACTGTAAAACTGGGATCATGCATCCTGGTGCGAAGTGAATGAACTTTCTTGAAGAAATTTTGTATTCAGAAGTTTTTGTCTTTACTAAATTTTGTTCTTTTATTTATGGGTTGGCAATATTAATCTTTCTTTCCGCCAGTTTTGAACTTAGCCAATCAGTAATTCCTGCAATTAATTTCCAACCAATCATAGGTTTCTACTTCGATTTTGATGTGTAACTTTAAGCGACCAATAAAATGTAGTGGGTGTGTCTTAATTACTCATGAAAGGTCTCGAATCTTCCCCGAGTGTTTAATAACTGCTGATTTTCACGGTTCCTCGCCACTTCTTCAACCTCTAGCTTAGTGTATGGACGTGTAGCAGGGGGCGGTTAACGCCTCTTCCTTCGGGCAGCAGCTCTTCAACAAGGTAATGGCCGTTTAACATCTTTATTTCTTGCTAGCTCAGCAGTTTAACCCTCGGGGAAGGTCCGAAACCTTTTCAAGTAACCTACCTGTCTAAAATGTAACTTAGTGCTGGCTTATGTAAAATTGTCTTATTACTTTAACTGTAAATCGGGGATAGAGATTGCTTTACCATCTCGAGCTCCCCTTCATTTTTGATTTGAGGTGACTATGTTTTCATAACCGATTTTCTTCTCTTCTTAATGTGTTAAAAAAATTATTGTACGAGTCACCTCCCTAGTTTGGGAATAGCCCCTGTGTCATCGGCCTAGTGCCTCTTAGGTTTTAATATGTGTATTTAGGAGTGCAAAGTCTCGCCTCCTTTCATTTTGTTGTCGGGCCATTTATTTAACCTATTATTTTCGGCTAAGGCCCTGTAGGCTGGGTACGAGATACCCCTGTTTAATTCTTGTAAGTTTTGCCTGGAATGCAAGTGATTGCGATGTAAGGTATTGCCTTTAGTAGGCTTGAAAAACTGAGAGCGGGTCAGCTCTTTCTGATATGGTAAAAGTGCCTCTAGGAGGCCCGATATGATTTTTGAAGTTAATGCTCTTTGAATGAAGGGGTTTTCTGCCCTTTGATCAAGTGTGTACCTTGGTAAGGTTGGGCTAGTAGCTCAAGGGTTGTGTAATTGGGGGCTCGAGGCCCAGAACTTGTAAAGACCCCGAAACTCGGGCTTTCGTTTGTAAAATTATACCTTGTACCTGATTAGTGGATGTTGTTATCTGTTTAAATTCTATGTGAAATTTGCTAAGTTTTTGTACTTGTGAAAATATAACCTTTTATTGAAATTTTAATTCATCTTTCGGCCTTGTAGTTAGAACCATTCCAGCCCGCACCTTCTTTCACCTCTGCCTTCCACGGGTAACTCCGTAACAATTATTATTATTATTATTATTATTATTATTATTATTATTATTATTATTATTATTATTATTATTATTATTATTATTATTATTAATAATAATAATTTATCTTCCTCGTTGCATTTCAAATATTTTTTGCTAGTTGTTTTACGTCGCACCGACACAGATAGGTCTTACGGCGACGATGGGACAGGGAAGGGCTAGGAGTGGCAAGGAAGCGGCCGTGGCCTTAATTAAGGTACAGCCCCAGCATTTGCCTGGTGTAAAAATTGAAAAACACGGAAAACCATTTTCAGGGCTGCCGACAGTGGGGTTCGAACCTACTATCTCCCGAATACTGGATACTGGCCGCACTTAAGCGACTGCATCTATCGAGCTCGGTCATTTCAAATATGACGGGGCTCATGCTATGAAGCCTGCTATTATGCCAAACCATACAGTATTCATACAATGCTCAAGAAGATGTTATATTCTGGTTTAGTCCACCTTTTGTTTTGTTGTGTGTATATACCAACTTTATACATTACGAATAACACATATAAAGAGAAGTAACATGCAGTCTGCTATGCAAAAAGCAATAGAAAAGCAACGAAAACGCAAAGTTGGTAACGTAGGATTTTGAACACAAAGTTATCGTTCATTGTGTGGCACATCAATACCGTGTATAGCCACCTCGGGCCCTGAGGCATGCTTAAAAACGACGAGGCATACTTAGTACCAAATAATCCAACTTCTTTAGGGACAGATTGGATAGCAGCTTCGGTCAGTTGCTGAATCTTAGCAGAAGGATTAGAAAAACGTGCAATTGATCTCTTCAGTTCACGCCATGCATGTTCAACACAATTCATGTCCGCAGAAGAGACCGGCCTTGGTTGTCTAAAATGGTATATCATTCACTAACAGCATATATAAGGAGGAATGACACTGTCTATCCCCAACATCCTCTCCACCCTGTTCGATCTCCAGGAGCATGACCAACTGGGCAGGGCGAGTTAAATGCCTTCCGTCTGCAGTGCGAAGCACAACCAACTTGATTTTGACGTAACTCATCTGCACATGCCCACTTCCACACATGCCTCGGACGTAGCTCCTCTTGTAGAAGGATTAGGTCACCAACTCAGAGCTTAGTATCTCTTCTGTGTGACTGTCGAACGTCAAGATAGTTGCTAAGTTGGAGCAGATATTCCTCCGTCCATCTCTTCAAGAAAGTGTCTGGAAGTTGTTGGCTGAGACGGAATTGCTTGAATGAATGAATACTGATCTGCATTTAGGGCAGTCGCCCAGGTGGCAGATTCCCTATCTGTTGCTTTCCCAGCCTTTTCCTAAATGATTTCAAAGAAATTGGAAATCCATTGAACGTCTCCCTTGGTAAGTTATTCCAATCCCTAACTCCCCTTCCTATAAATGAATATTTGCCCCAGTTTATCCTCTTGAATTCCAACTTTATCTTCATATTGTGATCTTTCCTACTTTTATAAACGCCACTCAAACTTATTCGTCTACTAATGTCATTCCACGCCATCTCTCCGCTGACAGCTCGGAACATACCACTTAGTCGAGCAGCTCTTCTTCTTTCTCTCAATTCTTCCCAACCCAAACTTTTCAACATTTTTGTAACGCTACTCTTTTGTCGGAAATCACCCAGAACAAATCGAGCTGCTTTTCTTTGGATTTTTTCCAGTTCTTGAATCAGGTAATCCTGGTGAGGGTCCCATACACTGGAACCATACTCTAGTTGGGGTCTTACCAGAGACTTATATGCCCTCTCCTTTACATCCTTACTACAACCCCTAAACACCCTCATAACCATGTGCAGAGAACTGTACCCTTTATTTACAATCCCATTTATGTGATTACCCCAATGAAGATCTTTCCGTATATTAACACCCAGATACCTACAATGATCCCCACAAGGAACTTTCACCCCATCGACGCAGTAATTAAAACTGAGAGGACTTTTCCTATTTTTGAAACTCACAACCTGACTTTTAACCCCGTTTATCAACATACCATTGCCTGCTGTCCATCTCACAACATTTTCGAGGTCACGTTGCAGTTGCTCACAATCTTGTAACTTATTTATCAGTCTATAGAGAATAACATCATCCGCAAAAAGCCTTACCTCCGATTCCACTCCTTTACATATATCATTTATATATACAAGAAAACATAAAGGTCCGATAATACTGCCTTGAGGAATTCCCCTCTTAATTATTACAGGGTCAGATAAAGCTTCACCTTCTCTAATTCTCTGAGATCTATTTTCTAGAAATATAGCAACCCATTCGGTGCTTCTGTAAGTTGACGCTGATGTTCGGTTCTCGTCTGATAGGGATGACCGTCAGTTGTCCTTCAGAGAGTAGGTGTGCTGATGTCAAGCTATCACAATTTTCATCAATATATATATATATAGCATATATAACATTTTTGTCTGTTCATTAAGCAGAATTAAGAAAGAATGGTATTTCTTCACCGGCCGTGTCCACCGTAAGAAGGAAGTGCAAATGTTAATTGTCTGTCTGTCTGTCTGTCTGTCTGTCTGTCTGTCTGTCTGTCTGTCTGTCTGTCTGTCTGTCTGTCTGTCTGTCTGTCTGTCTGTCTGTCTGTCTGTCTGTCTGTGCGCGATTCACGATAAAACGGCTGTACAGAATGTAATCATTTTCGATTGAACCTCAGGGCCATGTGTCTCTCCAGAAATATAAATCTTGTTTCTAAATATTTCAACTACCTGACGGGGAAATTAACCCACGTCCTTTTGGTGGACCGAGGCACGTACATTTGGGTGGACCGAGGCGATCACATCTTCGAAAAGGACAAAACAGTATGATACAACTGATCAGAGAAGAGAAACGTTGGCGTGGAAGGTATCCTGGGTGTCGAACCTCCGACAGTGGTTCGACATCCACGATACGGCAACCATGATATGGAAAACAGGAATAGTTATTTAGGCAACAACCAATAAACGTATCACTTTGGTGGCTCTTGCGTACAATATTTTATTTCATACTATGGTGGATTTACTTATTTTAAATCAAATATTTAGTTATCATTGATTCAGATGATGCCAATGATGTTTGTTGTTTAAAGGGGCCTAACATCTAGGACATCGGGCTCCGTTGATTCTGATATGTCGCCATGCAACTCATTCATGTTTGACTCAAGCAGTGCTATTTTTTTTTTTTTGCTCTGTGTGTGTGTTGCTAGGAAAGATATAAGAGGTATGTACACTGAATTATGTTGTAAACAATGCATCAGAATTAAGTTATGTGGTAAAACAAAATACATCAAAATTAATGTTATTTGAAACAGTGAACGGTCCACTACACTACCAGAGTCGTAAATATGTTCCTCTGGTCCTGGATTATGAAGGTAATGGTAACTTTATGTTACACTGTGATTTATGCTATATTTGTCTCGAAAATCGATTAACTTATAAATTAGTCAACATGGTGACGGCGGCAGATTACTTAAGCTGGAAATGCAGAAACGCCATTTTTGTATAGATGGGTCCGGTGACGCAATCAAGTAATTCAACAAGGTTAAATTTGATGTTCACTGATTCATAATCTCCCCAATATCCGCGTTTAGGTTGCTGTACTGTGAAGAGGAATGCAACCAATCAAAGACGATTTCTAATAAAAACGGTGTGAAAAAATAATTACAGTACGGTAGTGTCATTTTCCGCATTTTCAGTATGGAAAAAAGCCAGTTACGTCGTAGCATGAAATGAAAAGTACTCTATGATGGTGAATAAACGGCATCAGAAGTAGAAGAAGAAGACCAATCTAGATTTTCGTCGGGACTCCGATTTTCATCAGAAGAATCAGGAGAATACCGTCTAAATCAGCATACTTGGTTTTCCTATATGTGCTGGATGAGATTCGTTCTTTAACCTAGCACTTATCTGACATTATACTAAATAGATTATTTCTCACTTTTGAGTATTGATAAGGCAGCATTACTCTGCAAGAGATGATAAATTAGTCCCCGTTAATGGGTGCGCTCACTGGAGTGTCCTTCCGTTACCCCGTCTTATGACTCACAACACTAATCAGCATTCGTGATGGGCACTGCATATGCATTTTACACACACTGCGTGTTTCGGGAGAATGATTTACAGAGATAGGAAGGTAGGGAGATGATGCATGAGATTTCGAAACAAGGACAGAAGAAACACAGGGGCAGGGAGGGAGGGAAACAAGAAGAGAATGAAAATTATCAAAGTCCGCACCCACCTACATAATGTGGAATACCGTGTGAATGTTAATTATCGCAAGTATTAAGATGACTCTTTATGATAGGTGTGTTTAGTATTTACCGAAAATTTCATACTGTCACGGCTCTCACGTGCCTGTCCGAATATACTAATGTCCACCATTACGTGGCACGAAGATCGTTATCACTACCTCATTACCATGCTTACAATGCGACAAAATATTATAGAAGACGTGAAAACATACGCCACATACTACGTTGAATGATTATACAGACAAGCGGGAAATTACTGGGGTACGTAACTTCAGCAGAACATGAAGCACAGAGTTCAATTTTTCACTGTTATCAAATTGAACCTGGATTGAGAGCTTAATAACGTAGAAACGACGCCACGACAGAATTTTTCACACAGACGTGAACTTTCTCTCAATTTGAAATTCACTAATAATAATAATAATAATGCTATTTCTTAAACTTGTGTTGAGCTGATAAACATATTAAGATAATGTCATGTCGGAATTTTGTCCCCCAGGTGTTCTTTAATATGCCTGCAATTTGGAGATAAATGCCATCAGTTTCATACAGGCAGGGGAGTTGTCCTCACTAAGGAAAACTAAAATTTTGTTCAGCAGGTAACCAGAACCCCATTTTATTTGACGAGATCTTTGTGAAGACTCGTTTCTAGAATTTCGCATGATATTTAAAATGCCACATAATATCGCCAAATAAACAAATGGTAACGAGTGTTTTCGCCATTAGATTTGTGTTTCATATCAGGGTAAAACTTTATTTTGAGCCTTAGTTCTTATAATTTGCAGTGACTGGAAACTCGTTTTTCACGTGATGAACGTAACTGATATGTTTCTGGTTATTAAGAATTGCTATTGTTGGCGCAGAGATAGACTGTGATGAATATACTGAAGATACATAGGTTTCTTTACGATTATAAACTCTCCTGAAATTGATGACCAATATTCCATACAATGGGAGAGATCGAGTGTGTATGTGCGTACCTCTTTACCTTATCTTTTGAATAAATGGGTGTATACTAGGTCCAAAAGACAAATTGAGTCATTTATGCTCAGTTTTCCTTGATCCTTTTCCATTCATGTTAAAAGTGTAACTTTGTGGATGGGAGGAGCTGTATTCGAGAATGAGCTTATGTAAGGTCGATAACATTGGTCACTATAAACATTTCTGCTTTCATTTATATGTTACTACGATTTTCAATAATCACGAATGTATTGCTTAATCAATAACGAAAAAATTAAAGTAAAAAGCGAACATTGAAGAAATTAGAAAGCTTCTCACAATGAAAGCTTTACCAACGTATCAAAATCGAAACTACCTCCCTATCGGTAGAGCCCTGCAAGGGTGCGGATATCCGGGGATAAATCCGCGGATATCCGCGAAGTTAGTGTCTTGGCGGATACAAACTGTACGGCAGTGCGGATAATTTTGCTGATAATTTATAAATAATTACGTTTATTGATTTTCACTCAGGTATACTCTTGTTTTTGCTTGTGGTTAGGCGACCCTTGATATTGGTATGGGCGAATAGTGATATAGAGTCTTGAAACCATAAAGCCGTAAATCTGACCTAATCCTAACTGGCTCCTGCCCGCAATTAATGGAAGGAACAAAGGTCAATACGTCGGTAGTCGTCGCAAGAGGAAATCCCTCATAAACCTGCGGCTGTAGGGGTTCTGGTGCCAGATGTCAGGCCTATTGTTTTATGTTAACAGATCTATCCGTTTCAATACCTTGGATATAAACATACTGTAGTTAAATATTAAATTTTCCGCGGATAACCATTTTGCGGATGCGGATGAAGAAAGTGCGGATGTGGAGCAGATGCGGGTATTATTTTGTATATCCGCGCAGGGCTAAGAAGGCTTATAGAGGAGTGAAAAGTAGGGCGTGTCGAACGAGACCGAGAAGCTTAGATTTCCTTCGTGACGTAATCATGCATGGGCTCTAAACAGGAGCAATGTGTGTTATGATTAGGGAGCGGATTTTTATGTGCTAAAAATGTGAAAAATATTTATTTTTTATGTGCTGAAAAACTTTAAAATATGTGATAAAAAATTTAAATTATTTTCCTTTAAATATCACATAACTACTCGCTCTCAAGAAGTAAATAAGTATAATGTTTTGTATTAGAATATGGTGCTACCAAACGTGCTCCTTAAGGCAAAATGATGTCTGTGTATGGAAACGTGCTGTATGGTATATTAACTTTTGATATTCCAGAGTAGATATTATGAATGGTTATTTTTTAAAGGTAATGATTTGCTTAAATATGGCAAAAGTAACCTATCATCTTTGAAGAAATAGTACCAGTTCGTACTCACCCATCACACGCTGGAATACTAGTTGCTAGAAGTAGTCTCAGAATTGCAGTGAACAACAAAGGTCATCTCCAAATTGTCCATCACAAATGCATGCCGATTATCTCTAAATAACGCCCTATACTGCGAAAACGATCGCTCCACATCACAGGAAGTCAGACGAGCATAGTTAAAGAGAGGAATGTCAACAACAATAACGCCATCAATTTCGCCATCATGAGCACCCTCTAATACATTAGAAATTCGGCACATTGTTTGAAATCCTCTGTTTTTCCTGAACAAATTTTGATATTTGACCTTTAACAGTCCCTGTACCTGCGAAGCTGGGAGTGAATCTAATTTATTTTCAACAGCGCGCACTTCCTTCACTGTTTCGGACAACAGGTTAGTGGATTTTTCAAGTACGTCTATAGTTTTACACAAGAAGCTTAGATTGGCAGATATAAACGCCAAATCATTTTTCAAAGAGCTGTCTTTTAGTATCTCTTGAAGAATCTCAATTGACGACGCGTCGTTTTTATCTAGCACGTTCACAATGGATGCAAAACTTTCGAAATTGTCTGCGTAGTATACCACAGCGCTAAGCCAGGTACCCCACCGCGTAACAATAGGCAGAGGAGGAAGCGCAAGATCCGGTTTTTCTCTTTAAAGAGATCGATTCTTGAGGGTGCTTTTACGAAGACTTTTTTGCCATTAGACACTAATTTATCCACTTGAGGATACTGAGCCCGCACAGTTTCACATAACCTGTGTAGAACATGAACAACGCAAGTTACGTGTATCATTTTCGGAAAGCTCACAGAAAGGCCTTCGGCTGCCTTTTCAGGTAAGCTGCACTGTCAGTAAGGAAAAGCAATACATGGTCGTATTTTATACCTTTTGGCCAAAGTAAGTGCATGGCTTCATTGAATAACCTATCTACAGTGACGTGGTTTGCAGCAAGCATTTCTTTACACGCTAGCAAATAAGAATGTTCGCAAGCAGTTTTGTCATTCTTCAACACACCAACTACAACATTTCCTACTTTTCTGCCACTTGAATCAGTGGTTTCGTCAATGCTCATCCACAGTTTTTCGCTGTCACATACTGCTCGAATTCTCTGTAAAGTTTCTTCGTAACATTTTGGGAGATAGTTTTTCCTTAATGTGGATTCGTCTGGAGGCTCAAAATTAATGTACCGTACTTTGTTAGGAAATTTCTCAGTCCCGGATTATTTATTTTACCAAGAGGTATGTCGGCGCAAACAAATGCTCTGCACACATCTAAATAATACTGGGAATATTTAGATGGGCCTGCATTTGAAGTAGCTGGTTCAGCTATTAGTAATTGTCGCGAACGCACACGCAAAGCAGCCGCAGTATGCTTATTTCCAGACAAATGCTGGATTACTTGAGAACGTTGATCTGCACGTACTGTTTTACCACACGGTTGGCAAAATAATACTTTTCCATCGGTAGTGAAAATGCTTTTAAATTCCACTACATATTGTTGAAGACGCGACCTTGTACTCGACTTCTCTTTTGGCATTATTTTGCAGTTTACGACACACGCATTTACGGCGAATCACTGTTTCAATAAAAAGAATAGCAGTGGACACTGAAGGAAATATTTGCTATAAATCCATACAAAATCACACGACCACGGGAATGATATATGGACCCTAAGAGCTAACCTTACTCTTAGGAGTGATGAAATTCTACTACCCAATGGTGGGGCAATATTCTTCCGAGTCTCCCATGTCGTAACGGAATTACGTCACCTTATCTCTCCGTGATTGCCTTTCGCTGATTCTATAAACAAAACCCGAGAGGGCTGACTCATAATGCACCCATCGGATGAGTCTGGTTGGCAACATTTTATTAATTGTATTTGTTAATAAATAGTAATGGCCAGCGTTCTTAAACAAAGGGACAGCATTGGAAATTCTGGTAGCTAGCTCGTGAGAATGAAGCCTTGATAGGAACTCACGCTTCTTTCTCTGCTAAAAATAAATTATTGGGACACCTGTTATTACATCATCTTTTGGAACTGCGTAGTTAGAGTGGAAAAGTACTGGCAGGAGTGACTGAGATGGAGAATCATGGTTCTAGATACCCGAATCCCCTCATTCTGAAATGAACTCGTCTATACAGATGAACATCGGAGTATGCGCTCCAATCAGATTGCTGCATTTAAATAATTTCAAAATTAGCGCGACCAAATGAGATGTGGCTTGTAATTAATCCCTGTCAGTATTTAAGGAAGATTATATCAAGAGGAGATGTCAGTAATTATTGTAGTAATTCTGAACTAACTTATTGGTTTGTGGCAAATGGATTGGAATATTGTGTATCCAGATGTTTGTTATCACCGGCAGTGGGAACCCCTTGCCAGCGTGGAGAGTGGTTTATCAGAGCGGCAGAAGATGTAGTCCAACTAACGCCTACTGTATTGTAAAAGAAATTACGAACAATTTTAGAGTCACGATGCATCATGGTAGTAACAAGAATTGATGCAATTTGTGTGTACAAAGCATTTCATGTTTTTGATAACTTGGTTTTGGAGCTACCCAGCATTCCTTTGGTTGGGATTTTTAGTGGCAAGAATTAGTGTTCCTACGCCGATTAGTGCGCCAACATCCCCGAATACTGGCTTCTCACGGGTCAGTCATCATCAAGAGACTTGTGGGGGTCAGACGTGTCTTAACTTTGCTCCGTGTTCAAGCACAAAGGTACAGAATTGTGTGTATTTATTACTACAGTGGAGGTGGAAATACGCCTTATAAACAGTAGTTGAGTTGTTAAGGTACTTAAAACCACCCAAGTGAGTGGAGTATTAACTTGACAGATTTTACGAGTGTTCAGTCCATGCAGGGCGAAGACGAAACTTTGAATTGTGCAGTAATTGCATCTTAGGTAACTTCAGTTGGAGTGTGTAGCCCGCAGAGCAACCCAGACAGTTTTAAAATATATGTGTAAGCCGTAAATAGTGGAGAACAATTAGCCTGCTGCAGCGCAGCTGGTAATATGTTTGAAACATTTGAGCGGAGGAAATACTCTCCCTTTCTATAAGTATTTAGGTCGTGTGGGGGTGGGCAACTTTCTCCCCAGTTGGGGCTTTACAAAGGAAACCGTTGAACCCATGCGAGACTTTGCTTCATGAGAAGCAGCAGTGTGTTAAAGCAGAGTACGTAGAATCCGGCCTAAGTTCCAGAATATCTGAGTACTGCGTATGTGTGTATATATGTATTACAGTGTAATGTCTAGTTTAAGACAAGTTGTCGTGTTTAATATTATGGGTAGGAAATAAACGTGTGCACAGTGTCAAGTGAGAGTGGAAAGTAGTAATATAAGCCAATGCCGGATACCGCAAGAATGGTAAATGATATTAACATGTTGGTCATGAATCTGTAAGACAACATGGCTGCCTTTAGTCCTGGCGATCCCGAAGTGCCCTCAATGTGAGTACACAATCTCATGTTTGATTTAAAATCTAAAGCTTTCCTTTGATAATGGTATCTTTATTTAAATAGGTATGCGAGTGACGATGTTGTAACTATAAACCCGAGTACGCAGCCAGAAAATTAGGATAATTCCGTTTATGAGTAGTGTAAATATTTATATTTATTATTATTATTATTAATCGTGTATGTACTAAATTTGATCTGTTAGTATCGAACAAGTTATATTTTTGAGGCAATTATTATTATTATCAGTAGCATTGTCGGTATTGCATTTAGGCGGAATTTTTTTGTTTCACGCAAGCACAGTTATCGTGGTGGAGGAGTGATGAAGACAATTAATGATAATAAACATATAGATATATATATATTCAACAGTTACTGTCGAGAATTCTGTTGGGACGACAGTAACACTGATACATCCACATATTGGTTGCTATGGCAAGTAACGCGGTTAGACAGTTGAGTGAACAATGTTAAATAAAAGGATTTATTTTGGCTCAGGTAAATCAAAGTGTTGTCGAATAATATGAACGATATTGAGCAACGGTAATTTATTTGAGATGTTTGAAGGTCCGTAGTCGAGAGTATATGGTAATACATGAGGTTATTTATCTGAAGATAATTATGGAAAACAAAGAGTATGGTGAACATATTCTCAATAAAAATGGAAATATAAGTATCAGCGTGATAGCTGAGAGGTAATAGAATTCGTGCAGAATAAGAAATGATGATGACGTCGTAAATGAATAAATGTGAGGAAATAAATAAGCCAGTTAAAGAAGGTATACGAGTTAGAAGGACCAGATGATACATGTAAATGGTTTAGCCGTGACACAATATCGTTCTATTCAGAGAAAGTATAGTACGCATTTAATGATATTTTAAAGTTAGGTTGGTAACATGGATCACGCAACTGGGCTGGTGTGGATGCTTGCCAGTAGGAACTATTTTATTGGTTTTAACAGATGATTATTATTATTATTAATATTAAATATATTTATTATTTTATTTGCCTCGTATCAGCCATCTTTTAGGTACTGCACCCTTTTGTCGGTAGAGCTGCGGTTCCTCTTGATATATGCTGTCTCCGGCTGCTAGAAAAAATATACTTACCGCATCGTAGAGATTCTTTCTCGGGTGTGCTCAGTTCCTGGTCGCCTGTGGGCTTGGTGCATAGGGGTTGCCTAACTAAGGATTACCAGTAAATAGTCTAAAATAACCACCATGACACGGACTGATTATGTAATAAATAAACTTTATTGACAAAGCAAGAATTTAGTAAGTATGCACAAGGCTTGAACCAAAGCTCAATCAAGTATAGTGTCACCGTTGAAGATGCAATATAAGAATACCTGCAATTAATCATGACTAATCTGAATGTGATCAATAAATTAATTGATTAATAGAATAATTAATTAAAAATGATCCAAATAAAATTGTCAACAAATATAAGTGAAGTGAGTCGTAGACCAAAATGCAACCTCAAGTACACCAAAATAGGGCGTTTAACAATAATATCCCAATAAAATGTCATTTACTGATTCAACTAGATCGATATAATATGGTGTGTTTACGATAGATCTCATAGTGTCATAAACAAGAACTTTACTAACGTGTAATGCATTATAGTTAAGCTTGCATGTAATCTAGAACATTCCAACATTCCTAGTAGTACAATCTCCAAACTCTATGTCAATTATTTAACATTAAATACACTCATTGAAAACCTGAGGATAGATGTAACACAAATAAACCGCTGTGCAGCGTGACGTAATCATACTTATGAACTCTGCAAATTTAATTTCTAAACCCTGGATCTTACTGAACTTTAAAAAGATAAAACCTCATCTTTTAACACACTCAAAAATATGCAAATTTATGCATCAAGGCCAGTATTACTGTCAGAACCAATTTATGGCAATTAATCATCAAAATCAATTACATCGCTTCTTAATAAAATACAATTTAATTTACGACAAACATTCGTTCAGTAAGTCCTACAAATCTGTTGTGTCGTGTTCCGTGACGTAATAACACGAACCTAACACATCCTGTACTTACGTTACACGAACTGCCGTACTATTTACAAATGAGTGAACAAATCACCTATCACACTAATGGACTTAAAATTACGTAAACTAATAATATTACCTTGTAGTCACAGAGAATAATCTAACTTACACATCAATAAAATATACTCGTCAGGGTTGAGAGATGATCAACGTACGAGTCCACGTGATATTTACATTTCCTATACCGCTGCTTATTCATGCACGCACTCATAATCGTAAATGAATTTAACATAATATGATGTAGATTGCATCGTCACCGACAAACATGTTATCTTGCCCAGAGTCCTGCAATTTCAACTCTCTGGTTAAGAATATTGATTCACCATGTCCAATTATCAGTTTCATGGCTCCCCTACTCTATTCATTACAAAAAAAAAAAGGAGTAATTAAAATTAAATCAACTCAAAATCAACTCACAACAACATTACGAAAAATGAGGTTCACAAACTCCTATTTAAAACCAAAGTTCAAAACACTTATTATAATGCGATGTTGGCATATAAAATGGGATTTAACTATCCTCATGAGTACTATTGCAGACTTAACCTGCTATCTTTACCTATACTTATCTAGTACAATATGCTATGCCATGTCGCCACATTTATTAATTCGTCGTGATAATAGATATTACAAATGCATTTTCACTTCACGGGGCATCTGGTCCTCCCGCTCATTTTCATACCTCGGCTTCACATTGCCGGCACATATATGCACATTGTGATATCAAGCTGTCAGAGCTTGCATATCGCTCCGTGTCTTAAGCTCAATGGCTTGACTACTAACTCTCAGCTCCTCGGCTGACCATTATATTTATCCGGCTCATCGCCTCATTATCATTCCCTCATTTCTCACATACTGAGATAATTGCCCGTAGTGGCTTATCCATCATCACATAATTATCTTAACACACATATACTGTCGTCTGGGCCTAATGACATAGCATATTTTGACGCGTGGGCCTAGATTCACCCCGATTAATCTTCCAATGATCACTTCCCAAATTAATGCCTCTATCAGACTACAATAAAATTCAATTACATTCTCAAAATCAAATCTGAACAGTTAACTAAGCAAATCATATTCCTCCTGTCCATGTAATCAGCATTCAGGAGAAATTTAGAATCAACTAATTAAGATGGTTGCAAAATAACCATAACAAAAAAATGAGTCTACTTTAATGTCAAAGAAAACTTCCGTCTGGTGACTAGCGAATCAAATATCATACTCTGCCACTGCCAATAAGCATAATATTGACCTCAAATCTAGTTCAAATGTAGGCCTAAGCATTTAAACTAATTCGGTCCAATCCGACAATAACATCGACAAAAAAATTAATAATAGTAATAAGAAAAAGATAATTGAAATTAAACACAAACTACGTGCATAAATCAGCATTTTTACCTCTCCTCTGTGCTACACCAAAAATATGAAATTACAATACCTAAACATCTACTTAGCAGCTCGCGTAACGCCTAAGGAAATAGTACAATCAGTGAAAGATTACATGAGATTTTTGTTACTCACATTCTGCCATTAAGCTTCACCCCACAGGGGCATCCATCTGGTTGAAGTTAGAACATGTTGCAATACATAAGGCACATCTTCACAAAATTGATGTATACCTCCATGGTATCAATTTCCTTGGGCACACGACACTTTTCTTGCAACTTCAGCGGCTTAAATACTAATAATTATATACACTGACTGAAAACACATATAAAAGATTCACTTTTATTTTTTTTAACACCACGCCCGCTTCTCTGGACATTCCTGCGAGACGATTGTGTGAGTGTGGCCCTCGCTCCCTCAGTGAAAGTTATTTACACACTGGACTGCGGCCGGCGATAATCCCTCTGCAGCAAGTTTGTTGTCCTACTAGTTGTCAATGACCTGTGGAATAATCCATCCATTGACTCTACCACTACTGTTATTTCTTAATGGCTCCTGCTAGTAACATTTCCCGTACAGCCTATTCTTGTACGAAAGAAGTTCCTTTGTTTACCCATTACTCTCAAAATGTTACAAAGTAATATCTGGCAAATAAAATTAGTGACTAATTGGCTTATCACTCAAATAGAATATCTCTATAACTCTGACCGCAACTACTCGTTCTAATACAAGACGGTGTCTTTGAATGCTCGGCTAAGTTGCCTTAAAGTTTACATTTCACAAATGTCGCCCAATGTTCAAAAGAGAGAAATTCGCTGACACGTCTGGTCTGTACGATCCTTGGTGAACAAGTGTCCCTTCCTCTTGGCGGCAGAGACCTGCTTCGATTTCTGGCGGACTGATATTTTCAGAATTTCAAGAGCGTCCTTTAATACACGCAGCTCGATGCGGACTGTCCTTATCATCTAAATTTATACTTAAACTGCTGGTGGTTCCATCACTACCCTGTGATCACCGAATTAATCATACAATTATGCACAGTATAGGTGGCGTGGGTGGGAATATTTCTTTTGTCGCACCGCCGGCTGTCGTACGGTTCCGGCGCGAACTTCAGGTACTCTCGTTCCCAGACATAACTTCTGCTAACTTAATATTTACTGCATATTAACAGGATTTAGCATACACACTCACTATGATCCCCAACCTAAAGTGTCACTCTGATAAACAAGTATACAATTACTGTCCGATTCTATGACGAAAATAAATATGAGGAAGCGCTACATTTGAATAATACAAATTCAGCTCCCTGATTGGTTGACCGGTTTCAAGCGGGTAACATTGGACTGTTCCTAGTTCACTTTCGTGGGGGTGGTTGGAAGCTCTTTCTTGTCTACAGATGGAAAACTACCACTCCTTGACCTCAATTTCAAAGTACCAACGCGTCCTCTCCCTCTTTGTGTGAAGATAATTGCTTTATTGCACCAAAACAAACCGTGCTCCGAAGTGCTCTGGCCGGCTTAAACATCTATTGTGATTTTTCTGCTTCCTGCCAGAGTGTGAGAACATATTCTCAACTGTGTGGAAAAATTACATTATCAATATCAGTAGCAATATGTTGATATGATGTAATTAGGCTCAATTAATTGGGTGCAACTCCTCCCTTACTAAAAATAGAAATGTTCCGAAAGAATATGAGGAAGATTTCTAGATCTTATGTCATTCAATCTCAACTTGGTTACCAAAACTGCAACCATAATTGAGCCTCAACTCTGTACCTCGCTTAGTTAGTGAATTCTCTTCGTAGTTGCAAATTTACTTCTTCTAGTTGTCTACGTTCCTCCTGTAACTCGGCGATAATTGTCTCCATGATTTCTCTCAGCTCCGTGGCCTCCTGCAGACATTCTGGGCAATCATCACGTCCATCTTCTTCTCGCTTCTCTACGGATTTCGTGATTGGTAGGTCTCCGTCATTCGGTGATATTTCTTCCTCATCACAGCTCAGGTTGAATTGGTCATCATCTTCATCTTCTTCTTCTTCTTCCTCCACTGCAGAAATTTCGTCATCATCCTCTGCCATGGACCAATCTTCGTCAGCCGTCATCTCCTCTTCCGTAGATGAGTCCTCCTCTTCTTCACTCTGTGAATATTCTACCAGGTTCACTTGTGGAATTCCTCCGGGTGGTGGTCGATACAACTTCAAGCTTCGGGCATTAAAAGTCATCTCCTCTTGACCATCTAGGCTGACTATCCTGTATGCGTTATTGTGAAGTGACTCGGTTATTCTATACGGTCCCACATATAATGGTGCGAATTTAGCATAAAATTTCGCCTCCGGTGCAGATGAGACTGGACGACGTAAAAGAACGTATTCACCTACTCTAAGTGGGCGATGGAATCTCTTCCCTCTTAATCTTCTCTGTCGACGTTGCGCCTGTTGCTGCAAGTGTTCGGCAACCCTCCTTACACATACGTCAGGAGCTGGCCTAGCATCCGCTGGGCAATTAATAATTGCTGTCCACGGTCGAATAGGGTATTCATTTAAATGGGTGACTGAGGGTATAAATCCCGTAGCTTCGTGGATAGTATGGTTTATACAGTCCATGATGACTGGTAGCAATTGAACCCATTTACTGTGTTGATTCGGTATGTAAATTCTACAAAATTTAGAGATGACCTTCATTATTCTTTCCGAAGGATTACTTTGAGGATTACGAATTGAGCTCATGACATGCTTAATTTCGAGCTCCTGTAAAGCATTTCTGAATTGAGCTGATGTGAACTGAGTTCCATGATCAGTTAGCAAACTTTGTGGCTTACCCATGTTCGGTATAATGTTTCTGGTAAGACATCTTAGTACAAGCTTAGTGTTAGCCTTTTGGATCGGATATAGAGTCGTGTATTTCGAAAATACATCCATGGTCACTAAAACAAAACGGTTCCCACGGGTTGACTTCGGAATAGGGCCGAAAATATCCATTGAGAACAGCTTTTTAGGTTCTGTAGGCAATATAGGGATAGGTTCTTGTTTAATGAGATAAGGGTTCGCTTTTACTCGCTGGCATGTGTCACAAGTCACAACAGTGTCCCTCACTGACTCTCTTAAATTTCTCCAAGTAAAACTTTCTTGAATAGTGGCAACTACTTTGTCGATACCGCCATGTCCGGTAATTCGGTGTACATGCCAGATAATTTCGTTTTGAAGTTGAGATGGTATTACCACTCTCAATTTTGTGTGATCTCTATCAACATATTTAACGAGCAAATTATTAATGAATAAATATTCCTCAGCTTGCTTCTGGATGTCCCGGTAGTTTGGATCTCCCTGCTGAATTCTGTTCTGGAAAAAGTCGATCAGCTTGCTCAAAGAGTTTTCTGCCTGTTGAAATTGATGTAATTGACTTAGGTGTCGTAAGACTTCATGATCATCCGGTACTAAATCGACATAATTTACATGTTCAAGTGGCTCGCTGGGGTTCCTACTTAAAATGTCAGCTACAATGTTATCCTTGCCAGGGCAATGTTCAATTGTAAAATTAAATTGCTGTACATACAGCGACCAGCGTGACACTCGTGGACTAGAAATAGCTGTTTTTAGCATAAATGTCAAGGCTTTATGGTCGGTCCGAATTTTTACTGGAAAACCATAAATGACCTTGTGCCAGTGTTGTAAGGCCTGTACTATCGCTAGCATTTCCAGTTCGGTAGTACTGTAGTTAACTTCATGCTTCCTCAGCTTGCGGCTATAAAATGATATGAATTTCTTTAAGTGAGGCGGTTTATCATCCTCTTGGTATAAAATTGCTCCAATTCCAACGTTGGATGCGTCAGTTTGTAGCACAAACGGTTGTTCGAAATCCGGGTATGACAATTTAATACTCCGTGCTAACAATTCTTTCGTCCGCTGAAATGCCATTTCTGTCTCCTTCGTCCACTTCCATTTGTTATTTTTGTGGAGCATATCTTGCAGTGGTGCCACTACCTCAGTATAGTTCATACAATGGTCCGAAAAGAAATTACAGAGACCCAAGAATTGTCGTATGTTCTTAACTCTTCTTGGCCTCGGAAAGTTCTGGATAGCTTCTATCTTTACAGGGTAGGGGCGTATTCCCTGGCCATCAATCACATGTCCTAAAAATAGAATCTCTGATTGGCAGAAATGGGATTTCTTTAAGTTAACCTTAAAGCCTGTGTCCATCAAATTTTTAAGTAACTTCTCCACATATTCTAAATTTTCCTCGAAATTTCTACTAGGAATAATAATATCATCAATAAAACGAGTCGTCACCTCCTTAACTTCGTCCGTAAGATTTCTATCTAGGGCACGGAGAAGAGCTGCCGTACTGTTGCGTATACTAAATGCGAGTCTATTGTAGGTATAAGTGTGCTGGTCAAAATAGGAATCCTGTTAACAATCGGGATTTTTCCTCCAGCTGGATATGGTGGAATGAACTAGTAAGATCAACTCCGGTAAACATGCTCATGCCATTGAACTTCCTAATGACGTCCTTGACAGATGGTATCTGATCGTATTCTGGTATCAGTTTCTGATTGAGCATTCTCGCATCAACACAAATGCGGAGCGATCCGTCTGTTTTGACTACAATCACTAAATTATTTAGAAAAGGGGTGACCCTTTTTGATATAATTCCGTTCTCTTCCATTTCCTTAATGACGCGTTTCACCTCCGCGTAATGCTTTTCTGGAATAGGATATGGCTTACATTTATATGGACGCCAATCTGTGACATTTAATGCGTACTTGAAATTAGGGATCAGACCAACCTTCGAGTCAAAAACAGTCTTATACTTCACCAATAGAGCTCGTAGCTTATCCTTTTGCTCTTTGGTTCCGTTAAATTCGGCCACCTTGCTTGATATTAAACTCTCAATTTCCTCGTCCATTTCAGCACTGAAAATATTGGCAAATATGCTCTCATTGTCTAAAATTTGCGCAATATCCTCGTTAATGGGTTCTTCCTGGTTATTCACACTCACATCCGTTTTACAATTTATTTCGGGGTCTAGACAAACATGATCATCCCCTTCCGGTTTTCGGAATTTGACTTGGTTGTTGGCCAGGTCAATCACCGCATTAGTGGCCCTCAAAAAGTCAGCTCCTAGAATTAGGTTGTGGCTAACCTTCGACATAATCACAAATGGGTGCGTAAAAATAGAGTTTCCGATTTGCATTTCCAACAATGTCTGGGATTTGCATACTGTCGTTTTATCCGGAATAATCCCTCTTATTTTGACAGAAGATACAGGAATCTCGGGAAGTTTGTGACGTTCTTTTATATCTTCATACAGTGCTCTGGATATAATACTTATCGACGCTCCTGTGTCTGTGAGAGCTCTAATATTTGTGCCATACAACCTAACGTTTATGACCGGCAATTTCGGTATCTGTTTGGCCTCTCTTATTATAGGATCTTCCAAAAGATCTTGTGGCTGCACGACCCAGGAATCCACCTGCGCTACAACCCAATCACTCGAGTTGTCGGCCATTAGCACAAGCTCGTTCCGGTCGGATGGAGACATTGATATTACATTGGCGTTTTTTTTTTTGCTGCCCGTGGCCATTCTGTGAGTATGGCTGGGCTTCCGGGTTCAAAGACTGCTGCCTGCGGTCAGCTTGGTTGCGCGTTCTCTGATACTCGATACTTTCTGCGCTTACTATGTCCGGATTGAGGTCCGTTTGATTAATGGCCTCTCTCCAACGTTCCCTTTCTTGACGTTCTGAGTTCAAATCTTGGACATACCGTTTATTCTCCCTGTCACGATGATCCGATTCTCTGTTACGATATCTGTACGATTGTTGCTGTTGATTTCTACCGTACCACCTTCCGTGTTGATTATACCTTTGGTAAGGACGGTCACGGTTCCGATATTCGTACCTATTCCTGTCACGTCTGAGGTCTTGTCTAGGATAACTCCTATTATATTCATAATTATTCCGCACTGGCCTCTCGTTACGGAATTCTGCATTGTTAAGCTGTTCCCTATTATCGGGCTTCCTGCGTGGTATTGCTCCTGTATTCGGGCTAATCCTGTCCTGGTGACTATTGGTTTCCACGTTTTCGACTACAAACACTTTATGCTCGAGGTTCCGTGTTGGCCTAGGTGAATTTACACTGGTTGTGGCGTCTAACTGGCGTAAAATCTCTTCTGCGTCCTCCGGGGTTTGAACTTTCGAGGTAATTAACATCCTCTGAACCTCGACTGGAAGTTGCTTAATGAGCACTTGGACAAGCTCACTCTGAGATGGAGGATTGTCTAGCTCCTGCAATTTAACCAACTGATCTAGGAAGTACCTACTAAATTGCGTAGGCTGAGTGCTCGTATACTTTTTGGAGTAAAGTTCTAACCGTAAACTCTGCTGTGTCCCTAAGTTCCAAAAACGATTGAGAAATGCCCTCTCAAAATCTTCAAATGTACTAAATGAAGTGCGAAAGCCTATGAACCATGTCTTAGGACTTGACTCTAAATATTTCTCAGTTATTCTTAATTTCTTTTCCTCCGGAATCTGCATTTCCTGAAAATAAGCCTTCAGATCTCTAAGGAACATTTTAGGGGTCACGGAATTAGTACCGTTAAACTTCCGTGGTTGCTCGTCGCTCAATTTTAATATATTGACGAGGTTTGAGTGCGCTACAATTGTTTGAACATTCTCTTTACGAACTGGCTGAGTGCTCGGGTCGACACTAATCCTTTCTGTTACCTGAGGTGTAACAACAGGTGCTGGCTGTTGAAATGCTGTCCCTTCCTTCCTCATACCAGCCTTTAGAATAGCCTGCTCTTCTGACATAAACTTAACCAATGTTGCCAGATTTTCCGTCTGAGTTTGCAGGTTATTGATTTCACCATTGACAACCTCTCGTACTTCGTCACGCATTAACTCGTCACTAATTTTAAGCTCCTTATCAATGGTACTGGCCATTTCAGTCTGCCAAGCTGTAATTTCCTCTCTCATTCCTACGAGTTGTTTAGTCACGTCTTCCTTGTTCGCGATCCTAGCCTCCTCCATAACTCTTAATCCTTGGTCGAACTTCTCTAGCCCTTCGTGAACTTCGTTAGCTATTGAGGTCAGACTCTTTCGCGTGTCTGCCTCTAATACATTCATTTGGTCTTGGACCATAAGAATGTGTTCGGCCATTTTTTTACACTGTTCCTCGACCTGTTTCTTAGTGTCATCTATTTTGCTACTTAGTGACAACGTTACATCCCCTAGCTGTTTGATAAGTTGTTTATGTGCATGAGCCAAATTACTAAGCTCCTGCTTGGTTTCTTTCCTATTTTTATCACACTGTTCCAGTAGCTTTTCCTGATTTTCTGACAGTTCCCTACGCAGCTCCTCCTGGTTACGTGAAAACTCTGTTTGAATAACATCTAACTGTTCACTCAAGTTCTGGGTTAAAGTGTTCTGTGTGTCCTCCAATTGTTTATTTAAATTCAGAGTCAAAGTGTTCTGTGTGTCTTCCAATTGTTTATTTAAATTCAGAGTCAAAGTGTTCTGTGTGTCTTCCAATGATTTATTTAAGTTCTCCGTGAGTGTGTTCTGATCCGCCTTCATTTCACTCTGGACCGCGTCCACTTTACCATTTAGCATATTAATGCCCGTGATTAGCTGTTCCCACTGCTCATCAGTTACCACCATCGTAAACAAATATATAAAATACTGGACCCCCCTTTCACTAGGGCGAAACTTAATAGCTATTTACAACACAACACAACATTTCCTTACTTATCCTTACAATGGGATAAACAACGTTACTTTATCACATGAGTACCATTATACAGTCACACAACTGCACAGTGTTTATAACTACTTATTTACCCTTGGAATGTTCTAAATTGTCCGTCTGTCACGACCTAACCATTCTTACCATCATAAGGCGATAATCGAGCTCCACTTTGGGACGCCATTTTTAAAATGGACTCATACATCCCCATGCACCCTTTTGTCGGTAGAGCTGCGGTTCCTCTTGATATATGCTGTCTCCGGCTGCTAGAAAAAATATACTTACCGCATCGTAGAGATTCTTTCTCGGGTGTGCTCAGTTCCTGGTCGCCTGTGGGCTTGGTGCATAGGGGTTGCCTAACTAAGGATTACCAGTAAATAGTCTAAAATAACCACCATGACACGGACTGATTATGTAATAAATAAACTTTATTGACAAAGCAAGAATTTAGTAAGTATGCACAAGGCTTGAACCAAAGCTCAATCAAGTATAGTGTCACCGTTGAAGATGCAATATAAGAATACCTGCAATTAATCATGACTAATCTGAATGTGATCAATAAATTAATTGATTAATAGAATAATTAATTAAAAATGATCCAAATAAAATTGTCAACAAATATAAGTGAAGTGAGTCGTAGACCAAAATGCAACCTCAAGTACACCAAAATAGGGCGTTTAACAATAATATCCCAATAAAATGTCATTTACTGATTCAACTAGATCGATATAATATGGTGTGTTTACGATAGATCTCATAGTGTCATAAACAAGAACTTTACTAACGTGTAATGCATTATAGTTAAGCTTGCATGTAATCTAGAACATTCCAACATTCCTAGTAGTACAATCTCCAAACTCTATGTCAATTATTTAACATTAAATACACTCATTGAAAACCTGAGGATAGATGTAACACAAATAAACCGCTGTGCAGCGTGACGTAATCATACTTATGAACTCTGCAAATTTAATTTCTAAACCCTGGATCTTACTGAACTTTAAAAAGATAAAACCTCATCTTTTAACACACTCAAAAATATGCAAATTTATGCATCAAGGCCAGTATTACTGTCAGAACCAATTTATGGCAATTAATCATCAAAATCAATTACATCGCTTCTTAATAAAATACAATTTAATTTACGACAAACATTCGTTCAGTAAGTCCTACAAATCTGTTGTGTCGTGTTCCGTGACGTAATAACACGAACCTAACACATCCTGTACTTACGTTACACGAACTGCCGTACTATTTACAAATGAGTGAACAAATCACCTATCACACTAATGGACTTAAAATTACGTAAACTAATAATATTACCTTGTAGTCACAGAGAATAATCTAACTTACACATCAATAAAATATACTCGTCAGGGTTGAGAGATGATCAACGTACGAGTCCACGTGATATTT
The DNA here is from genome assembly GCF_040414725.1 of Anabrus simplex. Taxonomy (NCBI): domain Eukaryota; kingdom Metazoa; phylum Arthropoda; class Insecta; order Orthoptera; family Tettigoniidae; genus Anabrus; species Anabrus simplex. The sequence goes on from NC_090265.1 coordinate 1,427,337,903, forward strand.
ACATTTCCTATACCGCTGCTTATTCATGCACGCACTCATAATCGTAAATGAATTTAACATAATATGATGTAGATTGCATCGTCACCGACAAACATGTTATCTTGCCCAGAGTCCTGCAATTTCAACTCTCTGGTTAAGAATATTGATTCACCATGTCCAATTATCAGTTTCATGGCTCCCCTACTCTATTCATTACAAAAAAAAAAAAGGAGTAATTAAAATTAAATCAACTCAAAATCAACTCACAACAACATTACGAAAAATGAGGTTCACAAACTCCTATTTAAAACCAAAGTTCAAAACACTTATTATAATGCGATGTTGGCATATAAAATGGGATTTAACTATCCTCATGAGTACTATTGCAGACTTAACCTGCTATCTTTACCTATACTTATCTAGTACAATATGCTATGCCATGTCGCCACATTTATTAATTCGTCGTGATAATAGATATTACAAATGCATTTTCACTTCACGGGGCATCTGGTCCTCCCGCTCATTTTCATACCTCGGCTTCACATTGCCGGCACATATATGCACATTGTGATATCAAGCTGTCAGAGCTTGCATATCGCTCCGTGTCTTAAGCTCAATGGCTTGACTACTAACTCTCAGCTCCTCGGCTGACCATTATATTTATCCGGCTCATCGCCTCATTATCATTCCCTCATTTCTCACATACTGAGATAATTGCCCGTAGTGGCTTATCCATCATCACATAATTATCTTAACACACATATACTGTCGTCTGGGCCTAATGACATAGCATATTTTGACGCGTGGGCCTAGATTCACCCCGATTAATCTTCCAATGATCACTTCCCAAATTAATGCCTCTATCAGACTACAATAAAATTCAATTACATTCTCAAAATCAAATCTGAACAGTTAACTAAGCAAATCATATTCCTCCTGTCCATGTAATCAGCATTCAGGAGAAATTTAGAATCAACTAATTAAGATGGTTGCAAAATAACCATAACAAAAAAATGAGTCTACTTTAATGTCAAAGAAAACTTCCGTCTGGTGACTAGCGAATCAAATATCATACTCTGCCACTGCCAATAAGCATAATATTGACCTCAAATCTAGTTCAAATGTAGGCCTAAGCATTTAAACTAATTCGGTCCAATCCGACAATAACATCGACAAAAAAATTAATAATAGTAATAAGAAAAAGATAATTGAAATTAAACACAAACTACGTGCATAAATCAGCATTTTTACCTCTCCTCTGTGCTACACCAAAAATATGAAATTACAATACCTAAACATCTACTTAGCAGCTCGCGTAACGCCTAAGGAAATAGTACAATCAGTGAAAGATTACATGAGATTTTTGTTACTCACATTCTGCCATTAAGCTTCACCCCACAGGGGCATCCATCTGGTTGAAGTTAGAACATGTTGCAATACATAAGGCACATCTTCACAAAATTGATGTATACCTCCATGGTATCAATTTCCTTGGGCACACGACACTTTTCTTGCAACTTCAGCGGCTTAAATACTAATAATTATATACACTGACTGAAAACACATATAAAAGATTCACTTTTATTTTTTTTAACACCACGCCCGCTTCTCTGGACATTCCTGCGAGACGATTGTGTGAGTGTGGCCCTCGCTCCCTCAGTGAAAGTTATTTACACACTGGACTGCGGCCGGCGATAATCCCTCTGCAGCAAGTTTGTTGTCCTACTAGTTGTCAATGACCTGTGGAATAATCCATCCATTGACTCTACCACTACTGTTATTTCTTAATGGCTCCTGCTAGTAACATTTCCCGTACAGCCTATTCTTGTACGAAAGAAGTTCCTTTGTTTACCCATTACTCTCAAAATGTTACAAAGTAATATCTGGCAAATAAAATTAGTGACTAATTGGCTTATCACTCAAATAGAATATCTCTATAACTCTGACCGCAACTACTCGTTCTAATACAAGACGGTGTCTTTGAATGCTCGGCTAAGTTGCCTTAAAGTTTACATTTCACAAATGTCGCCCAATGTTCAAAAGAGAGAAATTCGCTGACACGTCTGGTCTGTACGATCCTTGGTGAACAAGTGTCCCTTCCTCTTGGCGGCAGAGACCTGCTTCGATTTCTGGCGGACTGATATTTTCAGAATTTCAAGAGCGTCCTTTAATACACGCAGCTCGATGCGGACTGTCCTTATCATCTAAATTTATACTTAAACTGCTGGTGGTTCCATCACTACCCTGTGATCACCGAATTAATCATACAATTATGCACAGTATAGGTGGCGTGGGTGGGAATATTTCTTTTGTCGCACCGCCGGCTGTCGTACGGTTCCGGCGCGAACTTCAGGTACTCTCGTTCCCAGACATAACTTCTGCTAACTTAATATTTACTGCATATTAACAGGATTTAGCATACACACTCACTATGATCCCCAACCTAAAGTGTCACTCTGATAAACAAGTATACAATTACTGTCCGATTCTATGACGAAAATAAATATGAGGAAGCGCTACATTTGAATAATACAAATTCAGCTCCCTGATTGGTTGACCGGTTTCAAGCGGGTAACATTGGACTGTTCCTAGTTCACTTTCGTGGGGGTGGTTGGAAGCTCTTTCTTGTCTACAGATGGAAAACTACCACTCCTTGACCTCAATTTCAAAGTACCAACGCGTCCTCTCCCTCTTTGTGTGAAGATAATTGCTTTATTGCACCAAAACAAACCGTGCTCCGAAGTGCTCTGGCCGGCTTAAACATCTATTGTGATTTTTCTGCTTCCTGCCAGAGTGTGAGAACATATTCTCAACTGTGTGGAAAAATTACATTATCAATATCAGTAGCAATATGTTGATATGATGTAATTAGGCTCAATTAATTGGGTGCAGTACATTCTTTTATTGTCTGTGCATTGTCTATGCATTTTATTCTGAAGAAACCACAGTAACATTTGCAATGGGTCATGGCTATATTTCAGCGAATTATAATATATGTTGAGACGCTGAAATAGGCCAAAAGTGTGGTATGTGCTGATGACAAGGTTCATATATGTATATATTAGTGGAAATGTGGTATTAGGTTAGGATTTCTGGCTGCGTTACCTCGCTTGGTGTACGTATTAGCATAAGTTAGTGTATGTTTTATATAAAGTAGGAGAGTTTGTCTTTTCCAGATTAATTTTACGATATCTAAGTAAGGGTCATTCGCATATATCGAAAGTAAAGCTTTAGATTTGTGTGCAACAACAACCAAGGTCCATTATGTGAGATAAAGTTAATGAATTCTCAGGTTAAAGCAAGTATTGTTTATTGCACTTGGAAGGAAGATATTGTAATTATGGGAACTCAGTAACAGTTTTGGTTAGAGAAATATTATTATTATTATTATTAATATTGATGAACTATATTATGAGAATTTCATGGTTATGCCTTTACACAGTGGATTAGGTATTTCACTAAATTATGGCAAATATGGTTTTATAGATAAAGAAACCCAATAAGCACTGTTAAGAAAGATTCTATTTCAATGGTGTTACTCATGGCAAATGAATGTTCTAAGATAACTGACATAAACATACTATAATTTATCAGGATGGTGGATCAAGAGTACCGTAATTACAGGTCATGTTAAGATATTATTATTTATTATTATTATTATTATTATTATTATTATTATTATTATTATTATTAATATTGAATATTATTATTTAACATTTCACCAATGCAATTCACAAGCAATTAGGCAGTCTTGATGAATACCATATTAATCACTTGTGTCAATCAATTGTGGATTTATTAATTAATTAAATAATTTACATTTTATATTTTTTATTCAATTTATCTACGATTTGGTTAACAATAGTATTGGATTTTGGTAGGCGATTATAAATTCTTTAGGACTTTTTTAATGATATCCAACATAGAAATAACATTCATTAAGTGATATTATTATTCTCGTTTCAATTATTATTATTATTATTATTATTGTTATTGTTATTACAATATTAGTATTATTATCATTTCGATGCATTGTAAATTCATTAATATCACTACATTGGCGGATTTGAGTCACAAGACAATGATTTCCAGTGGTTAGTTAAGCAATTAATTATGTAATTAATAAATTTGAGTATAATCAAATTAGTAAAATTAATTAATTATTATATTATGGTAACTTTTGGTATGTTTGTTTGTAAACTTATTTCACATATCTGAGAGGTTAGTAGTAACATTCCTAGATTTTGATCTGCGCAAAATCGTCTTATTATTTCAATTATTATTATTATTATTATTATTATTATTATTATTATTATTATTATTATTATTATTATTACTATTGTATTACATTTTAGGTTGGTTTTCCAAACTACAGATATGCATTTGGGATACACTGTGGAGACTTTCCTGTATTCTTTTAATTGGTTTACAATGTAATTCAGTGATATCAAAACAATTTTTATTAATTAGTTAATCGATACTTTATTTTTTTATAGTTATATAAAACAATTTTATCTATTATAATTATTTTGACTGATGGCAAGTAGTATTTTGATGAATAACTTGAATTGGCTGTATAAAAAAATTTATTCACATCAATATTATTATTATTATTATTATTATTATTATTATTATTATTATTATCATTATCATTATCATCACTAAATGTTCTCATGAGTATATTGTTATTCAATTGATCCACCTGGTCTATAAACAACGTTATCCTAGTAAATGTGTACAGTTACACGGACATTATATAATTGGATGAACAAATATGGGAAACATCATTTAAACAAAATTTTATGGAAAATTACAAATATTATTTTTTTAGGGATTAACGAGGTGGTCATGTGTGTCATTAATGAGAGTTCTAGCTGTACAGTCTCATATGGAAATAATGTAACATTAACCAGTCTATTTTACATTTTATAAAATTTATTTACTTTTCTCTTTTGATTTATCAATAAAATTTTATACACATATTTAAACTCAAATCAGTCTGAGTCATAAATTATTGTAGTCAATAGTTTACCGAATGCACTATCTCTATGCATCCTGATTCGACGACAGGGACTGATCGCGCCTGAGAAGAGGACCTCACCACCTTCGGTAAGTATATATTTTTTTTTAGGGCAGCCGAGGCAACATTGACATCTAATCTACACCGAAGGAGCTCTGCAAGGGTGCATAGGTAATTAGGAAACAGTCAAAAAAAATGTCACCCAACGCTGGGGCTTGACTGTCGTCTATAAGGGAATGGTAAGTCAACGTTAGGGTTATTTAAATGACCAGACTGAAACTTAGAACATTCATTGAACTCGTAGTAAAATGAACACTGTGTAAAAGGCGGAATTTCATATATGTGATACATATTGAATATATGTTGTTAATGTTTATTTATGTAAAACATGGGACATTTGTTGTTGTTGTATATAGCACGTAAGGTCACCTAGGCATAGAGGCAGACTTTTATGCATAATGGTTATAACACAGGAGCAGTGGGAGCAGTTGGTCGCGAGCATTAGTATGCTCAACACCAAGGTAGAAACTGTACAGAGTGAGATGAAGGAAGGACAGGACGAAATTACTAAAAACTTAGAAAGTAGTCAAACAGTACTCAAGGACGAAATTACTAAAAACTTAGAGAGTAGTCAGGCAGTGCTTAAAGATGAAATCACTAGGAACGTAACTGAAAGTTTTTCCCAGAAACTAGAGGATACGCGGGCTATGTTGGAGACACTCGATGATAAAATTGTTAGTAGTCAGGGCGAACTGAGAAAGGAATTCCTAGATAACCAAGAAAAGTTATTAAAGCTCTGCGAGACTAATAGGGCACACACCAAGCAGGAGTTGCATAGTTTAGCCGTTGCACATAAGCAATTAATTAAGCAGATAGGCGATGTAAGCATATCATTTACAAAAAGTTTGCAAGAAACTAAAGAAGAAGTGCAAGCTCAGTGTGAAAAGATGTCACAAAAGATCGTTATGATCGAAGATAGGGTCAATCAGGTGGAGACGGAGACACGTGATAACCTTACGGCGGTTAGCACTAAAATGCAGGAAACCATGGAAAGGTTGGACCAGGGATTCAAAACGGTCGAGGCCAACCGGGTAGCAGACCAGGAAAAGGTGACACAACAATTCGCTGACATGAAAGAAGACATAGTTGAATGGCAGGTGGACATGAATAATAAATGGGAACAGTTAGATAAAGGCTTGATCTCTAGTGAAGAAGGGGTTAGAGAAGAGGTGAAACAAGTCCTAAATAAGGAAATACACCAGTTGCAAGTACAAAGTGATAACTTAGCAACGTTAATAAAGTTTGTGACAGAGGAACAAAGCGAAATTAAGAAACAGCTGGCTCAAACTACGACACCACAGGTAGTGACAGATGCTAATCCGTTCCGGGATTTGTTGATTAGCAACGAATCCAATACTCCATTAACTTCAGTTGGAGGTGGACAAACAGTCGCTGCACCGGCAAATCTCATAAATGTGCTTAAGATTACTGACGAACAACCGAGAAAATTTAACGGGAATGGGTCGTTAACTCCAAAAATGTTTCTGAAAGATCTTAAGGCCTACTTTAGGGAAATGCAAGTACCTGAAGAAAAGAGGTTGAGAATCGCAGAAAGATATCTCGAGGGCTCTCCTAAAACATGGTTTATTGGTTTCCGATTTTTATTTGAAACTTTCGAAGATTTTGAAAAGGCATTTCTGAATCGGTATTGGGGAAGCGACGCTCAACAGAATTTAAGGCTTGAGTTATATTCCCGAAAATACAATTCCAGCATGCCTACGAGATACAGTGATTACTTTTTGAATCAGCTGGTTAAGATGAAAGAGCTAGATAATCCTCCTTGTCAACAGGAGCTGGTTCAAGCCATAGTAAAGCAGTTTCCTCCAGATGTACAAAGGATGATGATCACCGCCAAAGCACAAAGTCCTGAGGAAGCGGAAGGAATTTTGCGACAGTTGGACAACACTGTAAATATGAGCACTCCGAGGCAAGCCAAGGCCACAGAGCACAGGGCATTTGTAGTTGACGCGGTGAAAGCAAAGGATAAACAAGACGAAAAGGGACGTGTCACTGGTACAATTTCAAGACGACTACCGAATGAGAGGAATACACCGAGTGGTCGGGAATTTTATGAACATCGGCAGTATCAACAGAACTACAATTATCCCAGGTCATATTCGAGAAGATACTGGAACAAGGAGCAAAATAGATACCAAAATAGGAATAGAAGTCAGCCATATCAACGGTACAGTCGAAGAGGAACGTGGAGTGATCATCCATCGCAGAGATCAGGCTACAGGAATCCGGAATACCGCAATTATGAGAAGAAAAGGTATGTGCAGGAACTGCGGGAGCAACAGCAACAGCAAGAGCAACAAAAGTGGAAGCAAGCGTTGGACAGACAAGACTTAAATCCCGATCTCACTGGAGCAGAGAGTATAGAATTTCAGCGAGCAAGGGAGCAGGATGGTCGACGCCAACAATCGCTTAATCCAATGGCTCAGTTTTACCCACCTGGAGGTAACAGTCAAGAAAAGAAGAAAATCACCAATTTTGAATCCTCAACTAAACCTAACTGGAATTAATAGATACTATGCTAAATTCGCACCACTTTACATAGGCCCATATCGTGTCACTCAAACCTTTAACAACAATGCCTACAAGATAACGGATCTGGACGGGAACAACGAAGTCATTTTCAATGCTTCAAACTTGAAACTCTATAGACAGCCACGACACGAGGTTCCACCACAAGTTAACATCGCTGAACAATGGGGAAAATCATCAGAAGAAGATGACGTCTGCTCCGAGAGGGAGGAAGAAGATGCGGAGGACACGGATTCATCATCAGATGAGGAGGCGACATCCCTTGTTTCCGAGGAAGAAGACAACACCATTTCGGCCCAACGCAAGGGAGAAGAGAGAAGAGATTGCTGTCCAGAGTGTCTGCAAGAACAAGTAGAATTGAAGAAGGTCTTACTAAATATAGCAGAACAGTTAATAGAGGAACAGAGACGCCTTCTTCAAGAGAATCAAGAGCTCCGGAGTAACTTGCTTAAGTCAAATAGAGCATAAAATAGTACAGACTCACAGATGGTTGCAAGTGATGCATGCAAGTTACATTATCAACATGGAGGTGGAAAAATTTTCTCGATACTCTCAAAAATTTTATTTAAAGTGGGAGAGTGTTGCACCCATCGGATGAGTCTGGTTGGCAACATTTTATTAATTGTATTTGTTAATAAATAGTAATGGCCAGCGTTCTTAAACAAAGGGGCAGCACTGGAAATTCTGGTAGCTAGCTCGTGAGAATGAAGCCTTGATAGGAACTCACGCTTCTTTCTCTGCTAAAAATAAATTATTGGGACACCTGTTATTACATCATCTTTTGGAACTGCGTAGTTAGAGTGGAAAAGTACTGGCAGGAGTGACTGAGATGGAGAATCATGGTTCTAGATACCCGAATCCCCTCATTCTGAAATGAACTCGTCTATACAGATGAACATCGGAGTATGCGCTCCAATCAGATTGCTGCATTTAAATAATTTCAAAATTAGCGCGACCAAATGAGATGTGGCTTGTAATTAATCCCTGTCAGTATTTAAGGAAGATTATATCAAGAGGAGATGTCAGTAATTATTGTAGTAATTCTGAACTAACTTATTGGTTTGTGGCAAATGGATTGGAATATTGTGTATCCAGATGTTTGTTATCACCGGCAGTGGGAACCCCTTGCCAGCGTGGAGAGTGGTTTATCAGAGCGGCAGAAGATGTAGTCCAACTAACGCCTACTGTATTGTAAAAGAAATTACGAACAATTTTAGAGTCACGATGCATCATGGTAGTAACAAGAATTGATGCAATTTGTGTGTACAAAGCATTTCATGTTTTTGATAACTTGGTTTTGGAGCTACCCAGCATTCCTTTGGTTGGGATTTTTAGTGGCAAGAATTAGTGTTCCTACGCCGATTAGTGCGCCAACATCCCCGAATACTGGCTTCTCACGGGTCAGTCATCATCAAGAGACTTGTGGGGGTCAGACGTGTCTTAACTTTGCTCCGTGTTCAAGCACAAAGGTACAGAATTGTGTGTATTTATTACTACAGTGGAGGTGGAAATACGCCTTATAAACAGTAGTTGAGTTGTTAAGGTACTTAAAACCACCCAAGTGAGTGGAGTATTAACTTGACAGATTTTACGAGTGTTCAGTCCATGCAGGGCGAAGACGAAACTTTGAATTGTGCAGTAATTGCATCTTAGGTAACTTCAGTTGGAGTGTGTAGCCCGCAGAGCAACCCAGACAGTTTTAAAATATATGTGTAAGCCGTAAATAGTGGAGAACAATTAGCCTGCTGCAGCGCAGCTGGTAATATGTTTGAAACATTTGAGCGGAGGAAATACTCTCCCTTTCTATAAGTATTTAGGTCGTGTGGGGGTGGGCAACTTTCTCCCCAGTTGGGGCTTTACAAAGGAAACCGTTGAACCCATGCGAGACTTTGCTTCATGAGAAGCAGCAGTGTGTTAAAGCAGAGTACGTAGAATCCGGCCTAAGTTCCAGAATATCTGAGTACTGCGTATGTGTGTATATATGTATTACAGTGTAATGTCTAGTTTAAGACAAGTTGTCGTGTTTAATATTATGGGTAGGAAATAAACGTGTGCACAGTGTCAAGTGAGAGTGGAAAGTAGTAATATAAGCCAATGCCGGATACCGCAAGAATGGTAAATGATATTAACATGTTGGTCATGAATCTGTAAGACAACATGGCTGCCTTTAGTCCTGGCGATCCCGAAGTGCCCTCAATGTGAGTACACAATCTCATGTTTGATTTAAAATCTAAAGCTTTCCTTTGATAATGGTATCTTTATTTAAATAGGTATGCGAGTGACGATGTTGTAACTATAAACCCGAGTACACAGCCAGAAAATTAGGATAATTCCGTTTATGAGTAGTGTAAATATTTATATTTATTATTATTATTATTAATCGTGTATGTACTAAATTTGATCTGTTAGTATCGAACAAGTTATATTTTTGAGGCAATTATTATTATTATCAGTAGCATTGTCGGTATTGCATTTAGGCGGAATTTTTTTGTTTCACGCAAGCACAGTTATCGTGGTGGAGGAGTGATGAAGACAATTAATGATAATAAACATATAGATATATATATATTCAACAGTTACTGTCGAGAATTCTGTTGGGACGACAGTAACACTGATACATCCACATATTGGTTGCTATGGCAAGTAACGCGGTTAGACAGTTGAGTGAACAATGTTAAATAAAAGGATTTATTTTGGCTCAGGTAAATCAAAGTGTTGTCGAATAATATGAACGATATTGAGCAACGGTAATTTATTTGAGATGTTTGAAGGTCCGTAGTCGAGAGTATATGGTAATACATGAGGTTATTTATCTGAAGATAATTATGGAAAACAAAGAGTATGGTGAACATATTCTCAATAAAAATGGAAATATAAGTATCAGCGTGATAGCTGAGAGGTAATAGAATTCGTGCAGAATAAGAAATGATGATGACGTCGTAAATGAATAAATGTGAGGAAATAAATAAGCCAGTTAAAGAAGGTATACGAGTTAGAAGGACCAGATGATACATGTAAATGGTTTAGCCGTGACACAATATCGTTCTATTCAGAGAAAGTATAGTACGCATTTAATGATATTTTAAAGTTAGGTTGGTAACATGGATCACGCAACTGGGCTGGTGTGGATGCTTGCCAGTAGGAACTATTTTATTGGTTTTAACAGATGATTATTATTATTATTAATATTAAATATATTTATTATTTTATTTGCCTCGTATCAGCCATCTTTTAGGTACATTCTTTTATTGTCTGTGCATTGTCTATGCATTTTATTCTGAAGAAACCACAGTAACATTTGCAATGGGTCATGGCTATATTTCAGCGAATTATAATATATGTTGAGACGCTGAAATAGGCCAAAAGTGTGGTATGTGCTGATGACAAGGTTCATATATGTATATATTAGTGGAAATGTGGTATTAGGTTAGGATTGCTGGCTGCGTTACCTCGCTTGGTGTACGTATTAGCATAAGTTAGTGTATGTTTTATATAAAGTAGGAGAGTTTGTCTTTTCCAGATTAATTTTACGATATCTAAGTAAGGGTCATTCGCATATATCGAAAGTAAAGCTTTAGATTTGTGTGCAACAACAACCAAGGTCCATTATGTGAGATAAAGTTAATGAATTCTCAGGTTAAAGCAAGTATTGTTTATTGCACTTGGAAGGAAGATATTGTAATTATGGGAACTCAGTAACAGTTTTGGTTAGAGAAATATTATTATTATTATTAATATTGATGAACTATATTATGAGAATTTCATGGTTATGCCTTTACACAGTGGATTAGGTATTTCACTAAATTATGGCAAATATGGTTTTATAGATAAAGAAACCCAATAAGCACTGTTAAGAAAGATTCTATTTCAATGGTGTTACTCATGGCAAATGAATGTTCTAAGATAACTGACATAAACATACTATAATTTATCAGGATGGTGGATCAAGAGTACCGTAATTACAGGTCATGTTAAGATATTATTATTTATTATTATTATTATTAGTATTATTATTATTATTATTAATATTGAATATTATTATTTAACATTTCACCAATGCAATTCACAAGCAATTAGGCAGTCTTGATGAATACCATATTAATCACTTGTGTCAATCAATTGTGGATTTATTAATTAATTAAATAATTTACATTTTATATTTTTTTATTCAATTTATCTACGATTTGGTTAACAATAGTATTGGATTTTGGTAGGCGATTATAAATTCTTTAGGACTTTTTTAATGATATCCAACATAGAAATAACATTCATTAAGTGATATTATTATTCTCGTTTCAATTATTATTATTATTATTATTATTATTGTTATTGTTATTACAATATTAGTATTATTATCATTTCGATGCATTGTAAATTCATTAATATCACTACATTGGCGGATTTGAGTCACAAGACAATGATTTCCAGTGGTTAGTTAAGCAATTAATTATGTAATTAATAAATTTGAGTATAATCAAATTAGTAAAATTAATTAATTATTATATTATGGTAACTTTTGGTATGTTTGTTTGTAAACTTATTTCACATATCTGAGAGGTTAGTAGTAACATTCCTAGATTTTGATCTGCGCAAAATCGTCTTATTATTTCAATTATTATTATTATTATTATTATTATTATTATTATTATTATTATTATTATTATTATTATTACTATTGTATTACATTTTAGGTTGGTTTTCCAAACTACAGATATGCATTTGGGATACACTGTGGAGACTTTCCTGTATTCTTTTAATTGGTTTACAATGTAATTCAGTGATATCAAAACAATTTTTATTAATTAGTTAATCGATACTTTATTTTTTTATAGTTATATAAAATAATTTTATCTATTATAATTATTTTGACTGATGGCAAGTAGTATTTTGATGAATAACTTGAATTGGCTGTATAAAAAAAATTTATTCACATCAATATTATTATTATTATTATTATTATTATTATTATTATTATTGTTATTATTATAATTATTATTATTATCATTATCATTATCATCACTAAATGTTCTCATGAGTATATTGTTATTCAATTGATCCACCTGGTCTATAAACAACGTTATCCTAGTAAATGTGTACAGTTACACGGACATTATATAATTGGATGAACAAATATGGGAAACATCATTTAAACAAAATTTTATGGAAAATTACAAATATTATTTTTTTAGGGATTAACGAGGTGGTCATGTGTGTCATTAATGAGAGTTCTAGCTGTACAGTCTCATATGGAAATAATGTAACATTAACCAGTCTATTTTACATTTTATAAAATTTATTTACTTTTCTCTTTTGATTTATCAATAAAATTTTATACACATATTTAAACTCAAATCAGTCTGAGTCATAAATTATTGTAGTCAATAGTTTACCGAATGCACTATCCCTATGCATCCTGATTCGACGACAGGGACTGATCGCGCCTGAGAAGAGGACCTCACCACCTTCGGTAAGTATATATATTTTTTTTTAGGGCAGCCGAGGCAACATTGACATCTAATCTACACCGAAGGAGCTCTGCAAGGGTGCAATAAAGAGTTGGAATGACATTATGCAAGGAAACATCTTGTGCAGCAAATCAAATCCCTGTCTAAATGTAACGACGTAGCCAGTGACCAGCAAGTTTTAGAACTTATGGAGGGAAGTCCATAAATAGCCGAAACATTCAGATATATTATGTTAAATACACTGTTAAAAACAATACCGTAATCGTAAAATGAAAATATGAGCATTGTTTTATAACACAGAAGCATTTTAAATTTTATTGATCAACAAATATTGGCGATTTATGTGCTTATTATAGATTTTCTTAAAATATGTATTTACATAAAAAATTGTGAAAATATGTGTTTTTATGTGAAATAAGATTCAGTTTTTACACTTGGGGATGCACAATAGGAATAATGAACTTCGTAACTTGCGTTAAAACTTACGCAAAAAAATATGTAATTACATAAAAATCCGCTCCCTAGTTATGATCCACACTTAACGTTCCGGTTCTACACTGACAACACTACAGCAGCCACGCAAGCACAGACAGTATCAAGCCTTCATCTAGTTCGTGTTTAATTAATGTTCAACGAAATGGTATGTTTTCGCTTTCTGGATCGAAGTACGTGCAAACATTCTTTAACAACTAATAATATGACATTCTTTGATATGTCTATAAATGTATCCTCCTTACCGTGTCGTCTCAAAATATTTTATTTCCAGAAGACGGTTTAACGAGCCTTTTTGCTACTTGGACGACGAGTATCAAAATATCAGAATTTCCAATGAGGTACCGTTTCAAAACTCTCTGAATGTATATATACATTATTATTTTTTAATTATAAACATAAAATAATACATTAAGGTGCGAAAAGGCTCATTGTTAAGACAGCCCTTTTCTAATAATTGGTACCTCAATCGTGAAGTTGGCCTGCCGTATAGCCTCGTACAAACATATACGACAGGGGTCAACAGACCCACGGACGCCATGAATCCGCACAAAATTAAGCCTAGTCCCACTTTATTAAAATGCAGCTATTGCTTTGTCAGATATGAACAATATTGATCATTTACAAATGTTACTATGAAAATAGTGACCAAGCCTCCGAGGCTCAGACGGAAGTGCGTCGGCCTCTCACCGCTGGATACCGTGGTTCAAATCCCAGTCACTCCATTGAGATTTATGCTGGGCAAAGCGGAGGTGGGACAGGTTTTTCTCCGGGTACTCCGGTTTTCCCTGTCATCTTTCATTCCAGCAACACTCTCCATTATCATTTCATAGCATCTATGTCATTAATTAATCACTTTGGGAGTGGTGACCCCATCGTACTAATAGCCTATATATTACATCCCTGACCCGGTCAAAGACTGGAAAACAGGTTGTAGGTTTTCATTCACTATGAACATATTGATATTTTCATCCGAATTTTCTCGCAGGTTTCAGTTCATTTTGATGCGATTATTCTGAAAAATTGGATGTCTTCAGTTTCCTCCAATTTAGCTGCAGCCCTTTTGGTTATTTCTTCTAAAGTGAAAAATGTATATCTTCCCACCGAGATTCATATCCATTCTGGCTATTTGACAATCATATTTTTTTAAAAAAAACAAGATAGCAACTCCCTACAGCGGGGATGAGATTATTTTATCAGGCGCTTGAACTCAGCATATAATCCTTCAGCGGCATTGATTGTTCGGTGTCGTTTTCCATAACAGTTCCACAACGCAAATGCCATTTTGGGTAAATTGTACAGCCACTGGTCGTCTAAGTAGTGGAAAGAACCTTTCAAATAAAAATAATAATAATAATAATAATAATAATAATAATAATAATAATAATAATAATAATAATGAAAACTGCCAAGAATTAGCTACATATTTTTCACAGCTTTTAAATTGTCCAGAATCCAAAAAGAGATTCCCGAAAGTACAGCCAGAAAACATACCGGAAAATTCGGCACCACCAACTCAAGAAGAAATTTATTCACATATCAAGAAACTTAAAGACAACAAAGCATCAGGGGAAGACGGAATTGTAGCTGAACTTCTGAAAAATTTAGGCCCAAATTCACTCAGAGAAATTACACAAATAATCCAAAACATTTGGCAAACCGAAAAGCTCCCGGATGACTGGAAGATTGCTCTAATCCATCCACTACATAAAAAAGGCAGCAAGTTAGACGTAAACAATTACAGAGGAATCTCACTTGTATCAGTCACATACAAAATACTATCAGCCTGTCTCTTGCATAGAACACAACAACGATTAGAACCCAAATTATCAGAATTTTAAGCAGGATTCAGACCAAACAGGTCAGAACAAATTTTCAACCTCAAAACCATACTTAAACTACGAGCCCTCAGACAAAAGCCTACAGTATGCACATTTGTAGATTTCAAAAAGGCATATGATTCGATAGACAGACCCTCACTATTCCAAATTCTAGAAGAGAGAGGACTAGATCCCAAAACCCTAGAACTCATAAGACAAACACTAACGGGCACAAAATCTAAAGTGAAATTTATGGGAGAAATTTCAGAACCTTTCGACATTCAAGGTGATGGACTCTCTCCTATTCTGTTCAACGTCGTCCTAGGCAAGGTTATGGAAGAATGGAAGAAGGAACTCAAGAAACGTGAATCTTGGAAACCGATCCGATTGGGCTTTCCCAAAAACAACCTCTACGTACCATACCTTGCATTTGCGGACGATCTGGCAATTTTAACAGAGGATGAGGAGACTGCCATCAAGCAGCTTGAGATACTTAAGGAATCTGCAGAAAAAGTGGGACTACAGATTTCATTTGAGAAAACTAAATTATTATGTTCAAAGACAGATATCACGAGCCTGAGAACAAAATACGGTAAAATCGACTGGGTCTCGTACTTTAAATACCTCGGAGAATTCATCGAACCGACAGGCCTTGAGAAGATCTCACAGCAAAACCGTCTCCAAAAAGTCAAGAAGGCATTAGGGTTAGTTCAAGACATCTACAACAAAAAATGCATGTCAAGACAGACAAAAATTCGGCATTACAACACAGTCATAAAACCAACAGTCCTTTACGCAAGTGAAACATTGTCACTTAACAGTAAACAAGAATTAGAAGAAATAAAAAAGCAAGAGAGGAAGATCATCAGGAAAATCCTAGGAGCAAGATATACCCAAGATGGTTACAGGCTACAATCAATCAAAACAACAGAAAAAGTTTCAAACATTGAAATTGACATTAAGAAAAGACGAATGAAATTCTTTGGACACCTCACAAGATTACCAGAAAATCGACTGTCAAAAAGAATATTAAATTATGTTAGCTCACTTAAGAATTCAACACCTTGGCTGGACGAACTTCGAAAGGACCTCAAAAACGCAAACATATGTGCAACAGACATTTTAGAAAGAGACACCTTCAGACACAAAGTCAACAAGTGGGAAGTTACATCAGAGCAACCAAAGCAAAAACAGTGCAGACCGAAATGGTCGGAAGAACGTAAACAAGCCTTCTCAGAGAGAATGAAAGCCTATTGGAAGAACAAGAAGAACCCAAAGAAAGCTCGCTTGAGTTGTTTGCTTAACGTCTTCCATTATTGGGAGAATACGCTAATAATAATAATAATAATAATAATAATAATAATAATAATAATAATACCGGGCGAGTTGGCCGTGCGCGTAGAGGCGTGCGGCTGTGAGCTTGCATCCGGGAGATAGTAGGTTCGAATCCCACTATCGGCAGCCCTGAAAATGGTTTTCCGTGGTTTCCCATTTTCACACCAGGCAAATGCTGGGGCTGTACCTTAATTAAGGCCACGGCCGCTTCCTTCCAACTCCTAGGCCTTTCCTATCCCATCGTCGCCATAAGACGGCGCGACGTAAAGCCCCTAGCAAAAATAATAATAATAATAATAATAATAATAATAATAATAATAATAATAATAATATCCTCAACGTAGTGAAGTACGGACACCCAGATAGTAAACTTAAGAATTTCGAAGTTCGAGTGCGGTTATCCGCCCGGGTCCATGGTGTATGTGGGTTTCTCGACCGCCTGTCGCGTATGCCCTATGTGAGGTCACATGACAAGTCCACCTCTTGATGAGAGAGGTGCCAATTACAACAGGGCTTGCAGTTCCACCTGGAACTAACAATGGACTTTTCCGTGCATTTATCCATTCATAGGAGAGCTGGCCCGGCTCGTGAGTTTTGAGACTGGCCCAGGTAAAGAAACCTACTCTTACTAATCCTCTTCTTGGAATTCCTGAATGGTGATACTAGTGAGTTTTAAGACACGTGAGTTCTGAGACAACATGTTTCAATTATCCGTTAACTCTAGTTATTGGGTGAACATGCATTAAAGATAGAATCATTTTCAACAGACATTGGTTTCAGTATTATTACCACACTTCTGATACAGTATTGTAGTACAAGCAAATTACTCATACATGGCTGTCCCTTCCCTTACTCTGGTAAAGCTCATGTACCTCGAGCTTTGACGTCAGCTTTTCGAGATGATCAAGCTGAGGTTAAGCAGACCACCAGTGGAAGGTATAAGTTTCCAATATTTTCAACCTCGTCTCCTTCCACGACGAATTGACCGGATATTATTGTTGTTGTAGGCTGAGTGAACCTCAGGACTATGTGCCTCTACAGAAGTGTAAATATCGCTTCTAAATGTTTCGAATTTCTAACAGGGAATCACCATTATCACCTCAGCTAGGCAACTCCTATTACTTTGCATGTAAATGTTACTAAGTTACTGCTTTACTCTCTAAAGACTAATGGGGTACGACGGGCCTCCTAGGCGGTAATGCCATTTCTCAGGCCAAGAAGATTTGGGTCGATGACGTGAGGTGATAAGAAGGTGAGGTGCGTACCTATCCAAAGAAAAAATATTTTGCATTTTGAATTTAACAACTGTGAATAAGATACCCTTTCGCTTTCTGTATTTCCGTACGTTGGCGGCACTTCAGAGCCGACCTAGCATCGATGAGCTGTTTCCTCGACCATTACTTTTAAACAAGAGTGACGGATCTATTTCTTCCATAATCCTTGCGATAGGTTCTTTGGTAGCCAACCACGCTCCCAAGCCTAAATCACCGGGCAGACTGAGTAGCTTTGAGCGTAGAGTGCTGCCCTTCTGAAGTTAGCGAGTTTCAACCTGACTCCTGTTGTATTTGAAGACGCTTAAATTACGTCAGCCTCGTGAGGTTAGATTTAATGGTACGTAAAAGAACTCTGACGGGATAAAATTCCGGCCCCTCGGCGTCTCCGAAACCGCTAAAAGTAGTTAGTGTAACTTAAAACCAATAAAACTGAAAATCTTCAGCCTGTTTCCAATCATTCAATTGGGTCAGGAATGGAATGAATGAAGCTCCCATCTAGCGGCGAGAATAGGGATTGTGCCGACTGCCGAAGCCTGTCGCATTCCTCTGGGTCGATGATTAATAACTGACAGAAGAAATTATATTTGAGAGTGTCTCTGGAGTTAAAGATGACAGGGAAAAACCAGAGTACTCGGAGAAAAACCTGTCCTACCTCCGCACTGAAAATCAACGGCCTGTTTCCAGTCATTCGACCGGGTCAGGAATGGAATGAATGAAGCTCCCATCTAGCGGCGAGGATAGGTACTGTACCGGCTACCGAAGCCTGTCGCACTCCTCTGGGGCAATGATTACTGAATGACGGGTGAAATGAAAAATATTGGAGAGTGTTGCTGGAATGAAATATGACAGGGAAAACCGGAGTACTCGGAGAAAAACCTGTCCCACCTCTGCACTGTACAGCATAAATCTCACATGGTGTGACCGGGATTTGAACCACGGAACCCAGCGGTGAGACGGAGGCGCGCTGCAACCTGAGCCACGGAGGCTCCTGTCACTTAAAACCAATAATAGTATTATTATTATTACCTAACCGATCACGCTATGTTTGGTAAAAAGAATTGATCAGATGAAAAGGCGAAATATAATCAAATTTTATTGGAATTTATTTCAATAAATTGCACGTAAAATATGAATGCAAGAAATTGTTATTTACATTGTTTTCGTTATATTTTGTTTCACCTGCTTGTGCTCATGCTTAGTTACCAGGACACAGCAAATGTTCGCTACGGACAGTGAACACTCCATTGCTATGTGGAGTAGTAATTGTTAATACGTACACGTCGGAAAAAAATGTCACAGCCTGAAAAATTGGTACTTCTCTTCCGGAAAGGCCCATAAAGGAAGAGACAGAAAAAGAATGAAGTGTGTGTGAGAGAGAGAAAGAGATGGGGGTAGTGGAGGGGAGGAGAGGGAGGGAGAATCCAGCAGAATGATTTGAACAATTATTATCTAAATTCATTTCCCTGGATAAAATTGGCCTTTCACCGAGATTTTTTTCAAGTGGAAACAAAAACAGAACCCACGCACAAAAAAAAGATGAAGAGCAGAGGGGAAAAGGGAAGTACGTGAGGATGAGAGAGCATGACAGAAGGGGGCTCTGGAAACAAAAGAGGGTGACAAAAGAGGAAGCAAATAGACAACATAGCCCATCCTTTTGTCTACAGTTCTATATGTAATTCTTTTTTTCTCTCGTCTACAGCAATCATACTGTACAGGGGTACAATGGCAGCAGCGTGGCCGTTCACCGAGGCTCATTATAGATTTCCAGATTAACGCAGGACGCGCAAAGAATTAAACATTAATTATTGAATTCGGTTCACAATTACAATAACCGTGTTTAAAACCCAATTACATCCATATCGCACGGTGTCATTATGAAAAACATTCACCATTCAACGGAGAATATCATAACAGAAGACTTACAAGGCCTGTTGCTCCAAAGCAACTTGTGGATTTACTCATGTCAGTTAGTCACCACTGATCTGCATTTAGGGCTGTCACCCAGGTGGCAGATTTCCTATCAGTTATTTACTC
This sequence comes from Anabrus simplex, assembly GCF_040414725.1. NCBI lineage: Eukaryota > Metazoa > Arthropoda > Insecta > Orthoptera > Tettigoniidae > Anabrus > Anabrus simplex. The sequence goes on from NC_090265.1 coordinate 1,427,357,929, forward strand.
TTTCTTTTCTTAAATGATTTCAATAAATTTGGCAATAGATCGAACGTCTCCCTTGGTATATTGTTCCAATCTCTAAACTCTCTTCCTATAAACGAATATGTGTCCACTTGAATTCCAACTTTGTCTTCATAGTATGCTCTATTCTACATTTAAAGACTCCATTCAAGCTTATTCACTTCCTAATGTCATTCCGCACCAAATCTCCGCTGACAGCACGGAGCATGCCGCTTAGCCGACCAGCTTGCCTTGGACACTCCACGTAATTGTTGTTGGCCTGTTAAATTTCTCTGGTGGTGCAATCCGAGTCATCCGACAAAATTAAAATTGATTCAGCCAGCGGAACCTCCCAATAGAATTTTGCTTTCGTTGATAGCTAGCAACACAATCGAAATGTATACTCAGTAGCAAAAAAATTGGCCGGCAAATAAATATTTAATTTTATAGATTATCGAAACGCTAGGATATTCATTAACTGTGGGTAGCTGGCGGCCGAAGATATGATACTGCACATTATTATTATTATTATTATTATTATTATTATTATTATTAATAATAATAATAATAATAATAATAATAATAATAATAATAATAATAATAATAATAATAATAATAATAATAATAATAATAATAATATCCCTAAACTTACAGGTGACCACAAGGATCCAGAATACTACAGCAAGTTCAGTACAGGGTTTATGAATAAATGTGAAGTACGAATATTAAAGAGAAAGGTTTGTGATCTGCAGCACAAGAGTGTGTTAGCATGAGGCAAGATCCTGATTGATCCCTTTAGTGCTGTGAAGGCAACGGTGTGGAAGCCATTTTTTTCGATTCTGAGTCTGTCCCAGAAGTCGACAAAGAACGGCGTAATCGTGTCCCTAACTTCGAACGTAAGTCGCGCGACTTGAAGGTTTTTGAAGTGGTATTTATTAAGATTGGGGATACACGGTCCCGTATTTTCTTTTTCTCTTTGTCGACTTTTACTGCCAGTGTCGTTTCATTCTCGATCCTGACAGTCGGGTTATTATTATTATTATTATTATTATTATTATTATTATTATCATTATTATTATTATTATTATTATTATTATTATTATTATTATTATTATTATTATTATTATTATTATTATTATTATTATTATTATTAAAGAATGACTAAGCGAGTTGGCTAAGCGGTGCAAATCCTGTAGCTGCAGGCTTGCATTCAGGAAAATGAAATGGCGTATGGCTTTTAGTGCCGGGACTTCGGCTCGCCAGGTGCAGGTCTTTGGATTTGACTCCCGTAGGTGACCTGCGCGTCGTGATGAGGGTGAAATGATGATGAAGACGACACATACACCTAGCCTCCGTGCCAGCGAAATTAACCAATGATGGTTAAAATTCCCGACCCTGCCGGGAATCAAACCCAGGATCCCTGTGACCAAAGGCCAGCACGCTAACTATTTAGCTATGGAGCAGGATTGAATTCCGGAGATCGTGGGTTTAACCCCACCGTCGGTCCCTGTGACCAAAGGCCAGTACACTAACCATTTAGCCATGGAGCAGGACTGAATTCCGGAGATCGTGGGTTTAACCCCACCGTCGACAGCCCTGAATACAGTTTTCCATGATTTTGTATTTCCACACCAGACAAATGCCGGGGCTGTACCTTAGATCACGATCACTGTCTTCCCTGCCCTATCCCTTTTCTATCCTTTCGTCACAGAAAATCTATACGTGTTTCTGCAGCGTTGAACATGAAGTAAGGGACAAGGAAAAAATGGTGTGACTTTCCTCTGTCCGGTCATCATGGTTGAAAACGTTACGGTACGTACCACGGGACAAAATGTACCATTCAGGTGGGCAGCTACCTACCAAGGGTCTTGTAATGACTTAAAATATATTCAATGTGACAAAGGTACTTGTAAAAAAAAGAACGTAAATTATTATTTATCTAGTTTTATTGATATCCATCACACTTCATTCAGGCTTTGGACTGGCAAAAATGACTATATATACGTATTGTTTACAACCATTTTCGCGTTTTTAAGATAGGATGTTAAGCTCTCGTCAACGTTTTCTTTTCCTGATTCATTCCGTTTTCTGCGTATAGAATATTGCCTGCATACAAGATCTTAAGCTTCCATTTTCTTTTTAATGACGCTTCATTACACGTTCAGGCTGTTCGTCATAATTTATATAGATACTTTTCCTTCCTCTTCGAGCGTTCAGTGTTCAACTATGACCTCAATAATGAACAATTTGTTTTTTCGGCCACTTCTTTCAAAAAATTTAGGACATCTTTCATTCACTCTAGGGTTTGGCCTTCCTAAGAGGGTGTTCAGCCTGTCGTTCTAGGGCGCTACGCCATTTGCAGTTCGGTGTCACATTTTATTACCTACAACTCTACGTTTCTTTTAGAATTTCTGGTTTTCTAATCAATTATCTCCAAAGTAACCAAACATGGGACAGCTGCTCAGATTCTAGGGTTTGCGAGTGTATTTCTAGCCATTGATCGTAAATTTCTGTGGATTTAAAATGGGCAGAGCTGCACATGAAAACGGACTTCCTCATTTTCTCGATACTCGACTGTAAGTCTTAGTTATTTCAACTTTGCGCCAAAGCTATTTCTTCAAATGGAAGGCGCATGCACTGATCTCTGTCGAAGGAAACACATGGCCAATCGCAAATATGGATGCCAGTTGAAAATCCACGTTCACGCTTTCAGGCTTCCACTCCGAAGCAATCTGAAGGATGAGCTGAAACATACGAATGTAGGTTTCTTATTATTGGGTAATAGAGAAAACAAGACGGGGTGAATATTAGTTCCTTTAACCGTTCTCCGAAATTCTCCCTGAATGCTGTAACTCTGAGAAAGTTGTTTACTAGAGCACTTAAAATTGCTGTCCGTGAAAATAAAATTATTTAAGCATTTCAAGTTCTTTTTCCCATGTTTGCCACAAAAAAATTATAATTTTGCCTTATCACCATTCTCAGCTAACAGGAAAGAAGTACAATCAAGAATATTCAGTGTTTGTTAATCAAAAACCACTTCCTTGGAGTTGTTAGGCTCCTTTGTATTTCGTTGCTCCTTACATTTCTGTCACCACAAAGTTCTCATTAACTCCTGTCTTGGTATTTCTGCTATAAAGTCAACGAAGAAACTATGACTGTAACTATAAGGCTCAAATTCAATCATTGAATGAATAGTTTATTCAACCGAACATTTATGGAAAAAATGTTGTTATAAATTACATTCGGGAAGAAAATAGGAATAGAGTAACTGCTTCTATAGCTGAATCTTCTCTCCCAATCTGAAGTATTGCACTGATAATCAGTTACCAGTGACTTGTAAGGGGAGTGACCCACGAACTGTGGTGAATATTGAAAATATTTGACTTTGGCAAAGTTAAGGTAAGTAAGGTAAGGGTTATTCTGCCCGAAGGCAGGTTCGAACCTCCGCACAGGTGCTCCTGAGCCGGAGTTTACGTGCGGTAGGGTGGCCAGTTCCTTTCCGCTCCTCCATTCCCTTACCCCCACCAACAGCGCGTGGCAACCCATCCAACTCCTGACCACGCCCAATGTTGCTTAACTTTGGAGATCTCACGGGATCCGGTGTTTCAACACGGCTACGGCCGTTGGCGGCAACGTTAACAGTAGTTTTTTTTACATAGATACCTCTGGTTTGAGGAGAAGTAGCATGATTTCACAACACGACAAAACAATAACATTCGATTCCTTGTTTTCATCTTTCTCTTCTTTTCCGAAGCAGACCCATACACTTTACCTCGTTCCCGTACATTCTTGTTGAAGTCCACAACAGCATAGGATCGAATTTTGAAGAAGTGTCCAACATTTGTTTTTTCTTTTAAATTACAGCACGTCGGAGAACATGTACTAGTATATTTATCATCCGAAATTTTCTCCGTTACAAGATTTGCACCATTTTGCATTATATAATGCTTATAGTCCCCATAGGAGACTTCAGAGTTACAAATTAATTTCATAAGTTCACAACGTGGTTTCTTTAGACCACCAAAGTAAAATATACGAATGTTTCAGAGCTTGAGTCAGAAAGCTCATAGTTTAAAACCTGCCTTCATATAGGCCTACCACAGAGTTTTCAATAATGCATTTTTTGTACAACCACCAACGTTAAACAAAATATTTCTGTCATATGAAGTTAGTTTTGACAAATATTGCAATTGTAGTGTTTGGATGTTGAACTCCTGTTGCCGGACTTTGGGGACAGAACTGAATATTGAATGATCAATGTGACTGAATTAAGGGATGTAGTAGTGTCGGTGGGAGCTGGATGCAGGTTTAAGTCAGCAGTTGAAGTGGAAGGTGTAGTTGAGTCAGTGGAGGCATAATGCAGATTAGAAAGGAATCTAAACAACCGCAGTAGGGTCATTCCTAAAATTAGCTGCAGAACAACCCACCATTATGTAATAAATATCCACACAAATATAGCACTATTCTGTCTCTGCGTGCGGTGATTAAAGCAATACGTTCAATGCGACCAAGCGAGCATTCGTAGGAGAAACTAAAGTTTGATCACATGGCCCATTGCGCATGTATGAACCAAAATGGCGGCTAAGCATACCCATCTTTTAGAGCTTTAGTCAAGACGGTGATGTCTAGTATTGCAGTGTTGCCAACACTTACGTCCAAATTCCCACAGATCACTTCTAAAATCCCTGTAAATGAGACAATAACCTCCCAAATAATAATAATAATAATAATAATAATAATAATAATAATAATAATAATAATAATAATAATAATAATAATAATAATAGCACTGCGGTTATTCACAAAAAGAATAAATCACTCTACAGAATTATTCACACATCACAGATATTGCCTTATTTTGTTAACACACCACGCAAATAGCTTTACAACTGCATGAACTGCAGAGTTACAGTGACAACTGCTATCAGACTGCTACATTCACACCCTGCGAGAATTTCCCTCCTACATGACGTTGACATCTAGTGACATTTACTCAACCAACGGACCGACTGAAGTATGTTCGAGACCCGAAGTCTGTGATTCCCCTCAACATATACCAAAAACAATAAATGCTGCTGCGGTTACCGATGAGGAGGGACAGAGAGAGAAGATCTGAAATATGCATGTCTCTAATGTTTTGATATATCTATAGTTTGGAATTCGTATTAATTTAATAATTCAGGAGATTTTATATAAATACACCTATCTATTGGTAGTCAATAAAAACAAAGGAAAAGAATAAGACTGCTGCTGCGTTCGTAAAAGGGACGAGAAGAGAGAATCTCAAGGCACATCAAGGGTTCGTAAGTTAAGAGTTGCTGGAAGAGAAAATCATGACATTGCATGATTAACTGCAGTGTCTGAGAGAGGCTGGCCAACAGCGAAAAATTAAACCTGAAGATAAAATCGACACATTAGTGGACCCAAGCATGATATAGCAATGAAATAAATAATTATGAAGTTATCCCCATAGCCCCTCAAAATTCCTCAAAAAATAACTCCCCGTCCCATAAAATTCCCCCTAACTCTTGTATTCCCCAGAATTTCGTCTGGGACGATTAAATCCCCCTAAATTTAGGGGTAAACCCCCAAAGTTGGCAACACTGTAGTAATGAGATTAAAACCGGCCGGCCGCTGGTCTATCGAAATGTTACGCAGAGGTGACTCAGAATTCAAAATTCCCACCCTTTATGCTATGGTACGTTTTGTCGCGACGAAAATATTTGGAAGTCATTGGTAACTCCTTCACAAGTAGCCATCGACCTAAGTGGTATGTTTTGTCGCGAAAATCCGAGTATACGTTTTGTCGCTCGTACGTTCTGTCCGGACACCATAACGGTCGGAGACATTTATCCTGTAGAGTTTGAGGATAGTAACTGAACAGTCCATACATTCATTCAGATTGAAGGGCAATATTTGACGACTATATTTTAATTGGATATGTAGGTATAGGTATATGTAGGTATGTAGCTATATTGGGAATGAAGCGATCGTAGGAACTATTCCGTTACTGATATGATAAATCGAGGAAGAACACTTCCAGCATAGCAGAGATCAGATGCCTTTTTGTCTGCCTTATACGCTATACGCGACAATGTGAAACATCTGGATTTCATAATTCAAAGATTGAAAGTGGGTTGAACAAATTTTCTAAAGTTATTTACAATCTTTAACATAGACAGTGTAAATTCTCTTGAGACTTACAAGATAAATTTGAGTAGTAAATTCTTCACTTTGTATGTTTTTGAAATATATTATAGTAATGAGCATTCTTATGTTATTAGGGGCTGATTACGTAGTTTCTACGCTTCAAAATAATCACGAAACGATTCACCATGCAGTACTTGGTGGAACTACTGGAAATCCTGACTAGACTGAAGGCTGAACACTCATACAAGCAAGAGGCTTCATAAAAATATGTCCGAGCGAGTGGCTGCACGGTTTAGTTACGTAGCTGTCAGCTTGCGTTCGGGAGACAGTGTGTTCTAACCCCACTGTCAGCAGCCCTGAAGATGGTTTTCCATGGTTTTTCATTTTCACACCAGGCAAATGTGAGACTGCATCTTAATAAAGGCCATGGTCGTTTACTTTCTACGCCTAGCCCTTTCATGTCCTGTTGTTACCATAAGATCTAGCTGTGTGTCGGTTAGACGTAAAACAACTTGAATAATAATAATAATAATAATAATAATAATAATAATAATAATAATAATAATAATAATAATAATAATAATACACAACAACACACAATTGTCTGGAGCAGATACAACAAAAAATCTATATCCCAAAACGCCAAATTACGTCACTACAACACAGTTGTCAAACAAGAAGTCCTTTGTGCATCAGAAACTCTGATAATTGGTGGCAGATCACAACAAGAAACATAGAAAAACACGAGAGGAAAATTCTCAGGAAAATTCTAGAACCTAAATGCGAAAATGGTATTTTGATGAAAAGGAAATCAGAGGAAATCTGTCAAGTAAGAGAAAAAATCACAGACAGCATTAGAAAAAGAAGATTAAAATTCTATGGTCACCTGATCAGGATGGATAACAATAGGCTAACAAAGAAAATATTTAATCTTGCAGAATCTCTAAAAAATCACACTGGCTTTCAGAAATAAACAAAGATCTTCAGGACATTGGTATAAATGAAGAAATCTTCCAAGACAGAAAAAATTCAGAAATCTCATAAATAAACACAAATTTATTGATCAACCTAAAAGACAAGGTACAGGATGGTCGGAAGAACGCAAAAAGAAGCACAGCGAAAGGATGAAGAGATTTTGGGAAGACAAGAATAAAAGTTGTGCTAAATAAGTCCGCACGCGCGAATCAAATAATAATAATAATAATAATAATAATAATAATAATAATAATAATAATAATAATAATAATAATAATAATAATACATATTCTATATAGGCCTACTTGCTCACTACATCTGTATTGAGTATTTGAAAGTCGAAGATTAATATTATCAACATCTCTTGACGTCCGGCTCTTTGATTGAATGACCAGCGTAGCCTTCGGCTCAGAGGACCCCGACTGGGACGAGGATTGTTGCTGTATCTGATTAATTCCTCTGGGTCGGGATGTGAGTGTTTGTGTTTTTCTCAATACATACTTTTACACATAACATGCCCCACCGCTGAACACCACACATAATATAACCCTTCGCATAGTGCTAGCGTCCAGAAGGGTAACCGTCAATAAAACTGAGTCAAGTCCCCCACGTTCAGTAAAGAGGACGGAGAAGGAAGGAGCACCTCTTGATGTGCGGTTGTCAGTGTTCTGGTTTATGGACTACTCGACTAGTTGTTTATTTTCTCTCTTAATGTCGGATGAATGGAATATTTCCACAACGGGCCTGTTTCACTTCACTTTCCTTAGCTTAAACATTCTGGAATACAGGGACTTGCTCTCTAGTTGCTGCAGATTCAGTCATGAACCATTCACTAGGTGTGTTTCTTACATTAAGTTAGCTCTCAGTTCCTCTCGCACTTTGTACTGCAGTGACATGGTTCGCTGAATATTGTGACGATTATCCTGCTGTTACAACCACAATCAGAAATTACAAGTTTTTATTTTAAATTTTTGAGCAAATCACCTTCTCTATGAACCATTAAGAGCCAACAGTTATTGATTCTCAGGCCAGTCAATTTGTCCGCCGCACTTCTCACGGCCGAGACGGATGCGGTGTGCTATGATGGGTTTATGGGTAATTACACAGGTAATGGGAAGAAAGAAAATTCCAATCAATGACTGTGGTCGTTTTAAAATTGCCACCTTGGTCCAATGTTGGTAGAGACTCGCCTTGTATGAAGTGACCGCAAGATAACGCGAGTGGTCACCGCGGTACAGAGGTCATCCACTTTACTGCCACCTGCAACAGAAAACAGACTCATCGATGTTGACTGATCCTGTAATACGTACACTGGAGTTAATTGTTATATAACTATTAAATAAACTAATTTCTAACCAACAGTAGGAAGAAGAGGAGGAGGAAAGTACTGATTACTGATTTACTGCTTAGCTGCCCGCTTTCCACCTGCATGGTCGAGGTTCTAATCCTTATTGACCCTTGGTAGCAATTTTCTTCTGAATAATCACGTGGTGTTAAGAAGAGCATCTCCTATTAAACCCAGTCAAAACTCAAAATGAGCCAGAATGGCTCTAGCAATCCATGATATTTGTTATTAGTGCGTTTTTAAAAGCTGTTAAACGTCACCAAATACCTATAGGATTTCATCGACTGTGACAGAACGATTGGCTACGTAGTTTGCGTCATATAGCTGTCAGCTTTCAATCGGGAGATAGTGGGTTCGAACCCCACTGCCATCAGCTCTGAAGATAGGTTTTCCGTGGTTTCAAATTTTCACACCAGGCAAATGATGTGGCTGTATCTTAATTAAGGTAGGTCGTTTCCTTCCCAATGCTATCCCTTGTCTAACTCTTCGTCACTATAGGACCTATCTGTGTCGGAGCGATGTAAAGCAAAATTGAATGTAAAAAAAGAACATTATCGACTGTGGAATAGGAAAGGCATGGCTCTAACATATGCATAGTATGAAATTATAAAGCCCACATGATAGCCACTGATCGTTAAAGATGTCAAGTCTGTCATAGTGGTTATCCGGTTCGAGTCCCGTTCACCATCAGATTGTTGGCCTAACGTGCGTGCCAAATGCCTGGGTTCAATTCCAAACCTCTCAGCAGTGTTCATGCGGAATGACGGTATGTGCCACTGTTGATGGCGATTTGTCCGTCAGATGGCGACGTTAAGCCACGAGCAGACTCTTTTGTGTTATTCGACAGGAGCAGGCTATGGGCCGACACCGGGCTCACCCTCTACTTATCGCATTCTCATCACCATCATCACATGCTGTACCTGCCTCGGCATCGACAGAATACCAAGTATAAAAATCATGCCTCACAAAATAATATGTCATGGATGAAGATCTTATGGATGAAAGAACCTCGGAGAATCAACCCCGGGTATCGAGGTCCCATCCTCTCTACTTTCATTTCGAGCAACGGCTTCCACTCAAGAGCATATGGGGTCGTAGTAATGTCTGGCGAAAGTAAAATGGGCATGTAAAGTACACTGTATAACAAAAGAAAACGACGCACCAGGAAGGAATTGTCCGATGGCGATAAAAATCGATGGATGTGAGGAACAAACGATCAAAAGTGCAGAACAATCGAATGATTTACTGCAGAGTTAGAGCGTTACAAAGTGAGGACTTCAATAAGGTGCTGGTCCACCCCTGGCTTGGATGCAAGCTGTCACTCGACGAGGCATAGACTGATACAGTTCCCGGATTGTGTCCTGCGGAATTTCGTGCCAAATTGTCTCCAACTGTTGGGCTAAATCGGCGACATTCCGGGATGGTTGCAATCGCCTTCCCATGACGTCCCTAATGTGCTCTATGGGAGAGAAATATTTTAATAGCCGAATAGGTCCTCCTTCGAGTGGCCTACAAACAGCTGGGCTCTCCTCCAAGCAGACGATTTAATCCACGTCTTACTTCAGGCATTTGTACCACGGACATCAGTCACATAACCATTATCTCTATTATCTCACATTTTTCACTGGCATACATATGCAACTGGCCTCATCATTCATTATCTCTCATCGTCACTGTCCACCATTGTATATGTCCGATCGCATATTGGAAATCTTAATCCACCCTAATCATCATCATCATCATCATCATCATCATCATCATCATCATCATCTGTTTACCCTCCAGGTTCGGTTTTTCCCTCGGACTTAGCGAGGGATCCCACCTCTACCTGGAGCTTCAGACTCTTGGTCGTGGGATACAACTGGGGAGTATGACCAGTACCTCGCCCAGGCGGCCTCACCTGCTATGCTGAACAGGGGCCTTGTGGAGGGATGGGAAGATTGGAATGGATAGGCAAGGAAGAGGGAAGGAAGCGGCCGTGGCCTTAAGTTAAGTACCATCCCGGCATTCGCCTGGAGGAGAAGTGGGAAACCACGGAAAACCACTTCCAGGATGGCTGAGGTGGGAATCGAACCCACCTCTACTCAGTTGACCTCCCGAGGCTGAGTGGACCCCGTTCCAGCCCTCGTACCACTTTACAAATTTCGTGGCAGAGCCGGGAATCGAACCCGGGCCTCCGGGGGTGGCAGCTACTCACGCTAACCACTACACCACAGAGGCGGACATCCACCCTAATCAACTAGTATAATTAACTTTTGAAGATCCTGTTCAAAGGGAATCCTATTCTAACGAATGCCGCGGGCATGCACCTACTAAACATTTTAACCCCAGTCTGGTCGTCGCCTTTTCTTCACACCAAATGTGCAATAAATATAGAAACACCATGCTAATTCCAGTTCTAAAAGTAGTTCTCGTAATTTGTGAAGATCTTACCGATTAAAAGTTATTTATGATAATAAACACACCTTATCAAATTCACCACATTGCTATCCAGCCCTTTTAACCTAGGTGCTTCACTAACAATATAACGTTATAAGGGAACACACAACTACAAAGCATACTACTTCATACAAATTAATAATATGAAAATTATTATAATCCTCGTAATTAACCCTTGGATAAATAAACTGAATATCTACATTTCCACCCTTCAAAAGGCATCTCGCAACCTACACGTATAAAAACATCAAAGTACATTTCTGCACACTTATTTACACGAAATTACATAACAATTACTTCGTGACTACCAATTAACATGACAAGAATAAGAGAGTGCTCAGCCTAGATCATATTGAGACCTCGTTCATCACCCTGAGCGTTTTCTCCACTTCTTTATAATCCATGACGACGGCTAGGCTGGCTGGAGGTCTTGGGTTCACGGAGCTATGTGTGGCTTCCATTCTAAGTGTGATGACATCTGTTTGAATCATCTATGAAGATGCCCAACGATGTCCAGATGAATGAGGCGTCTGATGGCACACTGGCGCGTTTGTGCTGGGGTTCGTATCCCACGTCGTCAATGGACCTGGGTTGACGATAGGGCATTTATAGCCATAAAACACAAAAAGAAATGAGACACTTTGTTATTCACGTACTGTTTTCCTGACCTCTGGTATTTATCTATTACTGAATTAGTAGCTACCCATTCATGTGACTCGAGATGGATTTCTACAATATCAAATAAGTCCATATAATGCCCATTCAAATAAGTGTGTCCGTTACCACAGTTCCATAACACGGCACCGCCTAATAATTATGTAATTATTATGTCTTATTATTACATATTGCTATGTACCTTCCTAGCCGGCCCCGTGGTGTAGGGGTAGCGTGCCTGCCTCTTACCCGGACGCCCCGGGTTCGATTTCCGGCCAGGTCAGGGATTTTTACCTGGACCTGAGGGCTGGTTCGAGGTCCACTCAGCCTACGTGATCAGAATTGAGGAGCTATCTGACGATGAGATAGCGGCCCCGGTCTAGAAAACCAGGAATAACGGCCGAGAGGAATCACCGTGCTGACCACACGACATCTCGTTATCTGCACGCCTTCGGGCTGAGCAACGGTCGCTTGGTAGGCCAAGGCCCTTCAAGGCCTGTAGTGCCAAGGGGTTTGGTTTTATATACTTTCCTAACTATTGTCATTTAACCATAGAGTACGGGCTCTTCACGTCGGCACACGGCTTATTGAATTTAATTATCTGTTTCACTGCCATTCAACTTTCAACAAAATCGTAGCACTGATTATCTCACAATATTTGTTATTGGACATGACAAGGTGACCAAGCCTTTCGGCAACTCGGACACTTAATCCGAATTACGCGTGAAGTGCGGTCATGCGCTTATCACTCTTAATACAGTGAACCATAAATATACTCGCACAACGCACAATGATTTTATTACACATCACTCCCTTCAAATATATTAAGTAACACTATAAATCCGAGCGTAATAAGGTAGCTTCCAATAAAGAAGATTTTCACTCAAAATATGTAACCTGTAAACTGAGAATCAGTCTCCCAAACATAAGGTCACTACCGCACGAAGGAAAGAAGGAAGAGTGGTTAGTTTCGGGTAGCTGCTATCTCCTTTATAATCCACGGGTGGTTTTCGCTCGAGAAGGGGTAACCACGTCTTCTTTTAAGAAGTCACTGCGCTAATGGCCGGTTCTCAGAATTGAATGGACACTCATTTGATAGCTCTCTTTATGCTCTCTTTACGTATCGGTTTTCATCCAAATCTGATCGTGCGTTTTGAGGTAATTCTAATTACGAATGCATCTTTTGGATTTCGGCACGCGCTGTGAAAGCGTGGCTTATCTGACGGAAAACCCCCAGCTCTGAGTTAAGAAACCCTCAAGGGCCATCTGGCTTAATGGAATTCTCTGCTGTTCTAAGTGGCGTCATTAAAACTGCGTCGGGAAGTAACTACATCTCTACATCATACGATACTGAAAATTATGCGGAGTTTATTGATCCTTCTTATGTAGTTTTCCTGTGCTCATGTTCATTTTTATTATTATTGGTGAGCCCGCGAAATCCGTGAGTTGGTATCCACGTAATAAGCAGGGAAGTGATAGAAATATACAGTTCTTAGGTTGAAACCCTGTAAATTAGCCACGCCTCTTGACACAACCAGCTATGCCTCGCTGCAACTTGTCCTCTATCTTGCACGATTGAGAGGGTCACGCTGTAACCAGGCTCAGCTTCCTATTTAATAGCAACTAAAGTTCCAGCTACTGACCTCGCCCAGCGTCGTTCGTACCCCGGACAGGGCACAAAATGCTATTTACAACCAAATACTTCCCGAATCGGTGCAGAAAACGACGCATATAACTTACTAGACTTTCCGACATGTCTATTAACATGGTATTTAACGGTTTCAATAGATACACCCAAACGCGCACGTCACCTGTGGACATGAGCTAGAAAGACCTGCACCACGTCTCCCCGGATACCACATGACATGACATCACAGTATAAAATTGAAGAATCCACAGAAATTCAGCTCAGAAACTCTGGCGGTGTGGTTCGAACACACCGTCTCCCTAGAACTAGCTTGCACATCATAATTGCCCAATAATAACATAAAAATTGTAGAAGTCTGGTATAAGTTCTTCTACCTAGCCTTTCCTCAATTACATGGATCAACAATCCATGTGAAAAACACGAGTGTACGGCCCGATGACTTTTCTGTCACCAAGCTCATGCGGAGGGTTGTATTCACTATTGCGTATTCCTGTAGTGGTTGGAAATCTGATGTATTGCATGTAAATTAAGATGTGTATTAAGAAGAACACAAACTCCCTGTCTCCGAACTACCGGAATTTAGACGTGGCTAATATACTGGGCCTTGCCGGTATTTGAGCCCGGGGACCTCTGAACCGAAGGTCACTGCACTGACCATTCAAACAAAGAAACAGGTAAAACAGGCAAATAAAATTGTTTGATGAAGTAATAACCTGGCCATGAAAAAGGAACATTAAAATGTCTTGAGAAAGTGACTTGCACCTTGTGAATGTGTAGAATTCCTTATACCAGAACTGTGACAGATTTTGAGTAGCTGCTGGGGAGACATGTGTTTGTTAATAAGCAGGCCAAGAGTGGGTTGGATATCCATGTCATATGTCTACTGAACTGGACCACCAAACCCCTACCAGAGACGAGAGGTTTTTTTTTTTTTTTTGTTTTTTTTTTTTGTAATTTGCTTTACGTCGCAGATAGGTCTTATGGCGACGATGGGATAGAAAAAGGCTGGGAGTGGGAAGGAAGCGGCCGTGGCCTTAGTAAAGGCACAGTCAGCCTCGTGTCGGTAGATTTAATTTCACGTAAAAGAACTGTGAGACGAAACTCCGTCACCTCGGCGTTTCCAAAAACGGCCAAAAGTAGTTAGTGGGGCGTAAAATAACAATAATATTATTTACAAAGGTACAGCCGGAGCATTTTCCTGGTGTTAAAATGGTAAAATACGGAAAACTATCTACAGGACTGCCAACAGTGAGGTTCGAACCCACTATCTCCCGAATGCAAGCTCATAGATGAGCTACCCCAATCTCACAGCCAACTCGCTCGGTGGAGACGAGAGAGAAAACTGACGAGGCATGAACATAAGATCATATATTTTCCTCTTCCTGGCATTTCGCTCCGCTTATTTGAGTCGAAACTCCATATGAATTTAGACTATTTTTGCGGGCGAGTGCCCGTTCTGATACCAGCCCTATGTGGAGGGTTGTATCCACTAATGCGTTTTGTGATTGTTGATAAAGCGGTGTGTTGTATGTAGATGAAGGTAAGTGTATTAGCACTAACACAAAAATCCATGCCCCCGAGCGAGAGGAATTAACTATAAGCAGTTAAAATCCCCAGCCCAGACGGAAATCGAAACCGGCGCTCTCTGAACCAAAAGGCCAATGCACTGACCAATCAGCCAAGTAAGCCATGACATCATATCCGTCATGACCTATAAAATTGGCTTTTACTGGAATTATGTAATTGGAATTCCAATTTGAACAACTCCAAATACAATCAGCCTGGGTAATAATCAAACCCGCCAACAGGGGTAAGAAAGCCAGCGCTGTACCATCTCAGTCACTGGGTAATAATAATAATGGCGTATGGCCTCCGGAGAGGCCTGGTGCAGGTCTTTTTCTCGTAGAAGGCCTGTTATGCGACCTGTATGTCTGTGAAGATGAGGGCCCTACATAGGATGATTACTGATGCTGAAGACGGCACACACCCCCATCCCCCTAGCCATTGGAATTAACCAATTAAGGTTAAAATCCCCGACCCGGCCGGGAAGCGAACCTGGGACCCTCTGAACCGAACGCCAGTATGCTGACCATTCAGCCAACGAGTCGGACAGTCACTGGGTATACCATAGGGAAAGATATTAATGCTATCGGTTTTACGTCCATTAACTACATTTCGGTTTTCGAAGAAAATAATCTACTGACACGCTGCTGGCGCAGTCTGAGCATATTATTGAGATTTGATTGAGCCCGTCAACTTGGACTCAGAAAACCAGTGATCTTCCATCTGAGCCATTCAGCCGGATGTATGGGAAACCTTCTTACCCAAAGAAACGCTATCATGCTATATTAGACATGGCTCCATGGCTGAGTGACCAGAGTCTTGGCCTTTGGTCCTCAAGGTCCCGGGTTCGATACCTGGCTGGGTTGACGGATTTTAAGCGGTTAATTGCCTTGGCTTGAGAGCTGGGCGATTGTGCTGTCCTCAACGTTCCTGCACGTCACACACCACACACAAAACTATCCTACACCACACTGTTACGCACTTCCCCGAACGGGGTAAATGCCGCCTACTATCGCCAGAGAGTCTGCGTTACTACAACACGAAAACATTAGTAAAAGTAGTGTTGTTGTTGTTTGGCTCTATAGCTAAATTGTTAGCGCAATGGCCTTTGGTCCAAGGGGTCCCTAGCTTGATTCCCGACCAGGTCGTGGGTTATCTACTGGTTAATTCCTCTGACTTGAGGGCTGGGTGTTTGTGTTGTCTATAATATTAGAATTCTTCTCATTCTCACATTAATTCTCACAGACGCGCCAGTCGTCTACAGGGCGCTAGCAGGAATGATCTGCTCTTCGGAAGTCACACGCAATTATTATTATTATTATTATTATTATTATTATTATTATTATTATTATTATTATTATTATTATTATTATTCGACAAGCCTTCATCATTGAGACAGACAGTAGGTCAAGCGAATCTGTAAGTAACAGATTTCAAGGCATCCATAGACTTTGACAGTGCCCTTAATACCATGGCTCAGCGCTATCCATTGCTCGGCAGAATCCATAATATAATGAGAGTAACATTGGCGAAAGCTACATTTCTTCCTAGGGTGTGTCAATGGACAAATGCGAAGATACCACATCTATCATGAGATGACAACGGGAGGAGCATCACATCAGAGCTGTTTATCATACAGGAACAAACGAACGACGTAGGGATTATCCGTATACTATCAATCAAGAAGACGGGGGGAAACACGTAATTTGAACGTTTATTTCTATCAGGTTTTATCAATGTATAAACGATTATTCCATTCTATTTCGACTCTCTCTTCACCGTGTGTGCATTTTTTCAGGAAGACAGGAACAAAATCTGCCAGTTAATTGCGGAGTTCGTTCTTGTAATTAAGGATCGTACCGCTTTAGAAATCAGACACAGGAGCCCTCGACTTCTCCACATGAATAGACCGCTCTTGTTTCAGTTTCTCCAGAATAAATAGGTGCATGTGCGGGCCCTAACAATCGCAGAAGAGCAGCTGCTTCGTCTTCGTTACCTAGCTACCCTAACGTCTATTGTCTGGAAACATACCTCATTTAGAACACGGCCGTCCTTTCTCTAACTGCCTCCTACTCACTGAAGGTATTTCTAGAAACATATATATTTAACCAAGCCACTGTCTATGAAAATGGTGAATGCAGTCGGTTAATTGCGGCCAGTGTCCAGTATTCGAACCCCACTGTCGGCAGCCCTGAAGATGTTTTCCGTGGTTTCCAATTTTCACACCATGTAAATGCTGGGGCTGTACCCTAATTAAGGCTACGACCGCTTTCTTCCCATTCCTAGCCCTTTCCTGTCCCATCGTCGCCATAAGAACTATCTGTGTCGGTGCGACGTAAAGCAACTTGCCAAGAAAATCTTTCTTGACATTATTACGAGGGTTGTTTGCTTATTAGTGGTAACTATAAATTACAACAGAGACAAAAGAAATGCCTGCATGAGACGCCTACATTCCCGCAATGTAGCCTCCAGCATAGAGTAGAACCCATAGCCATCGATGTGGAAGCCTTGATATCTAGGGCCAGGATATTTCGGTGGTATAAAACTTCATTTTAGGTTTCTTGTGTGCTTAAAATAGGGGTTTTCAGGTGGATTCGGCTAATGATGTCTCCTAAGAAAGTTTTCGTGGTCGAGTTGGTTAGCACGTTATATGGAACATTTGCGTCCGAACTCCTGGCATAGACGAAAGGTGGAGTTGTCTTCAGGATTGCCGACTGTGGAAGAAATAGGTATTTGCTTACTGTTGCTTCTCCTAGCAATGTGTGGAGATGCAAGTTTATGCTGTTCAAGATGAGATTTCTGCTCATATCTAACACGAAATAAAAAATATAGAAATCCTAAGTATACTTCAGTAAGCGTGCTAGGGTATTAAAGTGCAGGTTTTAGGTTAGCCACAGGAAATTTACTTGCTTACAGCATTCCTGACGGGAAGAGGTCGGTAGATGCAGAGTGGGTTTCGGCCCTTGGGTTTCATCCCTTAACTGAGCACGGCTGGTCCGTGGTCCAACAGGTCAGTAGGCCTACTCTGAGCGGCCAACCGAGCAGAGGAAAGGTGGCCACGGCTCTACCGTGGCTCTACGCCTCTGCATTCGGGAGACGGGACAGGGCTGGACCTCACGGCTGGCCCCAACCGTCGGCTGTCCTGAGAATGGTTTTCCGTGGTTTTCCATTCTCCTGCACTAAGATGCATGCCGGGACAGTTCGTAGTATAGACCAGAGCCACCCCTCCCCCTCACCCTCATCGCACATCTCCTTCACCGTAACAAATCTCCCGGCCTGAGAGACAGCGTAACCGTCTAAGAGGCCCGCCTCCCCCTTCAGGGAAGGAATTAAAACGTTTAATGGTAGTAATAGTAGTAGACGGGAAGACTACTCGACCATCCGAAGTAAAGTTTCGATTTGCAGCAATCCATTTTTTCAATTTAATCATTCTTTCGCTATGCAACAATTAAACTTAGGAAAGTGTCAAAACAACAATTCACCACGCTTTCTGCCTGAACGATTGAAGCATTTTTAGGTGTCAACCCCACCTTTAGGTATTTTTAGGTACAATGAAATTCACATTTTCTGCTTCAGAAAGTGTGAAATGAATATGTATCTTGAAATTTGTTAATTAAATAGCGAGGGAATAAAGGTTACAACCTAAAAATTCGGACCGTAGTAATATCTGTGTAGTAGCACCTGTTCTTTGGGTGGTACGAATGCAAAACTTAGAAAACAGTGGTCCTGTCTTCTTCTGTTTCAAAGCAAACCCTCAGGGGGTTAAGTCAGGAAAGTATGGGGGATGATAAATCACGCCCAAGCCCCATCGAGCGTATAAATCACCCACCTGAAATACGATGCGAGGCGTCTGCTGAAAGTGACGCCACTTCTTGCACAACGCTGGTCGCAGGTGATGTTCCAAATAGGAACTGTAGTACTGTGAATTCACGGTCTGTCCTTGGGGTACGGTATGCTTTAAGATAATGCCATCATAGTTGTACATCAGAATCGTCATCTCCTTCACACTTCACTTTTGTGCAAGAAGTGGCGGCTCTTTCTGCAAACGCCTCCCATCTTATTGCAGGTGGCTGAATTATACGCTCGATAGGGCTTGGGCGTGATTTTGACACTGCACAATAAAGAGCGACTGACGGTTCTACCGGTCTCTCACAGACGACACTATACATCGTCGGTAGATGCAGAGTGGGTCTCGGCCCATAAGTGACCACGGCTGGGCCGTGGTCCAACAACTCTGCTCTCTGACCGACCAACCGAGCAGAGGAGGGATGGCCCCGGCTCTACCGTGGCTCTACGCCTGTGCATTCGGGAGACGAGACAGGGTTGGACCTCACGGCTGATCCCAACCGTCGGTTGTCCTGAGAATGGTTTTCCGTGGTTTTCCATTCCCCTGCACTAAGGCGAATGCCGGAACTGTTCCTAGTATAGGCCACGGCCGCCAACCCCCTCACCTTCCCCGAGCATCTCCTTCACCGTAACAAATATCCCAGCCTGAGAGACGGCTTCACCGTTTAGGAGGCCCGCCTTCCCCTTCAGGAGGAATGAAAACAATTTAGTAGTAGTAGGGGGCACTATACTTCATAGCACAAAGCATGCGCGAAACATTGAATGGACGAATCCCCTGTACTGTGAGGTAGGTTGTGTACCACACTAACGCGTGTGTACGCGAGAAACACTGGTTCCATTTGCTGGTGTAAAAACAAGAGTGTTGCTACTAAGAAACAACCCTTCTATAAAGATAATACATTTAGAAACCGCCAACGAGGTGGTCATATAGAAACACCGAGAGTATTCTGAAGATCAGGGCGCATGCGCCTGGTGCATGCACTGTGCACGGTGCAAAAGACGACTTCGCTTGGTTGACCAGAGTGCAGACCCCCCACTCCTCGATTTGGAGCAATGGCGCTTATTCCGAGCTGAGTTGAGCTGAGTAGAGCCGAGTTGAGCCAAGCTTAGCCGAGTAGCCCAGAGAAGAGGCGTTGGTCCGAGTCAAGCCGAGCGGAACCGATGCACAGTGCACGGAGCTCTTGCGCCTTGGGCGTTTGAGAGGCCCTGCTGAAGATAATGGATGTGGTAACCACCTGGATTGGTAAACAGCATGCTTTTGGTAAGACGACAAGTGGAAAGGAAACTACTGCAAGCCAACTCTGGCTCTGAGTGTCTAATATTTTAACAATTTGCTTTACGTCACACCGACACAGGTAGGTCTAATGGCGACGATGGTATAGGAAAGAGCTAGGAGTGGGAATGAAGCGACCGTGGCCTTAATTAAGGTACATTCCCAGCATTTGTCTGGTAATAATAATAATCGTATGGCCTCAGCTACCGTATGCAGACATTTCAATGTGACGCCATCTGGCTGTCTGCTCGTCAATTTCGACGTTCCGTTTTACTCTAGGCCCACTAGATGGCAGACCGAGTAAACCGAAACTCTCTTGGGCGTCTATGGCTGAGATTTAATTAATTTTGTCGGGTAAACACCAAATGTGTCACCAGAGATCTTTTACATGCCGACATCGTACGACATGGAGTGTCTAATGGACTTTTTTCCACCCTTCAAAAATCCGACTACCTCTGCCGGGTTTGAACCCGCTATCTTGGGATCCGGAGGCCGACACTCTACCAACTGACCCACAGAGGCAGCTATTTGTCTGGTGTGAAAGTGGGAAACCATGGAAAAACATTTTCAGGGCTGTCGACTGTGGTTTAAAACCCACTGTCGTCCGAATGTAATCTCACAGCTACGCCACCCTAACCGCACGGCCAACTCGCTCAGTGAGTGTCTAATCATCAACCTCTGAATACAGTAAATGCACGGTATCCCTACCAGTCGTAAGAGACGACTAGAAGCTCTCGATGTGAGAGAGTGGATTGGCGATAACAGAACTCACAGGTGAGTCTGGAATTGCTTCGAGTTACTTGTGTTAGGCTCATCACTTTCATCTTTCTTATATGACCGCCTTTGGTCGACTGTTAATCTCTCTCTAGACCCCGACAGTATTAGATTTGTCAGACCTTGGGTATTTTTAATGTTCATGTCTTCGTGCTCCCTTCCTTTCTTTTGCCGATACCTACATTCTTCCAAGGATCGGCCTCTTCCAGTTTTTCCTCGGATTAGTGTATGACGGGATGGTTGGCCAGTAGTGAAACAATTATCACCTCCTCCATAACGCGTCGTCGCCTACCTGGCTAGCGGCACAACCAGCAACGTCCAAATTAGAATAAGGCAATACCTGTGTTTTTACTCTACACTCTACCACCTCGCCTTTCTCCCAATTTATTGGATTAAACAAATGATATGGACTTGGCACAATTCTACGTCCGGATACCCTTCTATGTGGAAGGGTGTATTCACTATTTCGCGTTTCTCTGGTGTTTAGTACTGTTACGTATTGCGTGTCTATGAAGAGCCCCTGCCTGCTGTCATTTCTTGATGGTTACAGTACTTTTGCATCCATCTCTTGGCACAGGCCAGAGCAAAGTGTAGCTTCCACTGAAGTCCCAGTCTCATCCATGGCTGTGACAATATGGAAGCTGCTGGGGTATGGGTGGTGCTGATTAATGACATTCAGAGTATAACCAGTGTGTCCGAGTGTCATGAAAGGTGTTGCTCATAGGGTTAGTTGTGCTACAATAGCACTGTCTGGCCCAGTGAGGAAAGCAATGGCAAACTACCTCACTCCTCATCTTGCCTAGTACGCCTCATTTTGGTACTGCCATTGGTTTTTGTGGTTTCCCTATAACTGCATAGCCTTTGGTGATGCTATTTGAGGATCCAGCCAGCCTCTGACCTAACAGACAGACAGATGAAGAGCCCTCTAATACTACGAGCACAAACACCCAATCCCAGAACCATAAGAATTAACACAAAATGGCGGATGCGCCCACTACTTCCATGATGTCACTGATTATTGAAACTAACTTCGAAGAATATTTTCATCCTTCGCATACAGTAGTTGCGAACTTATAAGCCGAACGTACTATACATTCCAGTGTGACATTCGAAATTCTACGCAAGGCACAGTGCACGATCGAAATGAAAGGCATTTTCTTTGACAGAAAGAAAATAAAATGACTTGAGATGAAAACAAACCATCTATTGTAATAACTTCTACCTTGCGATACACAATTCACTGTGCTTGTGAATGCATTCGCTGAATGATATTGAGAAATAACAATGAAGGAGGAAACCTATACTTTCGGCACACTATAACAGAATATAGGAAGCTATAGTCACTAAATGTTGGTCCGCTCATCCCAGTTATTACTGGAGTTGCTGGAGCCACCTAAGCTCACTTTGGATTTGGACATGGGTTTAATGTCACATGACTTTAGAGCTAAAAGTCTCAACTCAGGATCGACCAGGATTCTCTGAAATCCTCGACACGGGCGGGAATCGGACACGGGGCTCTCAGAACAGAAGACAGGTACGTGGACCACTCAGTCAAGAAGCTGGACTGGTTTTTTCTGTTATTTTGTATTCGTTTAAAAATCAGGAGCTGCCCAGGCGATTACAGGTTAGTTCACGTGGAAGGACGCACATTCATTTACTTCTGATTTACTTTGGAAGTTTAGAAACGTGACGTCCAGATTTGGAGAAAATACAGCTCTCAGAGAATTCATTCAGCCTGCATAACGAATAGGAGCAAGTGCAGTATGGCATAGTTAATCGCTCTATCCCAGTTAATGTCGAAGAAGCGAGTGGGCCATGAGGTTAGGGTCGCGCAGCTGTGAGCATGCAATCGTGAGATAGTCGGTTCGAACTCCACTGTCGTGGATTCACATTTTCATACCAGGCAAGTGCTGAGGCTGTAGCTTAATATTAAGGCCACGGCCGATTCCTGTCCATTCCTATCCCTTTTCTATCCCATCGACGCCATAAGACCTATCTGTGCCGGTGTGACGTAAATCAAATGGTAAAATAATAATAATAATAATAATAATAATAATAATAATAATAATAATAATAATAATAATAATAATGCCGAAGACAATGCAGCCCTTATTTCCCTCGCGTCCAGAAGCCTCTACATCGTGCCTTTCAAGTAAACCACATAACGCAGGATCGAAACATCAGAAGTAAACTTAAGTGCTTATTTTTTAAAAATCATGTCATAGGCCGATTGCAAGTTACAAGACAAGAAGCATGTAAAATATTAAGGTGACTGATCGCACTGCCATTTTCTGAAATAAGGAAGCACATATGTGCACATGTTATAGTAATAATAACAACAAAAACAACAACAACAACAACAACAACAATAATAATAATAATAATAATAATAATAATAATAATAATAATAATAAAAGTTTCCAAAATTCACTGTGTAGTGACTATGTCCTTGACTACCTTGATTGTGCGAGGCAGCAGCATGAATTGTATGGTGTACAGTGGGGCAGTGGCGAAGCGTGCTAGTATCCACTGTTACCACTGGTAACATTTTGAACATGTAAAAATCAAATATTCTTTAAAATTAATATTTAATATTTTTGTTTCTTCGCCGGGACGTGTCGCGAGAACTCCATTGCAGCAGACTGCCACCGTCAAAGCTGAGCGAGAGGCTGTTACCACTCCATGCCGTGGTTACGCTTTGAATCTCTTCTAACAGCTAGGCGACTATTACTGCGCCTGCGCCAAGCAAAGCCCCTCTCCCGTCGACACTGAGATGTATCCTGCAACGTTCTCCGGTCGTGTTACCGCAATGGAAAATGGAAACAAAAGCTTATAACGTAGGAGCAGAGCTGTTCTGCCCGTTTTTATTATAATACCATGTGACTTCTCTTGTAAAAGTGTGAATCTATATTTAATTTGTTAGGTAAGGATAGCCTATAGGACTGCACAACGTATTAAACATTAAAATGAGTGCTGTCGCTTCCACCTCTGGGGCAATGATTAATGAGTGACAAATGAAATGAAATGATATGATATGATATTGGAGAGTGTGGATGGAATAAAATATTGCAGAGAAAACCGCAGTAGCCGGAGAATAATAATAATAATAATAATAATAATAATAATAATAATAATAATAATAATAATAATAATAATAATACAATGCTCAATCAGCTAACACATGTGTCCTATCACAGGCCCGTGGTGCTTTAAATATGCATATTCCGAATCCGCGAACTTTAGACAAAATATTAATTCAATGAAAAACGTTCTCGAACCCTCCTAGGAATCACGTTTTCAAATACCTGTACCTAGGAAGTATAGTACACATTATCATGCATCTATGGCTTTGCTTTCGCCGCTATATCCCAGGATTTTTAGGGTATTAGCAACGTAAGTGTGATGCCTTATCGTTTGTGTTAAATTAACCACATTTTTTAATATACACTAGTGTTTACACTGCACTATGTCTTCGGGTGTGGGCTAGTACAAATTTAATACTTTCATTCACCTGTTTCAGTCTTACAACTTGCTTCACGACACACATAGGTTTTATGGCGACGATGGGATAGGAAACGCCTAGGAGTGGGGAAAAATCGGCCTTGGCCTTAATTAAGGTTAAAATGGGAAACCACAAAAAAACATTCAGGGCTGCCGACAATAGGGCTCGAACCCACTACCTCCCGTACGCAAGCTCACAGTTGCGCGCCCCTAACCGCACGGCCAACTTGCCCGGTGTGTCTCATTCTTATCCTTGACTTTCACAACATGAAAGTGACCGAGGTATGAGTGATGCTAGTAATGCCTTTCCTTATGCAGCCAATCCCTGCTATGAATGGTGTGAAAATGTTGCTCAAAGGGTTGGTGCGGACATTTCAGCGGGCTTGGCAGACTGATATGTAATAGCAACTTCTGGCTCATTGAGGAAAGCAACGGGAAACTACCCCACTCCTCATTTCCCTAGTACGCCTCTTCAGTGACGCCTGGGCCATCTATGACGGATGAAAGCGGAGGTGTTGAGATCCAAACCAGTCTCCGGGCTGAGCACTCAACATACACATACAATTAGAAAAGTATTCATCTTTCTTTCTTAATCTGTTTTCCCTCCAGGGTTGGCTTTTCCCTCGGACTCAGCGAGGGATCCCACCTCTACCGCCTCAAGGGCAGTGTCCTGGAGCTTCAGACTTTGGGTCGCTGGACACAACTGGGGAGAATGACCAGTACCTCGCCCAGGCGGCCTCACCTGCTATGCTGAGCAGGGGCCTTGCGGGGGGATGGGAAGATTGGAAGGGATAGACAAGGAAGAGGGAAGGAAGCGGCCGTGGCCTTAAGTGAGGTACCATCCCGGCATTCGCCTGGAGGAGAAGTGGGAAACCACAGGATGGCTGAGGTGGGAATCGAACCCACCTCTACTCAGTTGACCTCTCGAGGCTGAGTGGACCCCGTTCCAGCCCTCGTACCACTTTTAAAATTTCGTGGCAGAGCCGGGAATCGAACCCGGACCTCCGGGGGTGGCAGCTAATCACGCTAACCACTACACCACAGAGGCGGACAGAAAAGTATTCATACTGATCAAAAACTCGAAAATAATTCAAACATGCTGCTATTTACCTCTAATAGACCATCACGTTGGCTAACATCAAAACTTTGCTCTTGGAACAAAAAATTAAATGGTAAAAAATGTAATACTGAAAGCATTACATTGGGAAGAAGTACTTATGTAACTCATAGTACTTAAAGGAAAAGAAATGCTGGAAAGTTCTTGTGTCCAAACCAAAAACCAGTCAATTGAAAGTTCCTTGTTATTCGTTATCCCCGTCAAGAAATGCCGGAGTTTGGCTGTAGTTGCTGATAGCTTTGTAATAGGCCTGTCACTCAATATGGATGTAGGACAGATGTGCCACCAGATTGTTACATTATTCCTACTCGAAATCGGTTTAAAAGAATCGCAGAGAGGTGAAATCAGGAACATCAAATGACGTTCTCAAGGAGAGC
The DNA here is from genome assembly GCF_040414725.1 of Anabrus simplex. NCBI lineage: Eukaryota > Metazoa > Arthropoda > Insecta > Orthoptera > Tettigoniidae > Anabrus > Anabrus simplex. The sequence continues at coordinate 1,427,383,585 of NC_090265.1, forward strand.
TCTCCTGTGTCCGCCCTGGGAACTTGCAAATGCACGCACCTTGAAATGAGAAAGTGACCATCGTTCACAGCCATCTTCCAACAGAAAAGGAGAACGGAGCCTTTAAAACCTCTTAATTCCCCGTTGTAGACTGTGCTTGGTTGGGTATTTGGGGATAAATGTTTGCCAATTCCACGGTGAGGTTATTGAGTGACGTCCCCTTTGTATCGGCTTCTGACTGGGTATAGCCAAATTTTATGAGAAATGTGTGATTAATTAGCTTAATTTTGGCGTCAAGTCTACAACATCCAGAAAAAAAAAGTTATGAGAATATTCGTATTTTGGTCATAGCAATTATCTGATCACAGTGTAATTTCTTCAATATCTGACCTAGGAATGGCAGCTTCCGTACTTGACCCGCACAATTCAATATACCTCCAAAGAGCTTATGACATAGTGGACTTACATAGTCACTAATTTAATTCCAGTGCAGTATAACTTTAAATAGAATTCGCACTCATCTACAACATAGCGCAATAATCTGACTTTGGCAAAAAATTAACTGAGAGTATAGTTTACCAGTGAGGTACAGATAAATGCCTGCAAATGATCACGAAGGAACAAGTTTTTGTATGCGTGAAATAACGTCTTAAAACATCAAACATGTTTTCAACATGTATTCTTGCAAACACTTGATAATTTCCCAATAAAGCACATATAAAGGTCATGTGTCATGTAATTATTATTGCCCTATTCTAACATTTCGTTTCACATACATGAGAAAGTTCTTAAGTTGTCAACGTTGCACTTATCGCTCCTGCGAACTATATGATTCGTATTAAGGAAAGGTGGTTTAATTCAATGTAGAATTCCTCAATAAATATGTCCCTAAAATGATATAGATTAAGCTATGATTACGTTAAGAATGAAAACAGCAAAGTATTATTAGACTGTCTTCAAGAACGTGTATTTCACACCATTGTTCCAACGCTAAGCTGCTACTGCAGTAGCTTTCAATGAACTATGTACGGTGGTGTGTTTAGTATTATATCTCTTACTCTCCAGGTTTCCCTACTCCTCTCATTTGAAACAAAGAGTAAGTTAAACAAAGCAGTATCATAATATGAGACAGCTGAAAACTGTGGGAAAATATCACGTGATTCCAGTAGACGACACGTAATTACCTTGACAATGTCACTTGCCCTTCCTCTGTGTGCCTGTCCCTCTCTATGCAACAACTGTGTGCTTGAAACAGAGTTGTCATCTTGAAAAATAAAGGCGTAAAATAATCTTCATTCCATTTTTCTACAATTCTATTTTCGACGTAAAATCTCCATTATGATGTATAAGGAACAAGATAGAGAGTACTTGCCAGCCAAATCTACTCCGTATACCAACCTGTGAATGGGGCATAGAATACATACATAGTACGAGGGTTGTAAATAAAGTAGTAGGCATATTAATAGAATGCAATATTCAATGAACTAACAAGTACAATTGCATTACATTCCTTCAATGTATTCTTTTACCAAATGACGGGAAGACGTTGGAGATCGTGGAAGGCGTTCTCTGTTGATGACAGCGACGGAGTGCCCTACTCCGGGGAGTACAGATGCCTCTAAGAATAATACCCGGACAGTCCATGATTGTCTACGTCAGGGCTTCTCAAACGCCCAAAATCTCAGTGCATCGGTCCCACTCAGCTCGGCTCGGACCAACGCTTCGTCTCTGGGCTACCCGGCTAAGCTCGACTCAACTCAGCTCGGATTTGGAGCGCTACGGAGCAAGTGAGGAAGAGGAAGACAGGCGGAGAGAGCGAGACAGTCGTGGGGAAAGAGAGAGACAGTGCTATTGCTCCAAAGCAAGGAGTGGGGGTCTGCACTCTGGTCAAACAAGCGAAATCGTCTTTTGCACCGTGCACCGCGCAATGCACTGGTGCATGCACCCTGAGAGGACCTGGTCTACGGAAGCGAGACCACACACGATGTCAATCTGATCTTGTGGAATGGACGGCTGACCTGTGCGGTGAAAATCCGCAGTCTTATTCCGACCCGCAGTAATGCATTCTCGCGACGGGCGTCATGTAATGCTCGATAACATTCTGATGGTTTTGCCATTGGAAACCTCTATTTTAATCCACGAACGCTGATCACCTTTTGAAAACATGATGTAGAGCGGTAAAATCGACACTTTTCATTTCAACGCCACACCTCGACAACAGCGCCACCTGGCAGCTCCCATATCCTATTTGCGCATGCCCCATCTCCTGCGAGTGTCTGGACTATGTTACCACTATTTTATGTACAGCTCTCGTATGTGCTCATGGTGAATTCACAGGTTCTCAAACCAAACATGGCGATCAGGCGGTCCTTAGATAAGACTGGCATTGCTTCAACCTGTCTTCGCTACCTGTCCTCGCTTGGTCAACACCTTCTCTCCTCCAACTCTAACGGTACTAGGTTTGCGAGGCCTAGAGAGTCTTTGCGCTCGTGGACCTTCCCTTTCTTATGCCGATGTCCTCATTCATGATAGCTTTAAGATGGGGTGGGAGATTGCATAGTCGTAGTTCCCATAAAACAACAATCACCTCCTCCTGCATCATCACCTATATGCGCAGCTCTGCGTTTGACCTACTATTTCTTCTTCTTCTTCTTCTTCTTCTTCTTCTTCTTCTTCTTCTTCTTGTCTGCCTTCTATTACTACTAATAATAATAATGATAATAATAATAATAATACTTCTTTTTTACGGCGTGTGGCCTCCGAAGGAACCTGGTGCAGGTCTTTCGAACTGACGCCGTATAGGCGACCTGCGCATCTGTGAGTATGGGGCCTATCTATGATGAAATCTAATGATTAAGACGGCACACACACCCAAACCCCGAGCCATCGGAATCAACCAATGAATGTTAAAATCCCCGACCCGGCCGGGAATCGAACCCGGGACCCGCTGGACCAAAGGCAATCACGCTAACCATTTAGCAATGGAACCGGAAATAATAATAATAATAATAATAATAATAATAATAATAATAATAATAATAATAATAATAATAATAATAATAATACGAGAGGGCCTGGCGTCATCGTTCATTGCTACTGTACAAACCCTAGTCCCTTCCGACTTCCATTGGAAATTTCTTTTTTTCATCACTTCTTCAATAGTTACTCTAGATAAATATAATGATGGCAATCTTTATCAAGACACAGGGCAAATTTCCTTATCCTTAGCTCCAATTAATTAAGGATACATCTACATAAAGTACACTTCCTGATAATAAAAGTCATCAGCTGACTTTTCATCCCGGTATGATTGTAAACGGGATGAAAATTCAGGCTGTAAGTTTCACCAACACGAAAAGTCCTGTAAGTTTAAATTAGTGTTGACATGGCGATTGTGCCTCATGGGAATTACATTAAGTACTTGGTGTTCATATAAGAAATATTTATGAGGAAGCATCTGGTAAGACCCCCAATCAGAGTCTTTTCCACTTGTGTGGGACCCACTCCAGGATAACTTGATACGAGAAATGGAAAAGATCCAAAGGAAAACAGCACAGCGTAGTGTTACAAAAATGTTGCAAGCATTGGACTGAGGGGAATTGAGAGCAAAGGGACGAGCTGCTCGACTAAGCGGTGTGCTACAGCTGTCAAAGCTATGGAATGTCATTAGTAGATGTATAAGCTCGAGTGGAGATTTTAAAGTTAGGAATGATCACAATGAAGTTTTTGTTGGAATTCAAGAGGACAAATTGGAAGAAATACTCAGTTATAGCAAAATGAATTAGGAATTAAAATAATTATCAAAGAAAATATTCGATGTAAATATGTTATTATTAATTACCATAGCGCGGGTCGAATTACACAAAATTTAACGATGAAATGGCGCATGGCTTTTAGTGCCGGGAGTGTCCGAGGACATGTTCGGCTCGCCAAGTGCAGGTCTTTTTATTTGACCCGTAGGCGACCTGCGCGTCGTGATGAGGGTGAAATGATTATGAAGACGACACATACACCCAGTCCCCGTGCCAGCGAAACTAACCAACGATGGTTAAATTTCCCGACCCTACCGGGAATCGAACCCGGGACCCCTGTGACCAAAAGCAAGCACGCTAACCATTTAGCCATGGAGCAGGACGACGATGATTCTTCCTTATCAGTGTTCACTCAGACTTTTTTTTTTGTATGTCAGTAAGTGTAAAAAGCATATTATAGAGGAAGGATGTAGTAGTCGAGCGGCATTGCCAGGTCGAATATGATAACTCTTCGTAGGTACGTACATTAACTGAGTATTCCAAGTGTTCCTAGATCTATGATATTTAATGTTTGTGTGCAGTATACTGCATTTGCTAAAATGTCGAGTTGTCCATAAGCCAGCAAATCTTGAAGTTCTTTTTCATAAAAATTAGATCGAATTGTATTTGACTATTTAGCGAATACTTACTTACTTACTTACTTACTTACTTACTTACTTACTTAATCTGTTTTCCCTCCAGGGTTGGCTTTTCCGTCGGACTCAGCGACGGATCCCACCTCTACCGCCTCAAGGGCAGTGTCCTGGAGCTTCAGACTCTGGGTTAGGGGGATACAACTGGGGAGGATGACCAGTACCTCACCCAGGCGGCCTCACCTGCTATGCTGAACAGGGGCCTTGTGGAGGGATGGGAAGATTGGAAGGGATAGGCAAGGAAGAGAGAAGGAAGCGGCCGTGGCCTTAAGTTAGGTACCATCCCGGTATTTGCCTGGAGGAGAAGTGGGAAACCACGGAAAACCACTTCCAGGATGGCTGAGGAGGGAATCGAACCCCCCTCTACTCAATTGACCTCCCGAGGCTGAGTGGACCCCGTTCCAGCCCTCGTGCCACTTTTCAAATTTCGTGGCAGAGCCGGGAATCGAACCCGGGCCTCCGGGGGTGGCAGCTAATCACACTAACCACTACACCACAGAGGCGGACTATTTAGCGAATAACTGAATGAAAATCTACAGCCTGTTTCCAGTCATTCGACCGGGTCAGGAATGGAATGAATGAAGCCCCCATCTTGCGGCGAGGATAGGAATTGTGCCTGCTGCCGAAGAATGTCGCACTCCTCTGGGGCAATGATTAATGAGTGACAAATGAAATGAAATGAAATGACAATGGAGAGTGTTGCTGGAATGAAATATTACAGGGAAAACCAGAGTATCCGGAGAAAAACCTGTCCCGCGTCTGCTTTGTCCAACACAAATCTCACATGGAGTGACCGGGATTTGAACCACGAAACTCAGCGGTGACAGCCCGGCGCGCTGCCATCTGAGCCACGAAGGCTTTAGCGAATAACTATAACGTTAAATTAGAAGGCAAAATAAAAGTACGTCATGGTCTAGCCGTAATCTATTCAAAGAACAAAACTTTCATCACGGAAATGGACTGGTTAGTTTTGTTTTTGTTTTGTTTTTCGTTTTTGTTTTTTCATTTGAACTCTTCGAGCAGCAGCCAACCAACATGTCGGCTATTGGCACCACAAAATCAAGTGACAATTGACAATGATGAATGGAAAACGATTAAATTGTGGAGACACGCAGCTGTAGTTGGTTCAAATTCCTTTTGTTCCACATTGTGCACTGATTCATGACCTAAATAGTCATTGCAGTAGTTGAGATAATCCAGCTGTAAATTATTTTATATGTAGTTTATATACCTTCACTCAGCTCAAAATATATGTACACTATATTTGCATTTAGATTTATCATCATCTTCTTCTTCTTAATCTGTCTAACCTCCAGGGTTGGTTTTTCCCTCGGACTCAGCGAGGGATCCCACCTCTACAGCCTCAAGGGCAGAGTCCTGGAGCTTCAGACTTTTGGTCGGGGGACCAGTACCTCGCCCAGGCGGCCTCACCTGCTATGCTGAACAGGGGCCTTGGTGAGGGATGGGAAGATTGGAAGGGATGGACAAGGAAAAGCGGAAAGCGCTGCAGGTACTGGCTGAACCTTGTATCCCCACCTCTCTTCAGGTATTGCTCATGCCGGTGCCTCTGTTGATTTAGCAAGTTTCTCCCTCCACTTAGCAGGAGTTTAATCTATTTTAGGTGCTGCTAATTTTATCACCACAACTATTAATATACGAGCTCCGGGCATATCATTAGATCAAACACCTGTATTTGTATGAGCCGTAGCTATTACCATCCTACTTCTCCTTCTGTCATTGCCTGTACTAGCTGGAGCTATTACCATACTTCTAACTGACCGAAACTTAAATACCTCATTTTTCGATCCTGCAGGGGGTGGTGATCCTATTCTTTACCAATATCTTTTTTTTATTTTTTTGGCATCCTGAAGTATACATTTTAATTCTCCCAGGGTTCGGGATAATTTCACATATTATTAGTCAGGAAAGAGGTAAAGAGGAAGCCTTTGGAACTTTAGGTATGATTTATGCAATAATAGCAATTGGTCTTCTAGGATTTGTAGTAAGAGCTCACCATATGGCCTTAAGTTAGGTATCATCCCGGCGTTTGCCTAGAGGAGAAATGGGAAACCACGGAAAACCACTTCGAGGATGGCTGAGGTGGGAATCGAACCTGCCTCTACTCAGTTGACCTCCCGAGGCTGAATGGACCCCGTTCCAGCCCTCATACAACTTTTCAAATTTCCGTGGCAGAGCCGGGAATCGAACCTCCGGGGGTGGCAGCTAATCACGCTAACCACTACACCACATGCTTAAAGTATGTTATTATATTACCGAGCTCGATAGCTGCAGTCACTTAAGTGTGGTCAGTATCCAGTAATCGGGAGACAGTAGGTTCGAATCCCACTGTCGGCAGCCTTGAAAATGGTTTTCCGTGGTTTCCCATTTTCACACTAGGCAAATGATGGGGCTGTACCTTATTTAAGGCCACGACCGCTTCCTTCCCACTCCCAGCCCTTTCCTGTCCCATCGTCGCCATAAGACCTATCTGTGTCGGTGCGACGTAAAGCAACTAGCAAAAAGAAAATGTTCTTATATTTGTATAATTAAAGATTAAGTTTCTCTTTCACTTTGTATTGAAGTCTGAACATACAGTGTCATAAAATGAAGCCCCAGTTAGTGTCGGTGTTTGTGCGGGCTAATTAAAAACATTGTATTTGGAGATTAGTCACGTAATTCTTGTCAAAATATGCTGTTTGTTCGTCTCAGTTATTAAGATAAAAGAGACTGTTTATAGTATGAGGCAACTAAAAGGACTTCACGGGCTCTTAATTTGGGAGTGACAACAGGATTCTTAGCTGAGTCCTGTTCCACTCACTTGTGCCAAGCTCCTCATTTTCATCCACCCTACCCAACCTCCCTTGGTCGTGATGAGGATGAAATGATGATGAAGACAACACATACACCCAGCCCCCGTGCCATTGGAATTACCCAATTAAGGTTAAAATCCCCGAGCCGGCCGGGAATCGAACCCGGGACCCTCTGAACCGAAGGCCAGTACGCTGACCGTTCAGCCAACGAGTCGGACAGTATATATTAATTAATAGTGGAGCGTGTGGGTAAACTGATGTACCGGTAGTTTAATTAATTAATTAATTAATCAATTAACCTCTTTCACATGATACCCCACTCGGCCGCATTTCGTAGGTTTCAATTTATAACCCCCCCCCCTCAGCCCTCCTGTCCGACTAACCCCCCGACCGATTCTGCTCAAGTTCCAAATTAATTGTGCAATGTACAAATTAAAGCTCGTTCATATAATACCCCCTCGGCCATATTTCCTAAGTTTCGATTTTTCATCTGCCCCCTCAGACTACCCTGTCTCGGTAACTGCCCCACCGATTCTGCTCAAGTTCCAAATTATTTTAGTAATGTACAAATTAAGCTCTTTCATTCATTCTGCCACTTTTTTCTTTTTTTAGGTTTCAATTTTTAACCCCCCTCCCCTCTGACCCCCTCTTAAGCTAATCCCCCGACCAATTCTATCTCTCAGACCCACTGTCTGCTAACCCCCTACCGATTTCGCATTCTGCTGCTCAATTTCCAAATTAATGTTTTAATGGACAAATTAATCTCCTTCATTTCATACCCCACTCGGCCGTTTTTCCTAGGTCTCGAATTTTAACCCTGCCCCCTAACCCTTGGGGGGTCGACTTCTAAAAACGTGTTCCTAGGAAATCTGTAATCGGAAAAAGTAAAATGCTTCTGAAATGTCAAGTCTTTAGGTTTAACGGTTACGGAGATTTTCTTATTAATGTATCAGCGAACTGATTTTTTTCTGCCACACCCCTTAAACGCGTTTCGGAGTCGGTGAAAACTTATATTTAACAATATAAAATACAGCCTATAGCGCTCATGGATAATGTATCTATCTATAGTGAAATCATTTTTAGAATAGGTCCAATAGTTTCTGAGATTACCCTCCAGATATACACAAACTCACAAAATTCGTACTCTCTCTTTATTATAAGCATAGATAGACGATGGTTGCCTAGTTGTACTTCCTCTTTAAACAAGAATCACCACATTTTACAGTACATAATTATGTATGGATGTTTGAGGAGTTATCATTGTTTTAGTGAAAACGTCGAGTTCTTTAAATATCGCATGGGGAGAAAGGAGCGAGCTAACAGAAATCCAGAATGAAAATAACAGGAATTTCAACCAATCACAGCTGCCTATTCTCATAATTTTATCGTTTTCGTATTATCACTTTCATTTAATATGCACTTATTTGTATTCATCAAATTCATCAGAACTGCACACTGAAACATCTCTATAGCTCTTTGGTCTAAACATCAGTTGTCTTCAATAATATATTTGATCACAGAGCGCAAAAGGAGCAGGACGTAATGTAGCTAACTGACGACATATTGGTAGGCTGCGGCCCAGATAGTTTAATTGGAAGTACTGTATTTTCTCAGAATACATTACAGCCGGAGTATTTGATTTGTTTTGTACTTATTCACTTTTATTATCATTATGGAATTTCGTTGTTATTCACTAAATGTTGATTTGTTTTGTATTTATCCACTTTTATTATCATTATGGAATTTCGTTGTTATTCACTAAATGGTCGAAATAAATACAGCTCATGCTCCAGATTCTCTCAAGGCAAGTTCTGGAGTTCTCAATATGTTATTACACATTAAATGAACTCCGACATTCAAATGGGTCAACTTGTTTGCTATAAAGAACTGTATTGAGCACTATATTGATGGCGAACGAGGAGGAGATAGGTAGGATTTTCTTGGTTAGCATACTGCGAAAAGTATATATTAAAGTGAAAGAAACATTCAATTCATACCTCGTGATTGTAATGTGTTGACAGTAGAGGATGGAAATTTTTAGCAACTTTTAAAGGAAAATATACATTATCTTTTTACTGAATTACAAACTATAATTTATACCCGTTCTTCGCACGCGAATTCGCAGTGGATTACATATTTACTTCAAGAATGTATGCGAAGTAACATGGTTCTATTTACACGTGTATTGCGAAAAGTTAAAATGATATTTTCCTACAGTGGGTGGCAGTAACGTGAAATATGATGAAGCTGAACAAAGTTGAGAGGGCGATTTTCGAATTTATTGTACGGTACAGTTCCTGGTCCGAAGTCGTGCGAAATTCTTCATGGTTCTCAAGTTGCATATTGTATCACTGGCGTGGCGCTCTGACATAATAATAATACCTCTCATAATATTTGTCCTATTGAAAAGAGTAAAATGGCTCTTTTTATTTTTTCCCATTACCTACCTTAAAGTGACATGCACAATATGTCCCGCGGGACTTGGACTAAAAATCCATTTTTGTAATCATCTGTCTTATTATGCGTAAAATGCATAAAGGAACGGAAGTAACATATTCTTAAACGTTTGTTATATACAGTATTTTGATTTACCTAATATTAACGAAAATATTTGAGAATAATCTTACTATAAATACCAACTCCATGTGATTACCGTTATATGTCTTGCACCTGATAACACAATCCTGAGTGTGCAGATTCCAAATACGTAGTTTGGTTAAAATAAGTCCCGCAGTTTTCCTCTTTTAGGAATATACAAACAGATAGATAACCAGACAGACACCAAAGGGAAAAGTTCTACCTCATGTTTCCTCGGTGTTCAGTTACATTACGTGGGGTTAATTTTTAAACCAATGGAAATATTATGCATCCTCTGATTTTCTCCTGTTATGGATCCTTCAGTTAACTGTAGGTCTGCGAGGGTGTCTGTACTGGCTGCAGAGCATGAATCCCGTAGAAAGTGGTAATTTCTTCCGTCATTTGAAGAGTAAGCGAAATTATGCACGTAACAAAAATGATTTAAAATGAAGGGGCGTTTCACATAATCAATAGTGTAAGAGAAAATTGAAAAAAACTTCTTTCTATAAACCCCCAGTCTGTCCAGTGATTTTTAAATAATATGCATATCGATATTTGTTTCTTTATAAATGAACTCTAAACATAAATATATGTCGAGATATAATCAACAGTGTAAGAGAAAATTGAAAAAAAAAAAAGAAACCTCTTCTGGTCTTCGTATAAACACCCAGTCTGTTCAGTGATTTTCAAATGATATGCACATCAAAACCTGCTCCTGGATGAGTAGAATCTAAATATGAAGTTTGGTTAAGATATAATCAATAGAGTAAGAGAAAACTGAAAACTCTTCTGGTCTTCCTATAAACCCTCAGTCTATTCAGTGATTTCTAAATGATACACATATCGAAACCTGATCCTGGATGAGTAGACTATAGATATGAAGTTTGGTCGAGATCTATTCAGCAGTGATGGTGGAACAAACAGACAAACAGACACGAAAGCTAAAAACTACTGATACAATCTCGAGTTGACCTAGAAGGGATAAATATATAAAATTATGGCGAAATAAATGGCATTACAGACTACGGACCTCCTATAACTTTATTTATAAGATATAGAAGAAATTATCCTCCGTGCTTGTTGGCTTGTTGGTAGGAAACAGCGGACTCTTTGAAAATGCTGGGTGCAGTTTATACTAAAACGTTGTCAGCTACAAACCGAATTTGACAACGGTCCTGAAAATAATATATTCTACGGCATATCAATCGAAACGCCAACTGCGAAAGCCTAAGCTGCTATATTACTTTCTTGTATACTTTCTGGCCTTTCTAAGAAGCGATGTAGCGATAGGAAATCCGCGCCAGATGCCGAGAAATGGGACCATGTAGCCTTTTCCTAAAATTACCATTTCGCTTTAAATGCCGATAAATACCGAAACAAAAGTCATGATAATCATTCCATGTGGGATATATTCCATTCTATTCATTCATGTCACAATAGCATAAAAGATATAATTATATAACTACCGTCATCATCACTAGATGTTAACTATTTCTAATATGCTTAATATTAGACTACTTCTCAAGGATTTACGTAAATACATGAGAGCAGGTAGATAAACACTCTAATTGAGAAATTATGATGTTTCCAGGACCTTAAAAGACAAATTAGTATAGGTATTTATCATAATTCTGGGATTCTTATAAACCATGAATTTCTTCCAAGGTCTTAATAATTTTCTTCCAGACACACGGGAGACTAATTCAGCTATTCTCAAAGCCTTCACCGCGGCGTAAAAAGGATTGGAGAGAGGAAGTCGTTTATTACTCATAGACTGGGCCAACTTGGGGTTTTAAAGAGGCAACATACGAAAAGTCACTTAGACGTCACGTAACTTTCATGTAACTGATGCGAGATTGGAGTTACCTGACTACCGCGATTCTACCGGCTGGTTTCGCTAATTGTAGCTTCCCGATCGTGGAAGGTAACCAAATAAAATGTCAAGCATATGCTACGGTTATCTTGAGCGCATTAACAGGTAAAGATGGAATAGAACACTTCGGTTCAAAAGAAGGAACTACCTAAGTGAAAATTGAACAACATATATACTGTAAATAAACCTTGAAGACTTTTGAGTGAGGAAAAACTTCCACAATATCTTATTCCACAGTACGCCCGATTCATCATTTTCTAATTGTGATTACTGTTTAATGTGAAAACAACGGGGTAATCAGTCTCAAAAAGTCTTCTTACAGAAACCGAGCGAATTGGACGTGCGGTTAGGGTCGCGCTGCTGTGAGCTTGCATTCGGGAGATAGTGAGTTCGAAAGAACCCAACTTTAGGGAGTCCTGAAGATGGTTATCCGTGGGTTTCCACTTTCACAATAGGCAAATGTGGGGCTGTTCCTTAATTAAGGCCACGGCCGCTTCCTTCCCACTCCTAGCCTAGTATCGGTGCCACATAAAGCAAAATGAAATCTTATTACAGAAATGTTTCTAACAACGCACCTAGGTGTAAGAGGTGGGAGATGCTTGCGAAGAGAACCTGTCATAGTAGACTGCTAAGTGGGGCGTGCCAATCGAAGGTTTGAGAACTACTGCCAGGACTGGAAGCTGTCGAACTTCTCTCTAGCCATTAAACCATTTAACGAATATTCTCAGCCAACTACAGCGTCGAATAAGGACGTCTAAGAAAACTGATGGTCAGCAGGTAATATTGTGATAATTAGCACACAATATCATCTCACAAGCATTTTTAAAAATTTTGACAAAAAAACGTGTACGAAATGTAAAATAACGAAATTTCAAGTCCAAATTAATGTTGGAAACGTTACACGATCTTTAACAGTCATCTCATTGTTATTATGGAAGTACCTAAGTCTGATTTTTACTGACTCTAAGTCTGGATATAAGGTTATTCACAGAGGCAGCCGCGGCCGCTGGATTACATTGGATGACTTTGCAGTACTCCAAAGCCGATATTTCGGCTTAAAACAATACTCACCACTACCACCACCACCATACTGAAAGAGAGTGAGTGTCCTTTAGATTGTAGACACCTGAAAGCTTAAAACAGAATACTATTGGTCACGACTGTGAAGTTTGACGAAGAATACGTACCCCATGACAGTATTGTTGAAATAAAATATCTAATTACTACCGGTTTGAAATTGAATGAGGATCCAGCTGCACGGAACTCGCCTGACAGCGCTGAGCCATCTTCAATTTGAAACGCTCCCAATAACACTTTTCCGAATAGGTGATTTTGAATTCTTTTTTGAATTCTGAACAGCCGCTATATCCTCCTAAATGCTTTTTCAATCATGTTGAACCAATCTATTATCCATATGTTGTAATATTTCGGGAAAGAAAGATTTTTTCGCATTTCTTCGGGCCACAATTTTATCAAATGTTCACTATTTTATTTCTCCCTCCACTTGTAGAACCCACAGATGCTAACCAAACGACAGATCTCATGATAGAGTCCAGAGCTACACAATTTTTAGCCACGCGGTATGGCGATTTAATTACCTCAAAATGGCGGCACGATTTCGAATTCGAACCCAGTAAAAAGAGGAGGAAACAAACAAGTAACATTGATATTTAGATATACTCATGTGTTTATAAAAGTGTACAGTGCCCTACAATGCTTTTGATTCCTGTCAGGCGAACGCCGAGTTCGAACCAAGAACATTATAGTGACCAATACTCCCACAAAAGAATGTATTTTGGCACATAGCTTACCTTGCGATGCGTATCCACATTCTGCAGCACAGTAGAACATGAATCAGGGTATCGGGGTATAAACGAGGGCGAAATTAGGTAAGATAGGTGGATACGAAATAATGCAGGGTAAGAGAAAATCCTACAAAAAAATCTAACAGAATACTTCGCTGCATTCAAAGTTTTACAATAAGGGATTTTATTACATTAGATAAAATATTTACAAATGCAAGAGCTTTCCAAATATGACTGGGGTAAATAAAATGTTGAGCCGACGACTACCAGTTCACTGCCTTCACGAAACAGCAAGGCTGTAACAAGCATGGGATAATGGCGTAAGTAATGGAGTAAAGAAAAAACGGATATCGGCATAAATACACGGCTAGCAGTAACCTCCTAATCATAAAATTACTATGCCTCGGAGCATCGAACCCTGAAGCTAACAAATATAAACACACTACGTACAGCGCTCCGACCCAGAATAGATCCCTGGTCCAGTAAAGAGCAAGACATCCAATAACCAAATACAAAAAATAATAGGAATACAACTCCATCATCTTAGGGTCAACAGATAATGGGCAAGACGTTTAAAATGAAGTAAAAGAAACGGAAATGAAATCTCTCCAAGCAGCGTAACATCAAGATCGTCCTTCCCCTCAAAACACTCGACAAACCGCAGACAGCTATATTGCCGAGTTCCAAGACTGTAACGTCAGACACTACACCCCTCACCATCGGTTCGCACTAGACAGGCGGCGGCCCTTCTTATTTATGAGTAGCTCAGCTGACTGCCTTGTAGGCTGACGGCAAGGAAAGTTTCGCTTTTCATCGTACCTCATATAATTTGGCTACTATAGCGCTCTCATAATTACACATGGGCTACACGCCATCATATCAATGTCACAAACAATACAACAAAATCTCATTTCCGCCACCACTGGGCTCATCCTTAAGTATACAAGGGCACAATCCAGTGCGCCATAATCACATAGCCACAATAAGGCGTCTCAAATGCATCTAACACATTCTCAATCCATGCTGGAGCTTTCTCCATATCAATACACACAGTCAGCTACATGCATAATGCCCACATTTCTCAAACATAAGGACACGCCCACCCTGTCACGTAAAACTAGGTGAGTTTAAGGGGTTAAGTCCTGATCTCCAATACACTACATATGACGCTGCACTATAAACAGTATCTGTCTGTCTGGCATCACTAACATGACCAAGAGAGTCCCACATGACCCATGGAGACAGCAGGTACACTAACATAATACTACCGGATAGAAATGTAATCACACCAACAAGGAATATACAACCTACTATAGATGGGAGCTTAAGAGAAGAGTTTCGCTAGGAATGTGGCCGGGAATGCGTTAGCCCTCCCTTCTCCCCTCGACCATGGCTTATCGTCGCCAAGCTGGTGTATGTACTTGCGTTTCTGAAAACGTTCGCCCTCGCAGTCGCAGTGTCCTCAGGTGGTCTCTTCCTGCAAGGCACTCGATGTATTTTTCTATACCGCATCATCTATTAATAGACCACATCTGACCAGCGAAATATTAAGACAAGGCAGTTTCCAACTAATAGTAATCTAGGTTATTTTCCAGTGACACTGGGAATTTGTGCCATCTTTAGAATTAGATTTTATCACAGGCAGAGTCCATCCTCAAGGTGCAAATCGAAAGAGCTTCTGTTATTATTTTTTATTTTAATATATATACTGTATTAATTATTATAATACTTTTTACATATTTTTACAAAATGATCGCCAACGTCCGATGACGGTTACATTACTAGAAGAAGACGATATTTATTTCCTGTATCAAATGTAGTAAGTTTCATGAAGTGAACTAAAGGCAGGTCAATTTCGTTCGTCAGTGTGCCGAGTTACGAATGCATTCTCTCTCAAACACATGTCCCAGCGTGTTCGTTACGTGAAAATAATAATAATAATAATAATAATAATAATAATAATAATAATAATAATAATAATAATAATAATAATAATAATAATAATAATAATAATAATAATAATACTGAACCAGACTGAATATGTGCGCGTATAACAATTCTATGATTACGATCCAATCATTCAACTCATCCAGACATGCAGTCAGTCATTCACTCATTCAGCCATTCAGTTAATATATAATGTCTATTGTAAGCTAAGGAGAAATATGTTCGGACTCTTAAAACAAATTACGCTAATTAACAATAGGAGTACCGTAAGATACGTGTTGTCCTAGACAATATAACACCGTTAATGTCTAGGATAAAAAGAAATAAAATTAAGAAACTACAATTTAGAGATTGGGTATAGGCTAAATAGTGATTAGGAGTAATTATGATGTTTAATGTAGTAATATATATAAGAAAATATATATAAAAAATAGCAATAAATGATTACTCTGTCCCCAGTTCCAGGAGATCCGGAACTAGGGGATGGGATTATTCTATTTTACTATTCTGTATAACAATGTTCTCGCCTGTGCGTCACGAATTCTGTCCCGCAAGGGTTATTTTACGTGTCGATAAAGCTGTCGACACGACGCTGACGTAGTTCAGCATCTTCAGGTACCATTGCACTTAGCCGAGGTCGAACCCACAGACATATTGTACGCTCAGAAAGCCAGTGCTGTACCATATGAAACGGGTGAGAGAGGAGGGAATTTATTCATTATTCGACGAGTTAGTTTACTGAAGAAGTCAATTTTATAGAATTTTATTTAATCACAAAATATTTAAAAATACTGTAGGCCTAATTATCTTCATCAATCCTGTGTCTCTATGTCACTTTTCTTGATAGACAAAACTATGAAATAAAATAACATTTAAAACAATAGTCTGTAGGCCTAAATTAGCTTAATCAATCTTTGTGTCTCTATGTCACTTTTCTTGATAGGCAACACTATGAAATAAAATAACATTTGAAACAATAGATTGTAGGCCTAAATTATCTTCATCAGTCCTTGTGTCCCTATGTCACTTTTCTTGGTGACACACAAAAATATGAAATAAAATAACATTTAAAACAATAGTCTGTAGGCCTAAATTATCTTAATCAATCCTTGTGTCCGTATGTCACTTTTCTTGATAGGCAAAACTATGAAATAAAATAACATTTAAAACAATAGACTGTAGGCCTAAATTATCTTAATCAATCCTTGTGTCTCTATGTCACTTTTCTTGGTAACACACAAAACTATGAAATAAAATAACATTTAAAACAATAGTCTGTAGGCCTAAATTACCTTAATCAATCCTTGTGTCCCTATGTCACTTTTCTTGGTGACACACAAAACTATGAAATAAAATAACATTTGAAACAATAGTATGTAGGCCTAAATTAGCTTAATCAATCGTTGTGTCCCTATATCACTTTTCTTGATAGGCAAAACTATGAAATAAAATAACATTTAAAACAATAGTCTGTACGCCTAAATTATCTTCATCAATCCTTGTGTCCCTATGTCACTTTTCTTGGTGACACACAAAACTGAATGAAAATGAAATAACATTTAAAACAATAGTCTGTAGGCCTAAATTATCTTCATCAATCCTTGTGTCCCTATGTCACTTTTCTTGGTGACACACAAAACTGAATGAAAATGAAATAACATTTAAAACAATAGTCTGTAGGCCTAAATTAGCTTCATCAATCCTTGTGTCTCTATGTCACTTTTCTTGGTGACACACAAAACAGTTTCCCTTCTCGTGCCTCTTCATCACATTCTTGGATAACATGTCTGATAACCTCCCTAGCTTCGCTGTGGATAGTCTTTCCTTTCTTCCGGCAGGGTTCCATAATAGTAATACAAAGTAGCACTATAATAACATAATTTTTTTATAACACAGTTATGTAAGTCGCAATATATAAATCGCTGTTCAACACTTACAACACACAGACAAGATCAACACTACAGAACTGTTCGACTGGCCATTTGTATCATCAAAGGGAAACTGGCTGCTTGCTGGCTGGCTGACTGACGATACTTTTAGGAAGAGCCATAGTCGAGACGACAGAGAGAGAAAGCTGCTCCCCCGTGTCCCACCTCACGTCCCGCTAGTCTTCTCTTCAGCTCGCATCTATACCTACGCTAATATACTGGGTTCGAGCCTGAGGCATAGCTATACTTTACCAAGAATATTCCTCATATAAATTTACATGTTGGCTGACGGCCAACCTTGTTCCTATCTTGGCGTTAAATTACATGTTTATTACGAATTGGATAGCTCTGACCTTAGGTGATCGATGACCATGACGGAGCGGCTCCCGTGTGGACCACTGGATTTACCACATCATGATAGACTGTGACGCTGGCAGCAGATACAGGCGGACGACTGGAGACATTCTAGCTGGCGGAAACATTTCTTGCAGCTTCTTAGATGGTTGGAAGATGTCCCCTTCGACGTCGTGCTGAGCAGGTACGCCAGACGTTCCTGAGTCGATTCCCGATGTCGTGCCGGCTTCAAATCCCGTTATTGCTTCCTCGCTGTGAGTGTGCAGAAGCTCGTACTGGATTGATGTAGGGGCAATTTCTCCCAGATTCAATAGTGCTAGGTGGGTGTGCAGCTCGAAGATAAGACGTTGTTCTCGATACCGACTCGCAGCATGACGACCTCGTTCAAGCAGCCTTACAGTCAAAGAATGAGGCTGACGTGCCAGGCGGTCCTGCATTTATAATCAGGCTAGCGTTACCACGCCCGCTTGGTCGCGTATGGGATAACCCGCGCCCGCGACTCGAAGTTCTCCCGCACAGAGCGTCAAGTACCATACTTAATGAATGCATTTATAATTACAGCCATGTTGTATATCAAAATTTAACGGAAATTATGCAGGTTGCAATTCTCTTATCAGATCCAATGCATCTCTTCCGTAGCCAGAGATATTAAAATTCCTTCTTCCCTCCAAATGTTGGCTTGGCCGCGACCTGGTGCGCGTCCCCGCTCTCAATTAAGGAGCTTCGCTTGGGCAATAAATTCCTCTTATGAGTCTCTGGAATATTCATAATGACGCTGCAGCTATCTTCCCACGAGAAGTGCTTCCTCAGGACTCTCAAATGAAATAAACTGTTATACAATGACTTCCAGGGTGGTTTCATGTAATTCCAATATCTAGTGCTAAAAACCATACTATTGGCGCATGAACTGTACGGTTCAGTACTTGTTATAAAATTACCAAAGGAGTGGCTGCGCGATATGGGTCAGCTAGCGGTCAGCTTGCATTTGGGAGATAGTGGATTTAAACCTCACTCTCGGCACCCCTGAAAATGGTTTTCCGTGGTTTCCCATTTTTACTCCAGGCGAAAGCTGGATCTGTAGTTTAAACAAGAGCCTGGTCGATTTCTTCTCATTCCTGTACCTTCCCTGTCACATCGTCGCCTTAAGACCTATCTGTGTCGATGCGAAGTAAAGCAAATTGTAAAAATAAAAGAGTTTTACGAATTTAAAAAATTTAAATGCTAAATGAAATGGCATATGGCTTTTAGGGCCGGGACTGTCCCAGGACATGTTCGGCTCGCCAGGTGCAAGTCTTTCGATTTGACACCCGTAGACGACCTGCGCGTCGTGAAGAGGATGAAATTATGATGAAGACGACACGTACATTCAGCCCCCGAGCTAACGAAATTAAGAAGTGATGGTTAAAATTCCCCACCCTGCCAGGAATCGAACCCGAGACCTCTGTGACCAAAGGCCAGCACGCTAACCATTTAGCCATGGAGCCCGACTAAATACTAAATATATTATTTTTGTTGTTGTTGCTGCTGTTCTCTCCCAGCTACCCCATCTTGTATTATTCTTATTAGTAGTAGTAAATTAAGTATTCACCCGAAATTGTTACAATGAATAGAATGAAGGAATCTCACAGTAGCGAATTCACCCTTACCCATCCGACTCCATGACTAAATAGTTAGCGTACTGGACTTTGGTCACGGGGGCTCCGGGTTTGATTCCCGGCAGGGTCAAGAATTTTTACCGTCATTGGTTAATTTCGCTAGCACGGGGACTGGGTGTATGTGTTGTCTTCATCATCGTCCCATCCTCATCACGACAAGCAGGTCGCCTACGGGCGCCAAATCGAAAGACCTTCATCTGGCGCGCCAAACATATCCTCGGACACTCCCGACACCAAAAGCCATACGCCATTTCATTTCATTTCATTTCATTTCATTTCATTTCTCACCCATTGCTGTCAGGAATGGCATTTGCCGTAAAATAACGCCAAGTCCACTTATGTTACATAGTTTGCACCCGCAACCCACCAGGACGTGGAATAATCCACAGAATAATAGTTACAATATTAGTATCTCAGTAGTTTAATAATAATATCAATAATAATAATGAAATGAAAATTCACAGCCTATTTCCAGTCAATCGACCGGGTCAGGAATGGAATGAATGAAGCCCCCGTCTAGCGGCGAGGATAGAAATTGTGCCGGCTGCCGAAGCCTGTTGCACTCCTCTGGGGCAATGGATAATGAATGACAGATGGAATGATATTGAAGAGTGTTACTGGAATGAAATATGTCTGAAAAAAACGGAGAAAAACCTGTCCCGCCTCCGCTTTGTCCAACACAAATCTAACACGGAGTGACCAGAATTTGAACCACAGAACCCCGCGGTGAGAGGCCGGTGCGCTTCCGCCTGAGCCACGAAGGCTATTATTATTATTATTATTATTATTATTATTATTATTATTATTATGTCCGCCTCTGTGGTGTAGTGGTTAGTGTGATTAGCTGCCACTCCCGGAGGACCGCGTTCGATTCCCGGCTCTGCCACGAATGAAAAGTGGTACGAGGGCTGGAACGTGGTCCACTCAGCCTCGGGAGGTCAACTAAGTAGAGGTGGGTTCGATTCCCACCTCAGCCATCCTGGAAGTGGTTTTCCGTGGTTTCCCACGGCAAATGCCGGGATGGTACCTAACTTAAGGCCACGGCCGCTTCCTTTCCTCTTCCTTGTCTATACCTTCCAATCTTCCCAAACCCCACCAAGGCCCCTGTTCAGCATAGCAGGTGAGGCCACCTGGGCAAGTTACTGGTCTTTCTCCCCAGTTGTATCCCCCGACCCAATGTATCACGCTCTAGGACACTGCCCTTGAAGTGATAGAGGTGGAATCCCTCGCTGAGTCCGAGAGAAAACCCAACCCTGGAGGGTAATCAGATTAAGAATGAAAGAAATAATAATAATAATAATAATAATAATAATAATAATAATAATAATAAAAATATGCTAGGATCATACTGTTATCTACATCTTGAAGACCGAGCTCGATAGCTGCAGTCGCTTAAGCGCGGCCAGTATCCAGTATTCGGGAGATCGTGGGTTTGAACCCCACTGTCGGCAGCCCTGAAGATGGTTTTCCGTGGTTTCCCATTTTCACACCAGGCAAATGCTGGGGCTGTACCTTAATTAAGGCCACGGCCGCTTCCTTCCCAGTCCTAGCCCTTTCCTGTCCCATCGTCGCAATAAGACCTATCTGTGTCGGTGCGACGTAAAGCCAATAGCAAAAAAAAAAAAAAAAAAATCTTGAAGTAATTCTGCCGAGTGAGTTATCATGCGGAAGTTCGCGCAGCTGTGCGCTTGCATTCGGAGATAGTGGGTTCGAACCCCACAAACCCCACTTTCGGCAGCCCTGAAGATGTTTTCCGTGATTTCCCATTTTCTCACCAGTAAAATTCCGGAGCTGTACCTTAATTAAGGCCACGGCCGCTTCCTTCCTGCTCCTAGCCCTTTTCTATCGCATCGTCGCCATAAGACCTATCTGTGCCGATGTGACGTAAAGCCAAATGTAAAAAAATATAGCTCTAGTTTTCTGAGAGTCTTCTGTATCCCTGGACTACTCCAAACAAAGTGCTGAAATGCCGTCAGAATATACAGGTGAGATTCCTTCCTCTTTTCCCACCAGGTGTGTGATCATTCGTCTGCTGACTGCACTTCTCACGTAGTCTCGACAACATTGTCTTGGGAAGACAAGTGCGTGACTTCATATGTCTCATACTGTTCACGGGAACTGAACTGGGATCTCTTGTTAGGTCATTTATTATCTGAATACTCTCGTATGTGGTAGTTGTTGCTAGTCAATCAATTTTATAGAATGAATATGTAAATAGCGTGAAAGTAAAATCTTCACAGTCGGTGTGTTTTTCTAAAGTTAATTTTTCCCAGAGAGCATCCCATATACGTGTTGGAGATAAGCTTAATCGTGTCTACAATATTAAACAAGAAGCAGTAGTACGTGTCCAAGCAGCTAATAAAGGCTGTGTTCTGTACTCTGTGTTAGTCCAAGGAAGAAGACGGACTGGACCGTGTGGATCATAATCTGGTGAGCCTGGCATGTCTTCATCTTGCAGCTCTGTTTGAACAAGCCGCGACAACTCCTAAACTGCCGTCAATGGACGAGAAAAAACACTGACGAAGCATCAACATCCTCCCGGTCCAATGCTTTCCTTCTTGACACGTTCTCCTCCGTCTCTCTCACTTTTCTAGTCTTTCTTTTTTTTCCAAGCAACTTTGTCAAAGTTTGAGGTTCTGGCCATCTTGCGTGTTGGTTTCTCATCCAATTAGCAAGAACGTTGTTGAAGAGGATGACACCAAAGAATTCTATACCCACTCCAATCCATCTCCCTCGCTCTGTCAGCATCCTATCTACAGTATGTTTAGTAATACTGACAAATAGACAACACGTATTTGTTTTCTTTTCGAAAGATATAGCTGAAATATCTGACACTAACTGTAATTCAGTGGACAAGACAGAAGAGAAGGAAACAAACAATTAACATTCCTTTCTTGTGGAGGTTACGAGTTCACATCTGTGATTGGACGTCTGGAATCCTTCTGCGTGGTTACACAGATTCTACGGATCAAAATACCTACATGAGAGCAATGTTTCTAAACACGTTCGTGGCCTGCTGGTTAGTTATGATGACTTATAACTAGAACCTGAATTCATAAGTGAAATTCACGTTCTGTTTTATATTTTTAAAAGTACGGGGCAATGATATACTTAGGTCTAGTCACACCTTCACAGACAGTTTGACCGGTAAAAAAATAATAATTTCGTGTGGCTATTTCTAGCCGAGTGCACCCCTCCGATGAGGGTGGGTGGCATCTGCCATGCGTAGGTAACTGCGTATTTTTGTGGTGGAGGATAGTGCTATGTGTGGTTGTGAGTTGCAGGGACGCTGCAGACGGCACAAACACCCAGCCCCCGAGCCATTGGAATTAACCAATGAAGGTTAAAATCCCTGACACGGCCGGGAGTCGAACCCGGGACCCTCTGAAGCAAAATCCAGTACGTTGACCATTCAGCCAACGAGTCGGACAGTTTGGCCGATGTTTGATAGAGCATGTAACTGCATATTCCGGGGAGAAGTATCTATTTCAAATTAATGCAAAAATGCATAATCTCCTCATAATTACGCCAACGGCCGTAGCCGTGTTGAAACACCGGATCCCGTGAGATCTCCGAAGTTAAGCAACATTGGGCGTGGTCAGGAGTTGGATGGGTTGCCACGCGCTGTTGGTGGGGGGTAAGGGAATGGAGGAGCGGAAAGGAACTGGCCATCCTACCGCACGTAAACTCCGGCTCAAGAACACCTCTGCGGAGGTTCGGACCTGCCTTCGGGCAGAATAACCCTTACCTTACCTCCTCATAATTACAGCTTTTTCGCAGTTAATTATTGCTTGCCTCCTCTCCATGATCGACTTAGTACTAGTACCGCTAATTAATAAATAATATCTTTGGAAGCAAAATAAGAACCTTCTATTGTCTCCAGGAACTCACTGCATTGCTAAAATTGCATTCGATAATTTTAGACAGGTATTAAATTAAAATCCTGGATACAAAACAATCGCTGTCTGGCGAGGAAACGGAAATCGAATCAATCACCGAAGAAGAATTGAGGTGTTTTCATATTCACCTGCAACATGTAAAAAGAATATTTTCTTTGTATAAAATATTCTTCACTGACAGACGCAGGAGTTTCACAAAAGAAATGCTCAGGGCAACTTTCCTTTTACACCTTAACAGCCACGAATTTTAAGACTTCCCAGAAAACTAATATTTATTCGATTTTTGTTCATTTATTTTTGCATAATCTATCGCATAATTCTTTCTTACTTTTCATGCGTAATTGCATACAATGAACGTAATTTTAAAAGAATGGATTCCATTTAGCGCAAAAAATGAAAGACACGACAGACTCGGTAGACGTATCATACAACAAGGTCGACGCTGGAAGGTGGCAGGCTTTGATCAAGAAAGAGTTTGCAGGGGCGATAAAAAAAGAGAATCATGTCAGATGCGCAGACTTGTCCAGATGTAGATTAATGTTTAATTTTAGACTTACAATTTCTCATGAAAAGTCAGTAAAATGATATACCACAGGTATTGTCATTTTATCTAACAAGGGGACGTCACGACGTCCACATCAGCGATTTTGTTTAAACTTTGTAGGTAGGTTGTACTACATCAAAAGCACACTGGCAAAGTAGTAGACCGCAACTCTCAAAAATTTCCGAAAAATGCTATTTTGAAAATGTCGAGAAAAGTTACGAGAGCTTTAGCATGCCAGGTACCATCAAGCGAGGGACTATGGTG
Source organism: Anabrus simplex (assembly GCF_040414725.1). NCBI lineage: Eukaryota > Metazoa > Arthropoda > Insecta > Orthoptera > Tettigoniidae > Anabrus > Anabrus simplex. Next base: position 1,427,407,664 of record NC_090265.1, read on the forward strand.
CGGTGGTCGAGTAGTTAAGCTTTTTTTTCTGACATTTCCCAATCCCCTTTTTCCTTGTGCTGCGAATGAGAGCAGCAGTTAGTCACTAACTGACGGCGTTGTGTCGTGTAACGGTTATGTGTGATGTAACCAGACGTGCTCATCATAAGTTCGATCGGCGTAGAGATCTCACATGTTGAATTGTGTTCGAAAGAAAGAGTTTTCGGCATAGAGATCTCACATGTTGAATTGTGTTCGAAAGAAAGAGTTTTTGAATGTGAAGCTACGCAAAGTGCAAACGAGTTCCCGGTAGAGCAAGCAATAAATAAAAAGTTGAAAAGGGTCACGGCTTACGTCGAGCACGTTGTTCATAAAAATCGCTTGCTGGATCCCGACGACTCTGTAGAGATTAAAGAAGAGGCCGAATTACTGGGAAAGAAAAAGTTTAAATCTATTTTGACAGTAATAGAATAAAATAAAGTTTTAATAGATAAAAAATGGTGGAAGGGGTCAAAAAGCTGGTAGCAGCGTGACCTTAACCACTCGACCACCGACAGTGTCTCGCTTGATGGTACCTGGCATGCTAAACCTCTCTTAACTTTTTTCGACATTTTCAAAATTACTTTTTTCCGAAAACGTTTGAGAGTTACGCGCTACTACTTTGCCAGTGTGTTTTTTTGATGTAGTACTACCGACGTACAAAGTTTGAACAAAATCGGTGATGCGGACATCGTAACCCCCCTTGTTAGTTTACTGATGATCTAAAAATGTTCCCGAATTATATGGACACAACTTTGAAGGACAATATTTTAATAAACTAGCGATCCATAGCAACAATTCTTGCGTGTTGGATATTGCACCACTTGTTACAATAACAACAACAACAGTTATAATAATAATAATAATAATAATAATAATAATAATAATAATAATAATAATAATAATAATAATAATAATAATAATGTCCGCCTCTGTGGTGTAGTGGTTAGTGTGATTAGGTGCAAACAGAGGAGGCCCGGGTTCGATTCCCGGTTCTGCTACGAAATTTGAAAAGTGGTACGAGGGCTGGAACAGGGTCCACTCAGCCTTGGGAGGGCAAATGAGGAGAGGTGGGTTTGATTCCCCTCTCAGCAATCCTCGAAGTGTTTTTCCGTGGTTTCCCACTTCACCTCCAGGCAAATGCCAGGATGGCACCTAACTTAAGGCCACGGCCACTCCCTTCCCCCTTCCTTGCCTGTCCTTCCCAATCTTCACATCCCCCGACAAGGCTCCAGTTCAGCATAGCAGATGTGGCCGCCTGGGCGAGGTATTGGTCCTTTTTCTCAGTTGTATCCCCGGCCCAGAGTCTGAAGCACCAGGACACTGCCCTTCAGGCGGTAGAGGTGGGATCCCTCGCTGAGTCCGAGGGAAAAACCTACACTGGAGGGTAAACAGATTAAGAAAGAAAGAACGAAAGAAAGAAACAAACAAAGAAATAATAATAATAATAATAATAATAATAATAATAATAATAATAATAATAATAATAATAATGATGTACCTTGAATATCTTATTACAGCATCCGCTACGAGGTAATATATAAAAAGCGTATGGCCTCCGGAGAGGCCTGCTGCAGGTCTTTCGAGTTGAGCGACCTGTGCTCCTTTGAGGATAGGGCCCTGTCTAGGGTGAAACCTAAGATGGCACAAATACTCATTCCCCGAGCCAAGGAAGCTGATAAAGTTTAAAGTACCCGAGTCCGCCGAAAATCGAACCCAGAACGCTTGAACTCATGCAAACAATCGCTCGTCGCTCGAAGAATGAGGAAGAACGGAATCACAAGGGGATGGTGGGGGGGGGGGAAGAACTCTAGGCTTCAGATGACCAAATACTGCGGAGCAGGCATTTCTTTTTTCAAATCAGGCTGATCGAAAATATAACTGGGTAACGCTAGACTGTTTTAGACTGTTTTACGGAAATGCAATCCTCTGCTGGGATAAGCACAAGCTAAGTCGGGTTTTTCTGGGTGGTACAGCCAGGGTCGAACCTAAAGACCTAGGGCCCATAGATAGTAGATAGCTACTTCAGACAGCAGTTAATCTAACTGAAGCAGTCAAACAACAGTATGGTCCAATTTCTTCGTAATTTAGTTTAAAAAACAGTATATTTTTAACGTACCTCCCTCCCCTTAGCGTTAATTCCGCTTTTTATCTTTGGTTCCCTTAAATTGTCCACCATAATTAACGGAGGGGAAAAATAACTTAGCTAATTTAAACTGGAACTATAAAACCACTCCAGATTACAATCCAAAATGTTACTGTGATAATAAGACCTAGGGCCCATAGATAGTTGATAGAGTGAAGGTAACTTCAGACAGCAGTTAATCTAACTGAAGCAGTTAAACAACAGTATGGTCCAATTTCTTCGTAATTTAGTTTAAAAAACAGTATATTTTTAACGTACCTCCCTCCCCTTAGCGTTAATTCCGCTTTTTATCTTTGGTTCCCTTAAATTGTCCACCATAATTAACGGAGGGGAAAAATAACTTAGCTAATTTAAACTGGAACTATAAAACCACTCCAGATTACAATCCAAAATGTTACTGTGATAATTCAGTGAGAAGTAGTCTCATGCCATTCTAGATACAAGTAGCTGGCTCAAAATGATAAAGCACTGTTATCATTATACATTTTTTACTATAGCAGACCTAAAAGGAACATACAATTGGCAGTTTAGGGTCTGTTATATATAATGTATTTACAGAATAAGACAAAAAGTAAATTGTTTGTTTTACCGGGCGAGTTGGCCGTGCGTTTAGGGGCGCGCAGCTGTGAGCTTTCATCCGAGAGATAGTGGGTTCGTACCCCAATGTCGGCAGCACTGAAGATATTTTTCCGTGGTTTCCCATTTTCACACCAGGCAAATGCCGGGGCTGTACCTTAATTAAGGCCATGGCTGCTTCCTTCCCTCTCCTAGCTCTTTCCTCTCCCATCGTCGCAATAAAACCTATCCGTGTCGATGCGTCATAAAGCAAATCGTAACAACAACAAAAAAGAATTGTTTACAAAACGTTCTGATAGAAAATACAGTTAGCGGTGCAAGAGACAGCTCAGTGAAATTAAAATGTCCATCTTACTGCAAAAGATATTGAAATTCGCCTTATAAAAAGAGACAGCTCAGTGAAATTAAAATGTCCATCTTACTGCAAAAGATATTGAAATTCGCCTTATAAAACACAAAGATACATAATAATGGAAAGGGATATCAAAATCACATCCAGGAGAGAGAATGCAAAAAAGCAAAACAGAACATAAGAATCTACTCAACATTCAGATTCCAAATATAAATGAGTCACATATCCAGACACCAAAATTATGGGACACTGAGTTATATCTATGTGTGAGACAACGTCTCTCCGAACTTTGTCAGTGTCTTTGAAGAATTGAGGTAAAATTAAGGAAGGGTTTTAAAAGTACAACCAAAACTACCATAAATACTACATAACTGCTTCTTTCTAGAAAGGCTGATTTAATATTAAAAACCAAATTCTTACGCCAAAATTGCAATAAAATGTAAAAATCACGCACAATTTATTCCCGTAAAAATTCTAGCCTGATAGAGATATTCGTAATTTTAGTAAAGGACGAGTAATTATAAATCTTGGTAGACCTGCGCTCATATCACATATTGTGATACCTAATAATAAAAATGGTACTATGAAGTCAGAATTCCCATAGGCACGATAGTGTCATTCGTCGACAACTGCCATCTCACCAAGCCTCGCCTTTCAAATACTGATTAATACCGTTCGATGGTTGTGTTAATATGCGTTAACAAGATTACTTTAGCAGCAGACATGATCTGAATTCATTAACCTCAGTGTGAATGGCAGCCCACACCTCTGTCTCTCAAATCTATTGCTGCGTACATAATTCTTCTTAAAGGAAACCACGCCCGCCTAGCCGTGCCAAAACACACGCCAATCCGCTCTATTACCAAAGAAAGAAAAATACAATTAACAATTACAGGAATACTGTACATTGTGTGGATAGCGGCATCAAAGTAAAGGAATTTCAGGGCTTTTAAAAGAAAAGGAAATTGTGAACAGCTCACATACACAATTTCATTACAAGACGAACATGTTGAAACTACACACGCCAAGAATGTAGACTAGAAAAAAACAAGGTGTGACTGTGAATTAGTCTTTTGCTCACAAGACCAACGCTTCACACAAGACCTTTTTAATTGGTCCCAGAGTAAATAAAAGCTGAAGGATGGTGCTGCATACAAACAACAAGAGAAGTTAGGGTGGTCCTCTCCCGAAAGCAAGCTATCTCTGTCCTCCACAGTACTTCGAGTGGGCTTTCCTCGGTGCGATACATCCTTAATTTAAAAGTATAGACACATTAAAATGTAATCAAGCAAGAAAATATACATGTTACACCTGGGTGTGGTGGTTTGCATAGGATATAGGGGGACATCTTTACTCCTTCACCTGAAACCTTTTTTCTTTCTTCTCATTTGGTCGGTTGGTAGAGTGGAGAAGAAGAAATAGGTGGAGGCTATAGTTGCTGTGTTTAATGTCTGGGCAAACAAACGCTGTCGACCCATTACACACCTATGCACACAGTCAATGAGTTGACGCGTCACTCTAGGCTCGAGTCTCCTTTAATGAACATGACAGAGACATATCACAGATCGAGAGAAGTGTATAAAAACGTGTATATAAGCACGAAATCTTCCTATAAAAGTTGAAACTTATGGAGTTACTTTACTTCGTTTTACGACTTTAATTTAGTTTTGTGATGTTTCAGTTACGATAAAAGATATAACCATTCAAATTGCTTTTATAAATACCAACTATATGATGATAAAATCTTATTCCGTTCCAGTTAATTGAGATTTCTACCTGTTTTCACCGAGGGATAATGAGCTGACATGTAGGAATTTATACAAATGTCCCTATTGATGCCCTCAATAATTAGCTAGGAGTCCCTTACGGAGCATTCTGGTTGTCGTAATGCGACTTGCGTAACATTTTGGTGGTTCCGATCTGGTGATACGGCTGCATTGCCCTGCCAGTTCATAGAATTCCACCGAGAAAATTTCAACAATCACAAGTGACTTCGCCATAGTTTTTATAGCAAACATGTTACCTCACTAGAGTGGTCGAATACAATCGTTCTGAAGTTCTCTAAGGAGGTAACAGGAGAGTATAATCGATTGAAAGTAATGAAACGAGGTAACGGGCAAATATAATCGTTTCAAGTTACTCGGACGAGGTAATGGACAAACATAAATGGTTAAAAGCACTCAACAACCGAATCGAATGAGTTTAAAGTACTCCGAAGCGGTACCAAATACCAAGTATCGTTTCTTAAAGCACATAGTTACAGCCGAGTACAATTAGTTGAAAGTGATTTACGGCCAAATATAGCAGGTTGAAGGTACATCAACAAATTATTGGCCGAATAAAACTCGTTTAAAGTACTTCGTCGAGGTAATGGACGAATGTAATTGATTGAAAATACTGTAAAGCAACGGCCGAATATTCCGACGTAACAGCTAAATATAATCGGCTGAAAGAACTGCAACGGGATTATAACCGGTTTTTATTACAAGTTGCTTTATGTCGCACCGACACAGATAGATCTTATGGCGACGATGGGATAGGAAAGGCCTAGGAATGGGAAGGAAGCATCCGTGGCCTTAATTAATGTACAGCACCAGCATCTGTCCGGTGTGAAAATGGGAAACCACGGAAAAACATCTTCAGGGCTGCCGATAGTGGGGTTCGAACCCACTATCTCCCGAATACTGGATACTGACTACACTTAAGCGACTTCAGCTATCGGGCTCGGTTTATAATCAGTTGGTAGCACTCTAAAGAGATAAGGGATAAATATAACATACTGAAGTTACTCTAAGGAGTTCTTCTTCTTCTTTATCTCTTTACCCTCCACGGTCGGTTTTTCCTTCGGACTCAGATGGGATCCCACCTCTACCGCCTAAAGGGCAGGGTCCTGGAGCTTCAGACACTGGGTTGGGATACAACTGGGGAGGATGACCAGTACATCTCCCAGGTGGCCTCACCTGCTATGCTGAACAGGGACCTTGCGCGGGGGATGGGAAGATTAGAAGGGATAGACAAGGAAGAGGAAAGGAACCGGCCGTGACCTGAAGTTAGGTACCATCCCGGCATTTGCCTGGAGGAGAAGTGGGAAACCACGGAAAACGACTTCCAGGATGGCTGAGGTGGGAATCGAACCCACCTCTACTCAGTTGACTCCCCATGGCTGAGTGGACCCCGCTCCAGCCCTCGTACCATTTGTCAAATTTCGTGGCAGAGCCGGGAATCTAACCCGGTCCTCCAAGGGTGGCAGCTTATCACACTAATCACTACAAGACAGAGGTGGGCACTCTAAGGAGTTAACGACCGAATATATTCAACTGAATGCACTCAGACGATGTAACTTGTTTACCATGAACACTGCATTTAAGCTGTTAACTCCCATCGTTGGTTCTTATCAGCATTGTGTCCGGCTCCATGAGTGAATGGTTAGCGTGGTGGCCTTTGGTTACAGTGGTCTCCGGTTCAATTCTTGACAGGGTCGGAAAATTTGACCATCATTGGTTAATTTCGCTGGCACGGGGTCTCGGTGTATGTGTCGTCTTCATCATCATTTCATCCTCATCACGACGCGCAGGTCACCTACGGGGTCAAATCTAAAGACCTGCACCTGGCGAGCCGAACTTGTCCTCGGACACTCCCGGCACTAAAAGCCATATGCCATTTTATTTATCAGCATTGTTTTACGGACATCAGCGTCGTAGAGATTTTCAGTTTCAAATATCATTCAAATGAAGCTGTTTATGAGGCTCTTGACATTTATGGTGATATTTGAATAATTGTTGATATTGTGATCATAGCCATGTAATCTTCTCCCTTATACGTAATATCCGACCCACATTGATGTGGATTTCCATAATGTCCTATTAAGTTAGACTTCGTGGCTGTTTGGAATATTCCGAAATTTTGAAGTATTCTAGGTCAATAGTCAAAGCTAACTTCACAAGTGCAAAAAAATAGCTACCTGTTTCTTTTTTTTTTTTTTTTTTTTGCTAGGGGGCTTTACGTCGCACCGACACAGATAGGTCTTATGGCGACGATGGGATAGGAAAAGCCTAGGAGTTGGAAGGAAGCGGCCGTGGCCTTAATTAAGGTACAGCCCCAGCATTTGCCTGGTGTGAAAATGGGAAACCACGGAAAACCATCTTCAGGGCTGCCGATAGTGGGATTCGAACCTACTATCTCCCGGATGCAAGCTCACAGCCGCGCGCCTCTACGCGCACGGCCAACTCGCCCGGTCTACCTGTTTCTACTACTTGGTCTTCTCGTAGCACCTAGATTATGTCACGAGTTTTAATACAGGTTTCGGCTTGAAGTATGAGACATTTTCCATTGTAAGCTTACGGAAGCAGTTACTGATATCGCTTGGCGGTTTAATATGTGTTCTTCAAGAGTAGTTACTTATCTTACTGAATGGATTACCACAGGGTAGGAGTACATTTTTTAAGTTAGATGAAGTGAATGTGATCAGTATAATAACTCGTCCTCCATTCGTTACTCATGCTAAAATTTACAATTCTTATTTGATCATTTTGTAACCTCCGACGAAGATCACTTTCTGAAACGTAACTCCTGGCTGTTATAGATCATCTTCCTATTTTTAAACAAATCTTTTCCGCACCACCAAAGTTAACCCTTTACTGCATACTGTTGCCCTCAGGCAACATACAACTTTACACCTGTATAAATGGATACAGATTGTGGACAGAGGTAGTTTTCCGGCACACCTTTAACTGTACAGTCATTTAAAGACATATACCAGTGGGCCCTCCCCATCACATTACCACAGGCTTCAGGAGTACCTCTGGCTCAACCTCAAAGACATTACCGACCTACGGTCGTGCAAGTATACTTGCGCCCTGCAATACGTACCCATGGCCAGTAGGCAGTAATGTTCGGTCTTTGAATGTTAAAAGCTTAGCGTGAAATCGTGAAAAATCGTATATGTACCCTGTTATGGCAATTCACATCACATACGAGTGTTAAGCTATTAGCCCCAGTTAAGAATTGCTGGTAAATCTAAAACACTGAACGTAAGTTGAACATTGAAGCTTGAAATTTTCTTCACCAACCGAAAACGAAAAATTATTCATGCAGTAAAGGGTTAAAATTATCATCGTTCTGTCCGGCTCCGTGGCTAAATGGATAGCATGCTGGCCTTTGGCTACAGGGTTCCCGGGTTCGGTTCCCGGCAGGGTCGGGAATTTTAATCACCATTGGTTAATTTCCCTGGCACGGGGGCTGGGTGTATGTGTTGTCTTCTTCATCATCATGTCATCCTCATCATGATGCGTAGGTCACCTACGGTAGTCAAATACAAAGACCTGCACCTGGCGAGCCGAACACGTCCTGGGATATCCCGGCACTAAAAGCCATACGACATTTCATTTCATTTTCATCATCGGTAATGTTGTGCATGCGAACTTACGGTTACCGTATTAAAATTTTCAAATGCTGTAAATTATTTTAGAAAATGCCACATTTTCGATTTACCTAAAAGTAACATTAATTAACATAATTAACATAAAAGATTTTTTAAACAGGCATATTCAAATTGTATAAACGATGTTGAAGCTGTGTTGGTTACAGGATAATAATTGTCCACGACATTTACTTATGGCAGAAGATTGGTGTTATGTTCTTGCATCAGGGATTCCTAAAAACTTCACAGGTCATGTGTTTAATTGTGTTTGACAAAAATGTTTCCATTAACTGAATGTGACAACAAGTTCCTTCTTTCTCTTGTTCACTAATTATACTCAACACCAGTTCAATCTTTGCATTGCTGCTTGAAAATGTAAAATAAGACTGGCAAATATTAAGCACACTAAATTACACGAAGTGATTATTACTCTTGAAAAATACATAATAAAACTTATCAGGAGATAAATATGATCTACACCAGAAATTATAGCATACTTTTGAACAGTGAAAGTACGGCCCCTTGGCTAAAAGTTCAGCGTTGCGGCCTTTGGTTCAGAAATCCCCGGGTTTCTCCCCTCTTCATATTAAGACAACACACCACACTACCACCCTCCATTGGGTTGGCGCCAGAAAGGGCACCCGGTCGTAAAATAGGGCCAAATCCACAAAATCCACATGTGTGACAAAGATCACACCCCCAATCTCACAAATGTTGGAAAAGTGGGAAAAGGAGAAGACGACTTTTGAACACTAAAAAGCTCAACAAATAGTTTCGAGTTATCGATTATCACATATTTGCTTGCAGACAGGGGAGGATTTGATCAAAATTTATATATTTAATGCACTGAAGGTAAATGCATTGAAAGCACTCAAAAGAATCATAAATCAAGAGGTCAAGATGACGGTGACCCATCGCCATGCTACGTAGTTGCCAGTTGGGCGAAGTGTCACAAGTTAACTCGCTAAATAGTTTTATTTTTTATAATTTCAAAAATTCTAAAACCCACAACAAATATGAATATTAATATACACACATTATCATTATAGACCGTTATGCCTTTCAGCGTTCAGTCTGCAAGCCTCTGTGAAATTAGTAAACGTCGCGACAATCCTCTATTAGCAACTAGTGCTGTGGCCTCATTTAGTTCTACACCTCTTACCTTTAAATCGTCAGAAACTGAGTCTAACCATCGTCGTCTTGGTCTCCCTCTACTCCTCTTACCCTCCATAACAGAGTCCATTATTCTCCTAGGTAACCTATCGTCATCCATTCGTCTCACATGACCCACACATCAAAGCCGGTTTATGCGTACAACTTCATGCATCGAGTTCATTCTTAACTCAGCCTGTATCTCCTCGTCCCGAGTACCCTCCTGCCATTGTTCCCACCTGTTTGTACCAGCAATCATTCTCGTCACCTTCATGTCTGTTACTTCTAACTTATGAATAAGATATCCTGAGTCCACCCAGATTTCGCTCCCGTTAAGCAAAACTTGGTCTGAAAACAGACCGATGTAAAGATAGTTTCGTCCGGGAGCTGACTTCCTTCTTACGGAACACTGTTGACCGCAACTGCAAGCTCACTGCATTAGCTTTACTACACCTTGATTCAATCTCACTTACTATATTACCATCCTGGGAGAACACACAACCTAAATACTTAAAATTATCTACCTGTTCCAGCCTTGTATCGCACATCTGGCATTCAATTCTGTTGAATTTCTTACCTACTGACATCAATTTAGTCTTCGAGAGGATAATTTTCATATCATACCCTTTGCACCTATTTTCAAATTCCCAGGTATTAGACTGCAGGCTTTCGGTACAACCTGCCATTAAGACCAAGTCGTCAGCATAGGCCAGACTGCTTACTATATTTCAACCTAACTGAATCCTTCCCTGCCACTTTATACCTTTCAGCAGATGATCCATGTAAACTATGAACAACAAAGGTGAAAGAATACATCCCTATGTAACCCCTGTAAGTACTCTAAACAAAGAACTCATTCTACCATCAATTCTCACTGCAGCCCAATTGTCAACATAAATGCCTTTGATTGGTTTTAATAATCTGTCCTTAATTCCATAGTCCCAGAGTATGGCGAACATCTTTTCCCTCGGTACCCTGTCATATGCTTTCTCTAGATCTATGAAACATAAACACAACTGTCAATTCCTCTCGTAACATTTTTCAATTACCTAGCGCATACTGAAAAACTGATCCTGACAGCTACTCTGTGGTCAGAAACCACACTGGTTTACATCCAACTTCCTCTCAACGACTGATCGCACCCTCCCTTCCAAGGTGCCAGTGAATACTTTGCCTGGCATACTAATCAATGAGATACCTCGATAGTTGTTGGAATCCTTCCTGTTCCCCTATAAATAGGTGCAATTAATGTTTTTGTCCAATATGAAGGTACCTTACCAACATTCCATGCTAATCTTACTACTCTATGAAGCCATTTCATCCCTGCCTTCCCATTATACTTCACGAATCCAGGTCTGATTTAATCTATTCTTGCTGCTTTATGGCAATGGAGTTTATTTACCATCCTTTACATTTCCTCAAACGTAATTTCACCAACATCATTTTCTTCCTCCCCACGAGCTTGGTTGTTCGTGACACCACCAAGAAAATTTCCTTTTACGTTGAGAAGCTTTTCAAACTATTCCCTCCACCTGTCCAGTGATTCCCTGGGATTCATTATGAGTTCACCTGAATTACCCAAAACACTGTTCATTTCCTTTTCCCCCCTTCCTAAGATCCTTTATTACTGTGTAGAAAGGTATCCCTGCTGCATGACCTAGCCTTTCCAGGTTATTACCAAAATCTTCCCACGACTTCTTTTTGGATTCAACAACTATTTGTTTCGCTCTGTTCTATCAACATACAATTCCCTGCCTGTATCGGGTCTGCTTTGGAGCCATTTCTGATAAGCCTTCTTTTTACGTTTACAAGCTGCTCTCACTTCATCATTCCACCAAGATGTTCGATTTTTCTCATATTTACACACAGTCGTTCCTAGATATCCCTTGCTGTTTCTAATACAGCATCCCTGAATACCATCCATTCTCTCTATATACCTTGAACCTACCTACTGTCCACTGTTCGAAACTCCTCACTAATTATGTCCATGTACTTCTGTCTAATTTCCTCATCCTGGAGACTTTCTACCCTTATTCGTTTGCAGATATATTTCTCTTTCTCTGTCCTATCCCTAGAGATACTTAGTTGACTACAGGTCAGATGGTGGTCTGTATCATCGAAAAATCCCGGAAAAACCCGTACATTCCTAACAGACTTCCTGAGTTCGAAGTCGTTTAAGACATAGTCTATTATGGATCTGGTACCCCTAGCTTCCCATGTGTAGCGGTGAATAGCCTTATGCTTGAAGAATAAATTCGTAACTGGTAAACCCATACTAGCACAGAAGTCCAGCAAACGCTTCCCATTCCCATCAGCTTTTATATCTTCCCCACATTTACCAATCACCCTTTCGTAACATTCAGTTCTATTCCCAACTCTCGCATTGAAATTGCTCATTAGTACTATTCTATCCTTGCTGTTGACCCTGACCACGATGTCACTCAATGCTTCATAAAACTTGTCAACTTCATCCTCATTTGCACCCTCACATGGTGAATACACGGACACAATTCTAGTCCTAATTCCTCCAGATGACAAATCTAGCCACATCATTCGCTCATTTACGTGCCTAACAGAAACTATGTTGCGTGCAATGGTATTCCTGATAAAGAGCCCTACCCCAGACTCTGTCCTTCCCTTTCTAGTACACTTTATAACCTCCTATCTCTTCCTCGTTATCACCCCTTACCCGAATATCACTTACTCCTAGCACATCCAAATGCATCCTCTTTGCTGACTCAGCCAGTTATACTTTCTTTCTTCCATAAGCCCCATTAATATTGATAGCTGCCCGTCGAATTCCATTTCGTTCGCCAAGTTGTTTCCAAGGAGTCCCTCGCCTGTCAAATGGGAGTGGGACTCCGTTATTCCCATAGGTCCGAGGCTTGCTTAAAATGATCTGAGCTCGGTAAATTCATGAAGGAGGATGCTACCCTACTTGAACATAATCCAAGTGAGGATCTCCCTTCTAACGGTTTAGGGACCATCGGTGGATTGTATAGTCCTAGCCGCCTGAGCTCAAGGAGGGCCATGACTCAGAATATGTCCGAGATGCCCACTCCCATTCCACAGCAACTGGTATGCTGACTCTCAGGAGCACTTACTTTGGCACTCAGCCCATTGCCCATGGTTCACGAACTAGAGCGTGACTACAGTAACCCACACCATGATTATTATTATTTCATACCAAAAATGAAAAAAAAATGAAGTACCTGTCAGTATTAAGGACAAATTTTCTATTTTGGAGCAATGAAAATCCGACTCCTTAGTTGAATGGTCTGGGTGAGGCCTTCGGTTTAGAGGGGTCCCTGGTTCGATTCCCGGCTGCGCCGTGGATTTTACCATGTCTGGCAAAATGAAATGAATAGAAAATGTGCTTAATACTATTTTCCCCTGAAGTAAATGGTCCTCCTTAGTGTGACGTCTATTTTAATACAATACATATTTATTCCGGAGAAAATTGAAAATCTTAAATATATAGGGCCTACAAACTTAATATAAGAAAAAATGCTGCGGGATATCAGAGTTCTTAAAACTAAAAGGCACTACTCAGAGAGGTAAATTGCTTTGATGTCCACTAAATTAATCGAGCTATGAGTACTATTAACAGTTAATTTCATGTTCATTAACGTTTTAATTTTCCACTCTACACAGTTTCCCTTATACACATACAGTCGCACACACTGCACTCCGTCGCGTCGAACTCCTCCAACATGGTTTTTCTCCGAGCGCGGTGTCGTTTCAGAACAGTTTACTTCTGAAGTAACAAGCCTCTTTGAACTCCGCGTAGCCGACAGACGGATTCACTCTCGATGAATGACTCGTCAAGGTTTTGCAACCGTCTGTTTACGTTCACTGGCGATTTTTCGGGGATGCCTCTGAAGCCCGCCCCACCCCCCACGCGTGATAGCACAAGCTACACCGCCTCTGACATTGCGTTATTTAAGGGAAAGAGACAATAGGGAGTATCGGCCTGTCCCCATGCTCAGCATGTTACCAGGCAGACAAGGCAATGATGTATAATAACGGTGCAATCAGGTAGTAAGAGCCAGGTAAAAACCACATAGGCGCGAAGAGGAACGTCTCAGTTTCGCTGGGTTCTCTCTTTATATACACCAGCAGACTATTCTCGTACTTTCCACTGGCACCTTCTTCGTTGTCAATTAGCTTCTAGCTTCTTCTAGGAGCTTCCTTACGACGAGCCTCAACAATTCACCGGCACTATTGTTTTGCACGTTCCTGGTCCACCTACATTCTCGCTGCTCCACCAGTATTGAAATTCACGCTTTCCGACAGCCACCTTGCACTCGGCCTTCATTGTCACAATATATTATACTAGCTGACGTACCCGTGCTTCGCTACGGAAATTATACATTGTATACAGTATTTTAGGTTATGTAGTGAACACGTTGTGAGTAAGATTGTATTAAATTTTCATAGTTCTCAACGTTACCCTAGAAACGCGACGGGGAAATCACCAAACGTCTTTTCTCATGTGACGACTGGGTTAGGGAATTTTCATTGTAATAATAGGCCCTCTTGCCTACCATCAATCACAATCAAGTTGGGGAGTTTTCATTATAATGGCAGACATTCACTCTCCAGCTGCCGTTTCTTACATCCTCAGAAAGACTCTTCGTGGTTTTCCCAACTGAAGTCATCATAGGTCATTGCAATGACGTATGTAGGAATATCGCGATTAAATAACGCTATCATATGAAATACTCGATCAAATGAGAAACCAAATATTTTCTCACTTTTAAAGAACAGTACTACGCTGCCGATCTTACAGTCCAACGTTCCAGAGCTAGAATGACCAGGCCGCAGAGAGCCAGGAACACTCATCCTTATTTTTATTTGTTGGGCCGAATAGTGGAGAGTCCCAGGGTGAAAAGTATGCCCTTTTACTTCTCTGTTTGCAAGGAGTACCCGATGAGTCGGAAAACCTCAATTCACTACACTGGCGGAGGGAAAAGCTACCTGACATGAAGGGAAATTTTATATCCGAACCAGAGGAGAAACCCCTCTTCGCTGATAATTTGGAATAAAATGAATGTAGAATTTAATAAAAGTGAAGTGGAAGAAGTTTTTCTTAATAAACGGCTCTTTTCGGGGTTAAATTTTGAGTTATTTAGGGTATTGTGATGCTATAATTTGGAATAGGCCGAAATTGTAATTCTAGACCGGTCATAAGTGAGCCTCTGCCTCTTTTTTTCTTTTTTTGTTTGCTATTTGCTTTACGTCGCACCGAAACAGATAGGTTTTATGGCGACGATGGGATAGGAAAGACCTAGGAATGGGAAGGAAGCGGCCGTGGCCTTCAATAAGGTACAGCCCCAGCATTTGCCCAGTGTGAAAATGGGAAACCACGGAAAACCATCTTCAGGGCTGTCGACAGTAGGGTTTGAACCCACTATCTCCCGGATGTAAGCTCACAGCTGCGCGCCCCTAACCGCACGGCCAACTCGCCCGGTAAGTATATGCTATTATTCCGTTAAATGAGCACACTGCTCATTCCAATCAGCGCGTCAGAGTAGGGAACGAATAGCTAGAATACTGTGAAAGAACCATTGTGTTTCGTACCAGCAGTATCAGAAAATGTATGAACCAGAGGAATGGCATGCTAAAGAAGAAAGTTATCTAACTCCTGCTATTCCCGCCAATATTCGAGCAGGCTGTTATACTCGGTACGCAGCAGTAATCCCATCTAGAGGAGATGAGTGGCAGCATAAGAGTCGACGAACATTACAACAAACAACGGTCAATGTAATGTTATTGTTGATCAGTCGTACGAGCTTTCGATATTGTAGGCCTTCACATTTAGTTTTCTTCCGATCCTGAAATACCACTCTTATCATAGTCCGTACGGAAAATCTGAATAAAACATAAATGATCGTAAATTGTATTCTCTGTGTCACTTTTGTTATGTAGTACTATTCGATAGGACCAATAACACAGGTATTTAAAATTAAATTTTAGGCGCCTTCCCCTAAACTACCATTTCACCCAGTGTGAATAAAATTATTTATAGCTTAGACTCTAAGGTAGTTTCTTATTCCACGACTCTACATTCCGATATTCATGAAATTCTGTTTACCCATTTTCTCGTGCCTCGGCGTTGATATGGACTTATTAACAAAAATACAGATTCATGAATATCTCTGTTATCATATCCGGTACGGTAAAATGTATAAGACATAAATTTTCATAAATTTAATTCTATACAACCTTAGTTTTGCCTGCTGCCATTTCTTGATGGATACAGTATTTTTGTATCCATCTCTTGGCACAGGCCAGAATAAAGTGTAGCTTTCACCGAAGTCCAAGTCTCATCCATGGCTGTGACAATATGGAAGCTGCTGGGGTATGGGTGGTGCTGAGTAATGACATTCAGAGCACGACTAGTGCATCTGAGTGTTATGAAAGGTGTTGTTCATAGGGTCAGTCGTGCTGCAATAGCACTTTCTGACCCAGTGAGGAAAGCAATGGCAAACTATCTCACTCCTCGTCTTGCCTAGTACGCCTCATTTTGGTGCTGCCATTGGTTTTTGCGGTTTCTTTATAACCACATAACTTTTGGTGGTGCTATTTGAGGATCCAACCAGCTTCTGGGCTGATGACCTAACAGACAGACAGACATAACCTTAGTTATGTAGTATTTATCGAAACGACCACCAATAACATAAATATTTGAGAATTACATTTTGGCCTTCCCCTAAACTACCATTTCGCTTAGCGAGAATAAAGTAATTTATAGCTTAGGTTGTAGTGGGTCATTCCCCGACTTTACATACCGATTTTCATTAAATTCTCTTCAGCCATTTTATCGCGATGCGCGTACAAACAGATAGACAGACAGACAGACAGACAGAAATGACGGAAAATTAAAAAAATGCATTTCTTTGTTGCTGTGGACACCTCCGATACAGAAATACAATTCTTTTTAAATTCTGAGCAATGTACAGACAAAACTCTTATTTTATATATATAGATTTAATTAGCTTAAAAATATGAATGCGAACTTGAATTTTTAAATGTTAACAAAGCAAAGGTATATAAACTAAATTGAAATAATATACAGACCAGACGTTCGTTTTGGAATTACATTCTTGGAATATATTTTCAAGGAAAATAAACTACGTATATTTTCAGAAACTTGTTGGATAACAGAAATGATGTAGCGAACGTAGTATGCACAATAATAATTCATTAATTCGTGCCGGTTGTAGTCTTCATTCAGGAAGCAGGTTGTTAAGTGGCTCTTTGAGAGACGTGATATTAACAGAATTCATAAATCAGTGAAAATCAAAAGTTATCCATTAAAAGGGTGTGGTTCAGTACAGAGGAGAGAGTTGTTAAATTTAACAGTACGATGTATGGATATCTGAAGTGTACATATTATGTTTCGGTTATTTCTGCCGAAGAAAGGACAGGCCCATAGGCACTAAACACTGCATAACGCTTTCAGCGATATCTACAACATAGTGCGTTCCCAAACCTCTGACAAGGGAGTCATCATAAACATAACGGTGACCGTCCAGTCTTTCTGCCATTAAATAACATTTGCGTACAGGAAAGTAGTAATTTTGCTGCAGTGAAACGTGGTGTATCGAAGGTATAGACTGTAATGGAACGTGGTAGCGCGCCTGGCATTGTTACAGAAGTGGTACACACTATGATAAAATAAGTGATTCTGAACACGGATGTTTCCTCGTTAAAGTTATTTTAGTAATATGTATCTATAGATGACCAATATTTCATACTACATAGTATTTTAGCTTCCGTTACAAACAACACAGAAGCATGAAAACCCCAATAGGTTTGCAAAGTGTGAAATTCTATTCATGTTGACAAAATATCATTTTCGGCATAAAATTATTCATGTAAATTTAAAATTGAACTATCGGTGTATTTCTACAATGCACATGTCATCAACAACTAACTGCATCGAGCCGCACACCTAATTTAGTTATTAAGACGCCGTATAGGCGGCCTGCGCGTCTGTAAGAATGCAGCCCTACCTCTGATGAATTCTAATGCTGAATACGGGGCACACATCCAGCTCCCGAGCCATTGGAATTAACCAATGAAGGTTAAAATCCCTAACCCGACCGGGAATCGATCCAGGAACCCCTGGCCCAAAGGCCAGCATGCTAACCATTTAGCCACTGAGACGGACATAATACTACCGTTGATTTTAAGGCAAAATGTTTACTATTAAATTTAAAAGCAAAGCAAAGTCATCTCCGCACAGGCTATGAAGGCCCTTGGAGTGGTGGAAGGTAAAGGCTTCCACTATTCGTAACCTCGGCACGTGATGGGGTAGAGTGGTTAGCTCTACGCCGGGCCGCCTTTGCCCCCAGGGATTAACCTGGTACTCATTTTTAGTGTAGGCTGAGTGAACCTCAGGGCCATATGCACCTCCGAAAGTGGAAACCTCGTTTCTTAAATTCTACGACTTCCTGACGGGGATTCGAACCCACGTCCTTCCGGGCGAACCGAGCACGCCTTTACCGCCTCGGCCAGGCAGCGCCTACTATTAAATTTAGGATACGTTAATTCATCATTCACCCACGATTCATTGAAGTTTGTCAAGTTCAACCCAAACAGTCCTCTTGTAACTGAGATGAGTTATTCGTGATTTAACTTAGATCAAATTCCTTCAGTACAGTTCTGGGTTCTTCCTTTTCTACGAAAACAAAATGATATTTTGTTCAGAATAACCCTGGAGCTGCCGGCTATTCTGACAGTAGCCTCTACAACTTCGTATATGGCACATGTGAATAAATTACAATAATGTGAGGGAAAAGCAAGACTAATTCATTTCTGGTCGTGAGTGTGTTCATTCATAAGAGACAATAGAGAGAACAGCACACGCAAATGAGACACAAGGCGAGTTTTCTAAGTAACAGACGTTCCCAGGTGGAACACACGAATACATACAATAATCATTATCATACTCCGTGGCCGCTCACAGGAGACACGCAGAACGGAGAAAGAAATGCGATTCGAACAGTTACAATAATGTCCGTGTGATTTGTCGACGGTCATTGACACACGACGTGCAACACGCCATATCCATACATCTCCCCTAATATTCTGCACGATAGCAAATATTGAGAATTCTATAAATAGACAATATTTGAGAAATTTTGCGGAGAGAAACTACTTGTAATGGCCCGACGCAGTGGTCGAGAGGTTGGCATAGTAAGTTCCTCTCCCGATTGGCCCGGGTTTTATTCCCCTTTCTCCCATGATACACTATATATGCATCCGGATGCTCTTAGAACCATGTAATACCACTGGAAAAAGAAGAGATTTTAGTACTACCTTGGCCATTCTCAAGACCAAATCCATCTCAGGTAAAATGCAGTAGAGTCCCGGTAATCCAAACTACTGTAAATAGGGCTATGGTCTGTTCGGATTATAACCAAAAAACGTACATTACAGTATACAGCTACAGTATTAGCAGCCAAAGGGTAATGCAACGTACATAACACAGTATAAAATTGATTACAGAATTCGTCATTTCTGTCATATAGCTTGATTTCTATTAAATTAATTAACAATAATTTACTGTAGGTACTGTATTTGGATTCCACTACGCTAAATGTTACCTTAAAATAATCTTCCTTTGTTGTTATAATGGAAGCCATTTCTCTTCAGTTTCGACTTTATTTATACCTGTGAGGTTCTTCAGTCTATCGAAACTAATTCAGAATATCAGAGATAACATTTATCAACGTATTATACCTGCAACTTCTCAGGGTCGTCCGGGATGCGGCAAGGTGATAATTAGTGTACAGATAGTTGAGTATAGAAAGTGCTCCAGTAGTTGTAAATACATTACGGTGACCCTAACAAGGGTCTTTTAATTAATCCAATAAATTTGATACAGTATAACGTCCGCTATAATACCAATTTAATGTATCACCTTAGAACTTAAAATCCCACATTAAAATCAATTAGTAACCTTGCAAGAATTTTGACTTCCTTTTTGAAAACCAATTAATATACTCCCTTCAGTACGTTTATTAACTACCTACAGAAAAATCAATAACCATATTGTGACAATTATACTACCTGTAAAAACAGTAACAATAATTTTATCAGGTATGTATTTCAAATTAACCACATATAAATCATCAACATAATTCCACGATCGCCAAGCTTAGAAACAAATACATGTCCCAACCCATAACAGTAGGGGTCTACATGATTCTGTATATTTGTAATTTGACACCATTTTAGTCCATCATCTGGTGAATTACCACTAGATACAATAATATTTTTGCAAATTGCAGATCTAGGAACTCTGGACAGCGGAGCATGGCCCCTTTCCCGTTTACATCTTTTCAGGTACACGATAATCTGTTTTTTATGTTTCTTTCTTTTTCAGGAATTTTCTAAATTCATCTTATACTGCTTTAGTTCCGACAAACTGAAAATATCTCATTGATCATTTTACGTACAAATTCTATGATTAAATCATCTCTATACACTACTAGTGGGATTTTATTTTCATTTCCTGACTATACAGTACAGTGCACTGTTCGGATTATCTCCGAGTGAGTTGGCCGTGGGGTCAGGGTCTCGCAGCTGTGAGCTTGCATTCGGGAGCTATTGGGTTTGAACTCCACATTCGGCAGACCTGAAAAAGGTTTTCTGTGGTTTCCCATTTTCACACCAGGCAAATGCTGGGGCTGTACCTTAATTAAGGCCAAGGTCGCTTTCTTTCCACTCCTAGCCTTTTCCTATGCCATCGTTGCAGTAAGATTTATCTGTGTCGTAATAGCAAATTATAAATTGTTCGGATTATCCGAAATTTCTCATCCTTGACTTTGGCGACATGAAAGTTACAGTGCCTTATACATCAAGCCCCTAAGTTGAATGATGTGTGCGCCGAGCTGAGTGGCTCAGACGGTTGAGGCTCTGGCCTTCTGACACCAACTTGGCAGGTTCGATCCTGACTCAGTACGGTTGTATTTGAAGTTGCTCAAATACGCCAGCCTCGTGCCGGTAGATTTACTGGCCGTAAAATAACGCCTTCGGGGCTAAATTCAGGCACCTAGGCGTCTCTGAAAACAGTAAAATTAGTTAGTGGGACATAAAAACAAGACTGTTGAATTATATCAATTTCGCGTGCCGATTCAATTGGTGTGTGTATTTCGATGGGCACGGTAGCCTGCACAAGCTCAGTGAAAAAGAAACGGGAAATGACTTCACTCTTCATACTTTTTAGTGCACGTCTTCAGTGATCCATACACTTTCTACGATAGCCGACAGTTAAGATGATCGCGCTTCGGCCAGACTTCGGGCTAAAGTGTCAGCATATTTAGGGGATGCTAAAAAAACTAAGCTCCACACTTCACCTCCAGTCGAATACCAGGATGGTACACATCATAAGTCGTGGCCGCATTATACCCAGTTCTAGGCGTGCCAGCCAAGTTGCATTGTCAAGTTTTCTCACCAAGAAGGTGTGGTTAGGAACCCAGTTTCTGCATATGTGATTTTAAAATCAAATTCCACACACAGTAATTCGAATTCCTCCTAGAACATTGTTTTTTATACAAATCAAATCTGGCCTAAAGTAACCCAGAGTAATCAATAATAAATTTGTTTTACAAAACAATACTAGAGTTCGTACAAACAGAAAGTTAAAGATTGCCGTAAATTCCATGCAAATATTCTTAATATGGCTATAGAATATTTCATATTTATGGTCACAATCTTGAACCCGTTTTTCTAATTTATAGGTAGCTCTTCCTCAGTACCAAACCAAACCAAACTAAACCCCATTGTGTTGACAGCAGTGATGAGCCTTGGCCTACCAAGTGACCGCTGCTCAACCCAAAGGTCTGCAGATTACGAGGTGACGTGCAATCAGCGCCATTAATCCTCTCGGCTGTTATTCTTGGCTTTCTTGACTGGAGCCGCTAACTCACAGTCACGTAGCTGTGTGGACTTCAATCTAGCCTTCATATCGAGATAAAAGTCCCTGACCTGGCCGTAAATCGGACCTGAGGTTTCTGCGTAAAATGCAGGCACGCTGTCTAGACCACGGGGCGGACGGAGAGTGCTTCAGTTAAGAAAATAATTCTTAATTGGTTTCCTGAGCTGAAAAGTAGGCTAGTCACCGTAAGATGGATCATTTGAAATGTGTCTGAAAAGTATGGTATAATTGGCTCTTCTTTTTATCATTGTCAGGTCCACCTCGGCAGCGCAACGGTTAGCACTATCAGCTACCTTCCTCGGTGGCCCGGGTTCAATTTCCTGTCGTACCAGAGATTAAAATATGGCAGAAAGTCTGGTATGTGGTTAAAATGGTGCAAGCAGCTCACCTCTGTTGGGCGTGTGCTCGAAAAAAATGCTGCACCATCTCGGGGCGAGAACACGACTTAATTTAAATTTTGTCTTTCGTTTTTTGACATCTGTCACCTCGGAGCTATACTCACAATATCAACTACTCGTTGACTGCCTTTTTCTTCCCAGTCCTAGACTCAGTTAATAACAAATTAACGTTCATCTCAGTGGTTATTTATTTATTTTATTGATCGTATGATGTTGTATGTAAATATATAAGTTATATATATATATAGTTTCAGGATAAATGTGCGTAGTCACAAGTCCGTACAATACTACAACTCTAGGTCTAGTATTTTGACCCAATCAACTGCTTCATCCGATGTGCGGTGAATGTCCATTAGCGTTCCTTTGAAAGCTCGAATTAGGCAGTCAGCAACAATATGGTGGATTGACTGAGAAGAGGCACCACAATCACAATCTGCAGAGCTAGTCCAACCCCATTTGCACAATAAATAACCACATCTGCCTTGTCCAGTTCTTATCCGATTGATGATTCTCCACTGTCGCCTTGGAAGATCAAATCCTTGTGCGCGTTTAGAAGGATTATCAACTAGATGTTTGTTTACTACTGAAGACTGATCCCACTGGGTTTCCATAAACTTTCAACATGAGAAGAGGTTCTTTCAAGATCTGTTTCTGTACGCCAGGGTGGTTTCCTTGATTTCAGACGTTCATGTGCAGTGTTTGTAATATCTTGATGGATGGGTAGTTGGGGGTTCTGCTGAATGTTTTTCCAAACCTTTAGGAGAGCTTCTGATGTGATTCGATATTAATTGAGTACTTTGTTTCCTGATAGATCCGTGTAGGATAAATAGTCTGAATGTAGTACAGAAAACATAAAAGGTACCAATTTTGTGACGGACAATTCACAAAAAGCCTGTACTAACTAATTATGACTGACCAGACCAACCAAGCAAGGAATTCCTGCAATAATTTATATTCTGGTTTATACTTCAATCATACGTATTTTACAGATTTACAAAATGTTTAAAGATTCTTCTGTTGTTCAAGTCAGAATACGTCACAAATTTATACTCAATGCAAATGTGTAATTATTTTTATGCAGGCGCTCTTTATTGGCTTGGTTTTCCACTTCTCCTCCAGGCAAATGCAGGATGGTACCTAACTTAAGACCACGGGCGCTTCCTTCCTCTTCCTTCTCTATCCCTTCTAATATTCCCTTCCCCGCACAATGCCCCTGTTCAGCATAGCAGGTGAGGCCGCCTGGGAGAGGTACAGGTCCTCCGACCCAAAGTTTCACGCTCCAGGACACTGCCCTTGAGGCGGTAGAGCTGGGATTCCTCGCTGAGTCCGAGAGAAAAACCAACCCTGGAGGGTAAACTGATTAAGAAAGAAATATAATCAACATTGTAAAACATTCATATGGAGTAGGAAAAGCTATTGAATATACAGAGAGCTAAAAAATGGAGAATGGTATAAATGAGGTTCTTTCCTACAAATAGCAAAATAATGTATCCTGTTGTTCTAGCGATAACTAATAAATTCCACACGCTTTGTTACGAAGTTCCTGTTAAATCAACGAGTGCAAGTAAACTATTGCACCACGAGATAAGAAAAAACTTCCGTATCGATCTACAATAGGCCTATAATCTTTTATTTTTGGTATTTAAACTTTACTCAGTGTTTGCAAAAATCTCAGAGAGACTATGTGAAAATTGACGGAACTTATTCTATTGTTTTAGCGATATCCAGTTTCTTTGATTTAGGTAGCGTAATAACTCTTAATAATGACCTTCGAATTTCTCTCATAATATTAAAGGACTACGTACTCTCGTCGTATAATTCTGAGGTAGGAAGATTACAGGGTACGATATCATAGCCGCACATCAAGTGACGGCCGTAATGCAGACACAGCTAGCCTAATGTGTTGTGTATTCTATCGTTCCCATCGTCTGTTCCGCTATGGCTATGCACGTTCGGTCCGTAATGACTTCGAGTAATCATTTAACTGTTAACATGCCGAACACACATTTCCGGATTATTAGACTAAATTATACACATTATCGCTTTCACAAAACACATGTATTTTAGGCTAAAGTAGAGTTATCATCTATTATCTTGCCAAAATTTCACTGCACGTGGAATTTTGCGATGAATGTGTTTACCTTGTTAGTGGACTACGGTGGAACCACATTTATTTGGCCCAAACGGGAAATACGTTAACGACATAAATAACACTGTTTATATCAATGTTATTATAGATTAGACATACTTTTACAACACTGTTCACAGTACAAAGCAAAAAACATATCCAAATTTAACAATAAATTCAAATACAGTACAAACAATATAAGTTCAAATTAGAGTACTGTAATCATTTCAATTAATAATTAATAAAAAAAGTGTGTGTGGGGGGGGGGGAAGCATTTGCCTACACCAGTGAAAAACCTACTGAGAAAAACATTTTTCCAAAAGTATATATTATTTTGCTTTAAATTAGATCCGAATTCATGTTCCACACCAAATTTTTCATAGACAATTATAACTAAGTAACGTTCTTAAAACGATGGTTTTACACCAAGAGTATTTAATCGAAAAAAATATTTAATTTTAAAATGATTCATTATAATGATAACTAAAAATCATTTCAGAACAGTTCACTGTACTTTAGAATGATCAACTTAAAATTCATTTTAATTTTGTCAGTTTAATTCCCTTAAATTCAAAAGGTTCATCTTCGATTTACAATGATTATTTTATGGAAAGAACTTGGGGTATCTACAATAAAGACATATTTTTGCGACCCTGTGGATGTTCTGCCACGTCCCTCATTGCTCAAACTATTTCTTAACCATTTCCTTGATGATGGAATCACTTTGCCAGATAGGACTACTGTGACAAAGACTAATAGAAAATCTCCTAAGGTATCAGAAAAGTGACCTTTCAATCGTATTCCATATATCAGAGGTTCACCTGAACGTTACTGGGCGTGCTCGTCAAAATATCAGAATGGCTGCACAGCTGTTTTCACGTAGCACTGCCTAAGCAATTAAATATATTTTACACAAACATAATGAGGGGGATATTATTGTACTAATAAATTAAGCATTCGGTGTATTGAACTTAACGGTTCCTAACGGCGAAAAAGCTCTCTTTGGAAGTGGTTATGGCCTCAACCATTGAAGTCAAGAAAACACTTTAAGAAGATTTTTTGACATTTGCTCGAGTATACGGCTGGGGAAAGGGATCAGTCTCCTTCCATTCCAGAAAGGGGTTTTTAGTATCCACAAACTCATTTATTGTACTCTTAGGAGATGTGAAAAGCATTGGGGCAAAGTACATTTTGATTTCCAGACTGAATCTGTTGTTTAGAAAATTGTTTTTCTAGACTTCAAGGTCTCGGTATATTTCATAACAATTCTACTCCTTTCGAACTTAAGAACAGAATGCACCTCATAATACTAACTGGGAAGGCGAATGACATACCTCTATCTCATGGAGCCACTGTTGCTGAGGACAGAAGTCAACCATCTACATTTTAGGACCCCGTGACATCTGTCGAAAGAACTGACGAAGAATTCCAGAATTTCATTTCCAGCGAACTTTGCATCGAAGTGCCTGACAACCCGTACGATGTTTTAAGTTATGATGAAAGTGAAGAAAACTTGCTACTTGATACTGACCTGAACAATTTAAGGATTCCTAATGGAAATATAACCGAGGATGCTTTAAAATACTTGGCAGGTTACGTCGCCTACAAGTGTAAATGCATTGACAGTTCGTTGGGAACACACACGGATATATGTCGTCTTCATCCGAAACTATCCTATGAACAAGACTATTGTTTCTAAAGGTGGCCTCACCTCTCTTTCCCCTGAGTGGTTAGCTACGATAATGGAGTTTGAAGTTTTTTTGGATCCTTTCATGGACGTTGTATTTCAAAGTGCTATAAAGTAATGGAAACATTAACATCGAATATACACTCAAAATTTCCCGAAATCGATAGGAAAATCACCGCCTTATAAGAAAGGACAAGGACGTTCATTCGTATCAGACATTTGAATAAAAGGACAAATGGAAAGCAATGAAGAAGAATGCAGTGAAGAAGAACCTACTCTGGGTTGTATCTTCTTAACAGTCATGGATTACATTTCCTGCCATAACATCATAAATTAAGCCCTTAGCCGGTGAAAATTTCGCTGACTTCATCTTTTGAAGGATATTTAAAATATAACATGGCAAATACAGTCCACTGAGCGCCGTAGCCTGCCGAGATGTGATAACCTGCAGATAGTGGAATGATAGCCTTGCAACATCTACATCCGTTTTGTTCGTCTTGTACAACGAAGAAAAAAATTTAAAATAATTTTAAGAAAAACATAGTCATAGTAATATGATTATTGATTTTTAAAAGAACATGCCTAACTAAGGCTTATGATGCTGGCACACACATTATGCACTACAATTTTCCCTACGATAAATATTTTCTTTTTTCTCTTATTAATTAAACATATTCACGATTTAACAATATGCTCCAGGTCACCAAAGAAAAACATTTCAATTTGAAAGCGTAAAAGAAACGTTAAATATTACTTTGCATTCAGCACTTAATGCAAGAATATGTTGCAGACCGCAGATGTGTTCTTCCCGATGACGTCACAGTCCGCTGACAAATGGCAGTACGCATGCCCGGAATGGCCTACCTATTGTGTATTCTAAGTTCCTTGCCTAAATCCATGTCTTCTTCAACTTTACAAAACAATAAATTAGATTGTACAAGATCTACCTTTTCAATACAAGATGTGTTGTTGGTTAACCTCATTTATTTATGGTACCGGTTTCAACATGAATCGACGTGTTTATCAGCCAATTAGGGTCATTATACAAAGATACATATTAAAGTTAAAACACACAAAATTAACCCTCATAATTGAAAAGGTGGATCTTGTACAATCTAATTTATTGTTCTGTAATCTCTATTCAATACGGACCAAACATGAAATTCTTGACTTTAAATAAATTCTTCAACTTTGATGTTGTTATTCCTTAGTTTTCCTTTCAAAGCACCTGATTATTATTAATTATTTCTCATAATGTACCATAGTATATCTTTTCTCTGCTCTTCCTTTGATGAGAACTGATTAAGTTCATCTGGTCGAGTATTAAACGAGATAATATACGTAGATTTTCACCAAGAATAATTTGTTGCAAATAGACTAAACAAACTAAAATAAATAAATGCTGATATTTATTGATTGTGAGTGCGTTCAAATGAAGTCACTTCACTGTGGTAAAACTGAAATAAAGTATCTTAAAACGTTTAAATGTTCCAATTTTCTATAAATAATGTGTATAAAATCGTCTTTATGTTTGTCTGTCGGTCGAGTGTCTGGCGAATATGATAGAGGGATTTTCATAAATTTAGTATAAGTTTAGTATATGGGCGAATGGGATCTTAGCTATAAGTCATTCAAACAAATTGGCAGGAGGGGGTCTGCAGAACGGGCCTAAAACATTACAAAACTCGACCTCTCTCTCTTAAGGTTGATTTTGCACGGAGACTGCTCATGACAAAATTGATTCAGAATATTACTTGCAAACTACTTTTTTACTAACCTTGTTACAATATACTGAAAAATAAGGGAAATGTCAGTGGCGGTCGTCTTTAAAGTTTATGCCTATGGAAAAAGCCCCGGCACCGTTTTAGTTGCTTTGTATATGTCTCTAAACCTTTTGAATGTTAATCTGATACTTCATTTTTATACCAGAAAGCAGAGATCATTTTTTTTTAAACATGAAATTGTATAGGGCCAGAGAGAAGGGAGAAGCGACAGGGAGAGTGTGTCTACCTACGTGCTTCTAAATCTCAACAACATGAGGGTTCAATATAAATAGAATAGTTCCGTCAAAGACGAGTACAACAGATAGTCTCAAAACAGAATTAGATTGCCTTAAACATAGATTTATAAGTTATAAGGTACATATTAATTTATATTACGTTTAATTACGTCCAAAACAATCTCTTTTTTTTTTTTTGGTTACTTTCAGGAATTCGGATGTAGAAAATCATCACCTTGATCGCCTCGGGGTACGTATTAAACTCTGGTTACGATGGTATTGGATACGAGTCCTAGCTGTGGTGAGATTTAAAATCTTCATGAATGCCAGTACAGGGTGCACTCAGCCTCATGAATGGAACTGATTAGAAGAGGAAGGAAGTTTCCCATTTAAACTCCAGGAAAATGCTAGCATGGTAACATAATTTAAATCTACGGATATTTCCTTCCAAATTCTACCCTATATCTTATTTCCAGTCTTGATCCAGCGTGCTTTGCCCTTCCACAGATGCAGCCAGATCCAGTGTACCATAATAATAATAATTTCGTGTGGCTATTTCTAGCCATTGTAAGGAAGACCCTCCGACGAGGGTGGTGGCATCTGCCATGCGTAGGTAACTGCGTGTTACTGTGGTGGAGGATAGCGTTGTGTGTGGTGTGTTATTTCAGGGATGTTGGGGACAGCACAAACACCCATCGCCCGAGCCATTGGAATTAACCAATGAAGGTTAAAATCCCCGACCCGGCCGGGAATCGAACCCGGGACCCTCTGAACCGAAGGCCAGTACGCTGACCATTCAGCCAACGAGTCGGACAAAGCAAACTCGTGTCCTCATCCTGAGGTAGTGCAGCTCTTTTCAGGCACACCCCCATTGGAGGTGAGCTGCATGTACCATTTCAACCACATGCCAGCCCTCCTGCCATTTTTAAATTTCTGGCAGTGCCGGGAATCGAACCCGGGCCCCCGAGGACGGCAGCTTATAACACTAACCGTTACACTACGAAGGCGGACAGTGTGTCGTAGCACTGATCAACTGCAGAACTGAGGTGATATGTCCCACAGTGTCACAGGGAATCGGCCGAACGTGGAGGGTGAACGACAATGAAAAAAGGAAAAATATCTAGCAGTTGATACTTTACTATTTTATCAAGTCATTCTCCACTAGAAAGAATTGCATCCATCCGTCCATCGCAGAACATTAAAATCAGCTTTATAATCTTCTTTCTTCGCCACTTTACCGACACTCTACTGAAGACGCGGGTGCGATCTAATGTCGTGCGTTGTGGACTTGACCCTGTGCGGACGGATAACTATTACGTGCTTCTTTGTTGATTAGTAGTGTGGTTTGTTGTGTGTACTTGAAGAGGAGAGAAGATACATACAATCGCCTAGTCTTCAAGCGAGAGGAATTGACCGGCGCGGCCGGGAGTGGAATCCAGATTTTTAACATGTAAAATTCTTTATACTGAAATGTTAAACTCCATTTCTAATAATAGATGGTAGATTCTTCTCGCATCATTATGTCGAAGTGGAAGGAGGGTGAAGGAACACTAAGAGAAGGGTCGGACGGAAGGAGAGAGGAAAGGGGGTATGTCATATGATGTGACAAGGAAATATACTAATGACCAATAATGATGATGATGATGATGACTCTCATCGAGTCAGGCTTCTGTCGGGTGGGGCGAGGGACTCGAATGGACAGGGTATTTAGAATCGGCCATCATGCATAAAGCAAGTCGTATAATTGTCAGAGACGGATGTCATTAACCCTACCATAAACCCATATAAAATTAAAGTAGGGACAGACGGAGGCAAGACGAAAAAAGTCTGAAATACGAAGTGCTGAGGTCATAATAATTGCATTTTAATTACACTATTTGACACATTTCAGACTTCATTGTAGTCTTAGAAGAAAGTATTAAACGGTCATTAGGGCTGAAGTGTCATTAAACACATCGCTTCAAGTGCAATTAATGCTGATAGAGGAGTAAAGGAAGTGGGAAGGAAGAATTTTACTTCCGGGGGAATTGAGTTTACCCTGTAAAGCCAGCCAGGTGAGTTGAGATTTAGTTTCACGGCTGCAAAGATCAGGATTCAATTGCCGGTAATGACAGAGATTTAAGAATTATCTCCGAATTCCTAGACTGTTTCCCTGACGTAGTTACCCAGACACAAACAATTTCCCACATTCAGTCTGCAAACTTCACGAAGGATTTATCCTACTTTTAGGTCGGCAAAGCACAGTGTTGTAGATGTTATCGAAAGCCACTCACAAGCTCAGTATCAGCTGCTAATGGAAAGCTCTGTCCAAGAGAGAACGATAGGAGGTTTACCTGTGGGTGGTGCGAAAAGCATCTGTATCTTATTTAATTTATTTTCCGGGTTGAACCGTGTTGTACTTGTACGCATATCACGTACAGTTTGCCGACGTTTCGAATACATTGCAGTATTCATTGTCAAGGCGACTGAAATACCCCTACTCGATCCGAGGTAATCAGTCTCCCAGGCAGAGTTACACTACTAGAGTGGCCTTGATCTTGGCCTTTTATATCCTAGCCTATCTGGCTGGCGTAAGCCCTGGCTGTCTCGCGAGGCTTCTGGAAAGTTTATGTCACAGCCAGGTAGCGGGGGCTTGCCCGCGCTGTTATGTAATGGGGTTGCGGCCCGTGTGTTTATGTTGTGGTCTGTATGTCTTAAACTATGAATGATGGGCATCCAAGAATTACTGATTTTGTATCCTTCTTCTAAATTAATGTTATTCGGATGTTTCTTGATTTCGATAGCCTCGCGGATTTTTCTTTCCAGATTCCAAGGGATAGCTGCTAGGATCTTGGTCTTGTCAAATGATATTCCGTGCCTAGTTTCGTAGGAATGCTTGGCTACTGCTGAAATATCTGTGTTATGGTTCTTGGTGTGACGGATATGTTCTTTTAGGCGGGTGGAGATCAGACGTTTTGTCTCACCTACATAACAAGCTCCGCAGCTACATTCAATGTGATACACTCCAGGGGCCTGTAATTCTATTGTGTCTTTTACTGGTGGTAGATAGCGGGCTAGCTTACGGTGAGGTTTATAGATAACATAGATAACATAGATAATATAGATAACATAAAAACTATCTATAAACCTCACCGTAAGCTAGCCCGCTATCTACCACCAGTAAAAGACACAATAGAATTACAGGCCCCTGGAGTGTATCACATTGAATGTAGCTGCGGAGCTTGTTATGTAGGTGAGACAAAACGTCTGATCTCCACCCGCCTAAAAGAACATATCCGTCACACCAAGAACCATAACACAGATATTTCAGCAGTAGCCAAGCATTCCTACGAAACTAGGCACGGAATATCATTTGACAAGACCAAGATCCTAGCAGCTATCCCTTGGAATCTGGAAAGAAAAATCCGCGAGGCTATCGAAATCAAGAAACATCCGAATAACATTAATTTAGAAGAAGGATACAAAATCAGTAATTCTTGGATGCCCATCATTCATAGTTTAAGACATACAGACCACAACATAAACACACGGGCCGCAACCCCATTACATAACAGCGCGGGCAAGCCCCCGCTACCTGGCTGTGACATAAACTTTCCAGAAGCCTCGCGAGACAGCCAGGGCTTACGCCAGCCAGATAGGCTAGGATATAAAAGGCCAAGATCAAGGCCACTCTAGTAGTGTAACTCTGCCTGGGAGACTGATTACCTCGGATCGAGTAGGGGTATTTCAGTCGCCTTGACAATGAATACTGCAATGTATTCGAAACGTCGGCAAACTGTACGTGATATGCGTACAAGTACAACACGGTTCAACCCGGAAAATAAATTAAATAATTCTTCACACCGTGGAAGCTTCACTTCTAAGAAGCATCTGTATCTGAACAGAAAGATGATCCATAGGATGTAGGAGTTATCACACAGTTTCATCGTCAGAGTTCAGGACGATTCTTTCTATTTATTTACCGCTGTGATTCAATACGAGTACTTCGAGACAGCCTTCACATCATCCTCTAACCTACAACTACCTTCCTAAAGGGAAGAGAAATGCTGGCCTTCCTATAAAGAGGTGGAAGTATGAAGACAGAACAGAATAATTACCTAATCATTGAATAGTGATTATTATTATTATTATTATTATTATTATTATTATTATTATTATTATTATTATTATTATACCAATTCTATCAAAAATATATTTATCACGAATAGATATACAGTAGTACACTTTGTTTGCGTAGATTGAACCCGAAATGGCCACCCTGTTTTCCAGCTATTTTACGATTTAACACGAAAACGTGTTGGGCAGATGAACTACCTTCAATTAAAGCGTGAATACTCCGAGAATCTTGTTATATCTGTTTCTAAATATAAAGATAGATAGATAGATAGATAGATAGATAGATAGATAGATAGATAGATAGATAGATAGATAGATAGATAGATAGATAGATAGATAGATAGATAGATAGATAGATAGATAGATAGATAGATAGATAGATAGATAGATAGATAGATAGATTACAGGTGTTACATAATAACATCCCACTTTTTTATTTCGGTGTGGCGTTAGTTCGATCAATCGTAATCAGTAATCTAGCATAACATAACTATTTCATCAAATTACCTCTACCGGGCAGAAGAGTGAGAGGGCGGCCTAGGATGATGCAGAGGAAACTGCAAGAAGGCAGTAGGCAGATGGATGTAGGGGCCGTAGAAATTACTAGGCAACCTCTAAAAGAGAAAGTAATTTTCTCTTGTAGAGCTGCTAACGAATACCAAAGATGTCTCCAAGATTGTCGGAATCGGACCGCAGGTAGAGTAGAGAGATAACAGTCGAGAAAAGAGTAGAGACTGGAGAAAGGGTGACAGTGGAAATCAAAACATTTATCTTCACACAACTTTGATGCGGAAGGGTGCGGTTAATATCCAGAAAGGTGCTGGGCACTCACAAACAACTATTATAAAAGAAGCCACGTCTTTTCACAAAAGATCGAAGATTGTTTCCGTATCATTACCATCAGGAATAGAGCGTGTGGTTTTGTTCGGTCTAATCAAAGTGCATATAATTATAAGTGACCTTAACATTCATTCTTTTCGTATTTTCTGCAATTTCTATACATTTCAGGTCACATCAAGACCATACCAGTGGTTTGTAATTTTTGTGTATCACTGTTAATTTTAAGTTCTACTACCAAAGGGAATCGGCTGATAACGTTTTGCCCCTTTCATATCCAGAGTCTACCAATCCAAGAGCAGGTTTTATGATACGTGTAATTTTAATGAATTCTGAAGTTACTGGCAGACAAAACCAGTTATTTTTCGGTAAATAAAATGTCCCTTTATTTTTTAGTACACATTTTGTTCATACTTATTCTCTGACCGACGTTTGTTAAATGAAGTATAGGCCTACTCCTGTCAATTATCTCCGCTAGATTGTATTAATGCGGTAGGCTTTATAAAGATACATTTTCTGAAACTGTACGAAGAGAAACCCGTCAATGATAGGCAGGCCTAAAATAACTGGTGAAAAAACGTGCAGTAATGACCATGGAAATGACCCCCTGCTAAAAACTTGATATGGAGGACTATGTCTTCAAAATAGAGAACATGCCAGCGTAGTTCTAAGAGGAACAAGGCATTTTAAATCCCATTATGTGGCCAGACAAATCCTACTTAACATAGTAGCCATTACTGGGTCCCAATAGCAGAATCAGAATTCTCGGTCGTTCTGGAGGTTCTCTTGTCGATTCGTATCAAAGAACTAAAAAGAAGTCTGCACGAATATCCAGCCATAGACTGCATATCCATAACAAACATACACAGCTTACAGAAAATACAAAACTGATTACTACATTTAGCTGTTAAAGATGACACCATTACCATAGTGCATAGTATTACATAACAAAAGTACCTTACATATTAGACTACGCACATTCACAAACAACAAGTCTTTATAATACTGTCCACATACACAACAACCCACTAATTAACACCCTAGGCCAATACGACTCAGATAGAAAAGGCAAATATCACCGACGTCCCAAATAAGATACATCTTAATAGTTAAAAACTTTCTAACAAACCCTGATTAAACGCCCACCACATACAAATACTACCAAACAAAATAAAAAACACTAGCTTTAACGAACACCAAAAACAAAATTAATCCTCATACAGACTACAACAACACACCGATAAGGCCCGTTTTTGCATCTTCTGCGCTAGCCCCCAGCCCCGCTTCCTACGAGAGGCACTTCTTGATTGCCTCCAATTTACTATAGTTGCCAATATTGCTGCAAAACTTCAACTCAATCCAACCGCACTACTTATTTATAAATACGTTTGCGTTAACAATATACGGTGCAGCGTAGTAAAACTTAAAGTAACATTTAGCTAGGCTAAACCCTAAATAGGTAACCATACAGGGTGAAACACACCATATACTTAAATCTATAAGATACTAACTCGCAAATACATATAAGATCTAAATAACTTAAATGATAAAAATTCAAAACTTAGTCCACTCATTACAGACCGACAGAGGAGGGCAATTATGCGCGCCGGCATTGGTACCCCACAAACCACCTATCTCTCCGTAGACAGGTGGCACATACGAATAACCAGAGCTGTTGCACCGCCATCTTTGAATTCATTTCAACGTTGCGTCCGCCGTATTTTGAGGGACCAAAACAAGTGAGTGCGGTGATAAAGAAAGGACACAAGGTGCTGGAATGAAGATACACAGCTTTCTTTGTTAGGAAATTACTCACAGGTGTATAATGTTCTTTACAAAGGCGTTCAAAATACAAGATGTATACAGAAAAAAGAAAGGAAAATCCATTAATTTCCAGTAATAAAGAAAACAATCAGAATGCACTGCCAACAAATAGAGAACAGAATACTTGAACATGACACCATAGAGAAATTCATGTCACTTGGAACTGATATGATAATACTATACTGAAATAGTCCATAACAAAGTAAGCAATAATTATAATCTATACATATAAAACATATATGTGTGGTGGTGGTGGTGGTGGTGGTGGGGGGGCACATCTCCTCCTAAACCACTGGAGCAATTTCAACCAAAACTGGTAAACAAATGCCTTACTATCTAGAGAAAAACAATGTGGGGGTAACACACCCTTAGTACCCCTAGAGGTGCTTATGAGAGGGGTAAAAAATAAAAATTATCGAAAATAGTATTGAATAGATAGTTTTTGGGGTCCCTGAGATGAATAGTGACTATCCGGATGTTGTTTAAGTTCAAGTTTAGCCCCATCGGCATGGGAGTGAGAAGAGGTGAAACGTAAAGTGTCAAGATTATTGGATGTGTGTGTGTATGCAATAAAACAATACACTACCCAAGGTGGGAGTTGTTTATATTCCTCAAATAATAATAATTCTTTACAAGGGCATTAAAATTACAAGCGGGAGATCTGAATTATTATTTTTTTTATTTCTTGCTAGTTGCTTTACGTCACACCGACACAGATAGGTCTTATGACAACGATGGGACAGGGAAGGGCTAGGAGTGGGAAGGAAGCGGCCGTGGCCTTAATTAAGGTACAGCCCCAGCATTTGCCTGGTGTGAAAATAGGAAACCACGGAAAACCATCTTCAGGGCTGCCGACAGTGGGGTTCGAACCTACTATCTCCCGAACACTAGATACTGGCCGCACTTAAGCGACTGCAGCTATCGAGCTCGGTAGACCTGAATTTAGCAGATGTCAATTGGGAAGGAAATGTGAACGATAGGAAGCATAAACAACAAATGGCAAATAAGTTAATATGGGAAGGACAGTTCATTCAGAAAGTGATGGAACCAACCAGAGGGAAAAATATCCTGGATGTGGTGCTGATAAAACCAGATGAGCTCTATAGAGAAACTGAAGTAATAGATGGTATTAGTGATCATGAAGCTGTTCTTGTCGTAGTTAAAATTAATGTGATAGAAAGGAAGGTCTTAAAAGTAGGTGTATTAGGCAGTACCATATGGCTGATAAAGCAGGCATGAGGCAGTTTCTGAAAAGTAACTATGATCGGTGGGAAACGGTAAATTAAAATGTAAACAGACTCTGGGATGGGTTTAAAGAAATTGTTGAGGAATGCGAAAACAGGTTTGTACCTTTAAGGGTGGTAAGGTATGGTAAAGACCCACCTTATTATAATAGAGAAATAAAGAGACAAAGAAGGAGGTGCAGACTGGAAAGAAATAGAGTTAGAAATGGCTGTGGAAGCAAGGAGAAATTGAAGGAACTTACTAGAAAATTGAATCTAGCAAAGAAGGAAGCTAAGGATAACAGGATGGCAAGCATAATTGGCAGTCATACAAATTTTAGTGAAAAATGGAAGGATATGTATAGGTACTTTAAGGCAGAAACAGGTTACAAGAAGGACATTCCAGGAATAATCAATGAACAAGGGGAGTGTGTATGTGAAGATTTTCAAAAGGCAGAAGTAATCAGTCAGCAGTATGTAAAGATTGTTGGTTACGAGGATAATGTACAGATAGAAGAGAAGACTAAGGCTAAAGAAGTATTCAAATTTACATATGATAACAATGACATTTAAATAAGATACAAAAGTTGAAAACTAGAAAAGCGGCTGGAATTGATCAGATTTCTGGGGATATACTAAAGACAATGGGTTGGGATATAGTACCATATCTGAAGTACTTATTTGATTATTGTTTGGTTGAAGGAGCTATACCAGATGAATGGAGAGTTGCTATAGTAGCCTCTGTGTATAAAGGAAAGGGTGATAGACATAAAGCTGAAAATTACAGGCCAGTAAGTTTGACATGCATTGTAAGTAAGCTTTGGGAAGGCATTCTTTATGATCATATTAGACATGTTTGTGAAATTAATAACTGGTTCGGTAGAAGGCAGTTCGGTTTTAGGAAAGGTTATTCCACTGGGATTCCAGCAAGATATAGCAGATATCTTGGATTCAGGAGGTCAAATGGACTGTATCGCGAATGACCTATCTAAAGCATTTGATAGGGTGGATCATGGGAGACTACTGGCAAAAATGAGTGCAATTGGACTAGACAAAAAATTGACTGAATGGGTTGCTATATTTCTAGAAAATAGATCTCAGAGAATTAGAGTAGGTGAAACTTTATCTGACCCTGTCTTAATTAAGAGGGGAATTCCTCAAGGCAGTATTATCGGGCCTTTATGTTTTCTTATATATATAAATGATATGAGTAAAGGAGTGGAATCAGAGGTAAGGCTTTTTGTGGATGATGTTATTCTCTATAGAGTAATAAATAAGTTACAAGACTGTGAGCAACTGCAACGTGACCTCGAAAATGTTGTGAGATGGACAGCAGGCAATGGTATGTTGATAAACGGGGTTAAAAGTCAGGTTGTGAGTTTCACAAATAGGAAAAGTCCTCTCAGTTTTAATTACTGCGTTGACGGGGTGAAAGTTCCTTTTGGGGATCATTGTAAGTATCTAGGGTTTAATATAAGGAAAGATCTTCATTGGGGTAATCACATAAATGGGATTGTAAATAAAGGGTACAGATCTCTGCACATGGTTATGAGGGAGTTTAGGGGTTGTAGTAAGGATGTAAAGGAGAGTGCATATAAGTCTCTGATAAGACCCCAACTAAAGTATGGTTCCAGTGTATGGGACCCTCACCAGGATTACCTGATTCAGGAACTGGAAAAAAATCCAAAGAAAAGCAGCTCGATTTGTTCTGGGTGATTTCCGACAAAAGAGTAGCGTTACAAAAATGTTGCAAAGTTTGGGCTCGGAAGAATTGAGAGAGAGAAGAAGAGCTGCTCGACTAAGTAGTATGTTCCGAGCTGTCAGCGGAGAGATTGCGTGGAATGAGATTTGTAGACGAATAAGTTTGAGTGGCGTTTATAAAAGTAGGAAAGATCACAATATGAAGACAAAGTTGGAATTCAAGAGGACAAACTGGGGCAAATATTCATTTATAGGAAGGGGAGTTAGGGATTAGAATAACTTACCAAGGGAGATGTTCAATAAACTTCCAATTTCTTTCAAATAATTTAGGAAAAGGCTAGGAAAACAACAGATAGGGAATCTGCCACCTGGGCGACTGCCCTAAATGCAGATCAGTATTGATTGATTGATTGATTGATTGATTGATTGATTGATTGATTGATTGATTGATTGATTGATTGATTGATTGATTGATTGATTGATTGATTGATTGATTGATTGATTGATTGATTGATTGATTGATTGATTGATTGATTGATTGTCAGTGTGACAGTCTGGCTAGGTCATCTCATTACAAGGTAAAGGTTTGGCCCCCAAGGGAAAATCTCTGCCCCGGAGAGAAAAATGTCCAGCATGATCCTCTGGTAGAAACAAAATGCTTTTACCCCCCTCCCTCTACAGCCCATGAAGGGCTCTGGCCACTCCAACAGCTCTTGATCAGCCCTGGATCGCTAACAGCTCCAAATCTCTCAAGACGAGTCATCTTGTCCTTGTTTTCCCTCGTTTTCGTTGGCTACCAGGATGTTTTTCGAGACTCTTCTTTGTTGCTCGGTCCTGGTCCATTCTTATGGAGTGTCCGAGGTGCGGAAGTCTCACATTTCGGCATCTGCGAGTATCTCGAATTCACCGTACAGGGTGTAGACTTCTTCGCTGTTCCTCATGCGCCACTCTCCTCGATAGTGAACCGCGCCGAAGATCTTCCTCAAGGTCCTTCTCTCCCACACCCATCTTAAGTTCTTGTCACACTCGTTAGGGTCAACGTCTCGTACGCATACAGCACCACCGGACGGGTTATTACCCGTTACACGGTGTGTTTCAATCTTCTGGACAGCGCTTCTGGAGGGCGAAGTAACACCCGTTCTCACCTGCCACCCTCACCTTTATCTACTCGCTGACCTGTTGTCCTCAGTAGTGAGTGCTTCCAGGTACTTAAACTACGCCACTCTTTCGTAGGTGCCAGGCTGAGTGGCTTCAGACGATTGAGGCGCTGGCCTTCTGACCCCAACTTGGCAGGTTCTATCCTGGCTAAGTCCGGTGATATTTGAAGGTGCTCAAATACGTCAGCCTCGTGTCGGTAGATTTACTGGCGCGTGAAAGAACTCCTGCAGGACTAAATTCCGGCACCTTGGCGTCTCCTAAAACCGTAAAAATGTAGTTAGTGGGACGTAGAGCCAATAACATGAAATTATTATACATACATACATACATACATACATACATACATACATACATACATACATACATACATACATTACATACATTATCATTATAGACTGTTATGCCTTTCAGCGTTCAGTCTGCAAGCCTCTGTGAATTTTCTCTTCCCAGACGGCAGTGGAGGATGCTAAATCGAATTAGGACCGGCCAAGGTAGATGTGGAGCCACTCTCTTCAAATGGGGATGGAAGACATCACCGCAATGTGACTGCGGACAAGGGGAACAGACAGTGGAACACCTTGCATTTGAGTGTCCTTTGCGTAGTTACAGAGGCTCTATTGAGGACTTAAACTGTGTCTCAAACGAAGCTCTTCTCTGGCTATTAAATTTTGACATGGAACTTTAGTTACGAGCTTGAGATGGTAGTTGTATATATTGTAAATAATATTGTATTCATCATACGCTAAATAAATAAATAATAATAAATGTGAATTTACTAAACGTCGCCACAATCCTCGATTTGCAACTAGTGTTGTGGCCTCATTTAGTTCTATACCTCTTATCTTTAAATCGTTAGAAACCGAGTCTAACCATCGTCGTCTTGGTCTCCCTCTACTTCTCTTACCCTCCATAGCAGAGTCCATTATTCTCCTAGGTAACCTATCCTCCTCCATTCGCCTCACATGACCCCACCACCGAAGCCGGTTTATGCGTACAGCTTCATCCATCGAGTTCATTCCTAAATTAGCCTTTATCTCCTCATTCAGAGTACCCTCCTGCCATTGTTCCCACCTGTTTGTACCAGCAATCATTCTTGCTACTTTCATGTCTGTTACTTCTAACTTATGAATAAGATATCCTGAGTCCACCCAGCTTTCGCTCCCGTAAAGCAAAGTTGGTCTGAAAACAGACCGATGTAACGATAGTTTCGTCTGGGAGCTGACTTCCTTCTTACAGAATACTGTTGATCGCAACTGCGAGTTCACTGCATTAGCTTTACGACACCTTGATTCAATCTCACTTACTATATTACCATCCTGGGAGAACACACAACCTAAATACTTGAAATTATCGACCTGTTCTAGCTTTATATCACCAATCTGACATTCAATTCTGTTGAATTTCTTACCTACTGACGTCAATTTAGTCTTCGAGAGGCTAATTTTCATACCATACTCATTGCACCTATTTTCAAGTTCCACGATATTAGACTGTAGGCTTTCGGCACAATCTGCCATTAAGACCAAGTCGTCAGCATAGGCCAGACTGCTTACTACATTTCCACCTAACTGAATCCCTCCCTGCCATTTTATACCTTTCAGCAGATGATCCATGTAAACTACAAATAGCAAAGGTGAAAGATTACAGCCTTGTCTAACCCCTGTAAGTACCCTGAACCAAGAACTCATTCTACCATCAATTCTCACCGAAGCCCAATTGTCAACATAAATGCCTTCGATTGCTTTTAATAATCTGCCTTTAATTCCATAGTTCCCCAGTATGGCGAACATCTTTTCCCTCGGTACCCTGTCATATGCTTTCTCTAAATCTACGAAACATAAACACAACTGTCTATTCCTCTCGTAGCATTTTTCAATTACCTGGCGCATACTAAAATTCTGATCCTGACAGCCTCTCTGTGGTCTGAAACCACACTGGTATTATTATTATTATTATTATTATTATTATTATTATTATTATTATTATTATTATTATTATTATTATAGGTATCACGTGCATATTCCAGGCCTCTCACACCGAGAAATCTTGCTTTATGCCGCGTGTTCACTATGTACTTTGCATTGTCCTTGTTGATCTGCAAGCCCTCGCTCATGTGCTGCAGAGCATGCAGGACAACGTCGTCCGCAAAGACCAGGTAATGGAGTCTTCTGTTGCAAATGTTACCCCCTAGGTTCAGTGGTATTCGACTCATAACGTGCTCTATACAGAGGTTTAACATGTTTAATCAACAAACCGTCGCCTTGCCTCAACTCTCTCTGCACTTCAAATTCTCGGGGAAGCTGCCCCTGGATCTTTACTTTGGCTGTGGTACTTTTCACAGTCATCAGGACAACGTTGGTGATTTTCGTCGGCACCTTCGCCTTTTCCAACACCTGCCGCAACCTTGACCTGTCCACGCTGACATAGGCCTCTTAGTAGTCAACGTAGAGCAGGTGAATGTTGACGTTGTACTCATAAGACTTTTCGAGGATGAGCCGTATGGTTGGTACGGGGTCTGTTGTTGATCTGTGGCGCCGGAACCCAGAATGATCGTCTCCCAGCTGCCTCTTCTCAAAGGGCTCGAGTCTTCCACCCAGCAGCTTCGAAAAGATTCTATGGCACTGAGTCGTGAGATTCTTCGGTAGTTGCTGCATACTGACTTGTCTCCCTTCTCCAGTCCCTCGGCATTTCCTCGTTCTCTCGTAAAGATCGGATCAGGGCGTGCATGCTATCTGCAAGCTCTCCTCCTTCATACTTGATCAATTCTGCTGGTAGGCCGTCCTCCCCTCGCGCTATATTATTGCGCATGAGGTTGATCACCTCCTTCACCTCATTCCTCGTCACTTCAGGGACTGGCTCATGCTCATTGTCAGTAAGTGGGTGTTGTTGAGCTGTCATCTGATCAGGTACACTTGCCTCTACCTCTTCAGTGTTCAGGAGATGTTCGAAGTGCTGGGCCCATCCCGATAAGATCTTGACCTCCTCTCCAACCAAAATACCCCTCTTATCCTTGCAGTATGATGTTCTGGGCTCGAATCCATTCTTGATTTGTCTTGTTCCCTGGAACATGGCGTGAACTTCCTTATTATACAGCTCTTCGATGGCCTTGAGCTGCTCCTTCTCTCGCTGTTGTTTCTTCCTTCGGAGCACCCTCTTTTCATTTATCCTCGCCGTATGGTAATCTTCTTCTGTTGGCCTTGTCGGTCTTTGTAAAGTCTTGTCCCTTGATTTTGTCCTCCTCCGAATGGCCTCTTCGTATTCCGCATCGAACCACTCGGATCTTACGCGTGGTTCTTGGAACCCCACATATTCTGTCGCTGCGTATGTGATGGCACCCTGGATAGTTCCCCATAGACCTTCTAATGTAAATTGGTACACATAGGCCATAAATGTTCTACAGCTCCAAAATATACTGATAAACATGTTCTGATAATTTTCATTTCTTCCATCATACTCTTTCCAATTATTCTGAATTGAATTTAACTTTTCGATAATCAGTATAAGTTACAAACACATTTCCACGCTTGTATCATTTTATATCACTCGCATTGCTTGAAATGTTCCAAGTATTTCGTAAAATATATTAAAGCTGTCTTATCACTGATTTGAATATCTCAACATTTCATAATAATTGATAATACATCATCATGTAATGTAAAAATATCTTTCTTAAATTTCATAGCTTTAAACTTGACACCTTTCAGGAAGTTATTTCGAAGTTCTATAACTTCTTTAAATAATATTTCTCATGAGCATTCTTTATCGATTTTAAATCAATTGTATTCGTAATAAACTGTACAAATTACCATTAAAATTTATCTTCAAAAAGGTATTAAAATTAATCACACCTTCGGATTAAATACCTTAATTAAACAGTTTTTAATTAAGTAGTAATAAACAAATTTTAATTTAAACGGATTTAAATCTTGAAATACTCGGCTAAGATCTCGCCTTTATTCTGAAAAAATATTTAAATATCACAACATAATCGTATCCATTTCCAAATAAAATCCCTATACAACGATGAGAAAATATTCACAAAAATAAAGACCGCCCTTGCAGAAAATGACTAGAACCAATATCATAACTGCACAAAAATCAATGATCACATCAAGAAAATACAATCTATAATTACATATATCTACAAAACATTTCACTATAAATACCACAATACATGATACACGCTATTTACCAGTCAACAGTTATTATTCATTTTAATTTGAGTTGGAGGTGACATAAGAGAATGTTCGCGAATGTGAGGGTCTCCTTCGAAGATCATCTTACTATTTCATTAACATGACCCAATTATATGCGACTGGAGCTTAGGAATAGTCACTTGTTAAATTCATCTCCCTTATCTTGAAATAATGGTTGGAATTATATCACAAAACGTAGGAAATATTAACAAGAGTAGATAAAGAAATCATACAAATGATCGAAGAAAATGTGCAAGACACAATGTTCATTAACATGAATAATTAATGGTCAAAGGTATCATCGAAGAACAAAAATTATATTTTTGAGTACGAAAAAGCTTTCACTTGTGCTCCACATAAATGTATTACAGTACACCTAAGTGTGTCCCATATCTTAATGAATCACCTACCTGCACTAACTTTCCCCACCAGAAAATGACAATTTAATTACAGAGCACACACAAATCAAATAAAATTTTCACTCATCCTGACACATTTTAATGTCATGATTATTAATTCTTTACCTAATTTCATATATTTATTCATTATTATTAGGTTCCAATTATCTGCCCTTTCTTAATATACTGTTGTAACCTTTTTTTTTGCTGATAATAATAAATAAATAAAATCATGAATAAAAATATATGAATAAAATTACTCAAAAACTTAATAAAATTAATAAGCATAATTAACCAAAATGTCCGTATTATGGGCGCCAGAGTTCACCAGAATGGATCCCTCGAATTTAGATAAGAGCATGATAAACTGTATATCCCAGGGCGTGTACATAATGCTGCGTACTGGTACATCTGCTGCAGGCCTTACCTAACCTCCTGAAAACGACTAATTAGGTAGGAACTGCACCTAGGTTCATCAATAACACTGATGCTAAAATAGCTAACTATACTCTTAACAAATTCCGTGCATGAGCACCTCATCAACATACAACATTATACATATAATACACACATAAAATATTGCTGGAAGACTCCATATTTACAACAACAAC
Source organism: Anabrus simplex (assembly GCF_040414725.1). Lineage (NCBI taxonomy): Eukaryota > Metazoa > Arthropoda > Insecta > Orthoptera > Tettigoniidae > Anabrus > Anabrus simplex. The sequence continues at coordinate 1,427,451,556 of NC_090265.1, forward strand.
AAAAATAATGAAAATCGTGGGAAAACGAAAGCGAGAACTATGTTACCATTTGTAAATAGTCCGATGAACAATGTACATGTATGAAGATAAATACCCTTCACTGTCTCTATATCAATTCGATTTACCGATTCTCATAATCGGCAGTTATCACATCACACAGATACCGTACCTTGTACTACTGTGTTCACATACTTTAACACTTGTTGTAAAGATATATACACACGTCTGTCGATCCTCAACATATAAATTTATGGAAAGTCTGAGATAGCTTTCACCAACATATAATGCTAGGCCGTCACAAGTGCTACAATACTTAATGCGCAAGCACTCTCCACAATCAGCCACTTTCCACAAACATAACAAGACTACGCTCCACGAACGTTTGAAGTCCAGTCCATTGCAGCCGTGTCACTCCAGTACCGTGTATCAGCACCACTTCCTTCCCGTACAGTGCGTCAGTTGTAGTTGTAGTTATCTTCCTTCTCGTTCCTTTACCATCACCTCTACAATCACCCTTACACTGTTCCTTACAATGTCCTAATCTCCAGGTTGCCGCCGTATGATCAACCTTTATAGACATCAACATCCCCCTCCTCTCAGATGATACGTCTGGATTGGTCCTTGCCAGCCAATCATGAGTGAACCTCTTCTTTCTCCCAAGTTATAAACAAACACTCGGGAGTTTTACATGAATCACCAAACTTTCCTACTACAACAACAAGCTCGTCTCATCAGGCTGGGATATATACATGACTCATGAATTTCCCTGGTACAACAACAAGCACTGGGGCAGCCAGATGACTCATTCAAATCACCAGAGTTATTAAAGCAATGTTTTCCCCACTCGTGCAAAACATATTACTCATACCTACATATGTGGATATCTTCCAGCTTACCAATATAAATGGCAAAATATACAAATGAAATACCGATAATAATAATAATAATAATAATAATAATAATAATAATAATAATAATAATAAATCGAATACTGACAATAATATCTCTACCTTCTACATATAATTCGGGGGTGTGATATATGTACTATCACACTGTACACTAAGTGACCAAAAGTTACAAGAAGAGTTGTCCCATTCGAAAATGTGCCGTGTATGACTCCGGAGCGTTGCGGCTAACTGCGGCGTAGCTAAGCAGTCTGTCACAGACACCAGTACCGTGAAGATGGCAATACGTCGCTAGTTAACCGACATTGAACGTGAGATGATCATCGACGCACGGCAAATGAGTCATAGTATTGCGGAGATTACACGCGAATTCGGCTTTCCGAAGTCAACAGTGTCGAGGGTGGATCTTCGTTATTGCAGGGAGAATGTTATCACCTACGTAAACCGCCGCACGGGAAGACCACATGTGTTTAACGAACGGACATCACGTCGCCTCCGCAGAACCACAATGGGTGCTCAACGGGTTACTGAGAGTTTAACGTTGGGAGTCAGGAACCCATTTCTATCAAGACCGTAAGGAGGCAACCGCACCGCAAAGGCTTAACAAGCCGACGACCAACTCGTGTCCCTTTGCTGACACCTCGACACAGAGCTCAACGACGTGCATGGGCTCTCAAACTTCGGCAATGGACCATGGGAAAATGGCGGCTTGTGGTATGGTCCGATGAATCCCGGTTACAATTGTATCGAGCTGATGGGTACGTCAGAGTGTGACGTATGACCCATGAAGCTATGGATCCTGCGTGTCAACAAGGTTGTGTCCAGGCGGGAGGTGGCTCAATTTTGGCCTGGACGGCGTTCTCATGGTCGCAATTAGACCCCATTGTCCGGCTGCAGGGAGCGCTGACAGGTGCATGTTATGTGGACATTCTTTCAGAACATCTGCATCCCTTTCTGGCTTTAAAGTACCCTGAAGGAGATGCCATGTTTCAACAGGACAATGCGCCATATCACCGCTCTGTGGTGGCACGCAGGTGGTTGGAGGAGCACTCCAGTGAAGTTACGACCACTGATTGGCCCTCCAGATCCCCCGATCTTAATCCAGTCGAGAAGTTATGGGATGCTGTTGATGCTGGTGTACGCTCCACGAACCCAGCATCAACTACACAAGACCAACGAGCAGTGCGAGATGTGCGTGTCCATATCCCTTTAGAATGATTCCAACACATTGTAAAGTCGATTGCTCGCCTTATAGCTGCCGTGTTTAGGGCTCGCGGAGGAACACCACATTCAGTGTCTTCCAATGACTTTTGGCCACTCTGTGTGTATCATGAGTGTGAAGAAATTTTCTAGTATGAATGATTCAATCGGTGACTTTAAATTGCAAAAAAAGATCACATTAATTTTTTATTTTTTTTCTATTTTGCTTAACGTCGCACCGACACAGATATGTCTTATGGCGACGGTTGGATAGGAAAGGTCTAGGAAGTGGAAGGAAGCGGCCGTGGCCTTAATTAAGGTTCAGCCCCTGCATTTGCCTGGTGTGAAAATGGAAAACCACGGAAAACCATCTTCAGGGCTGCCGACAGTGGGGCTCGAACCCACTATCTCCCGATTACTGAATACTGGCCGCACTTAGCGACTGCAGCTATCGAGCTCGGTAAAAGATCACATTAATAATTGCAATATCCGTTTAAATGATGTTGGGTCTATGATTTTAGTTTATGATTATTAAATTATCTCAACGCTGCCTTTTGAAAATATTATAATGAATTTCAATCATGTTACGCGGCTCTACTGTAGTGCAAATCCTCAAATAATTTCCAAAACCACAAGCACATTACTAAGGAAATTTGCAATGGAAAGTTATCAAAAGTTTCACTAAAATTACTAACATTATCACTACAAATATAATTTAGAAAGGTGTGACAATAATCAGTTTCCAATTGTTCTTAAATTTTGCTGTCTCGTTCCTCCCCATTGTATACTCCTGGTCTCCTTAAAGTTCCGTTCTGCTGTTCCCGGGTGTCATCAATGAAGTCGGGCCCAAGGGTACATGCTTAGCATCTCTCTATGTTGAACACATTGGTAACAGAAGCACTATGTGGTCCGAATATTGATGACTTGATGTGGAAAACCATTTTGAGTTCAGCGACAAGTCTTGTAGACTTTACCAGTCTCCACCTGTAACTAAGATAATCATCCTAAGTATGTCCTGATTATTTATTCCAACGGAAGAATACTTAAGTTACTCCCTTGAAAACGACAAATTAATGAGAATCAGAACTGTGTGGCAGAAATACACATCATCTCCACCTAAGATGACGTAGAAAAGAATCCAAGTAAGATTGGTTAATAATGACATCAGGTCGAAACTTTCAGACTATTATCTCGTAATTCCACTTATCGTTTCAATTAAAACACAATATTATTTTATAAAACACTGGCGGTAGTTCTGACACAGATTCAGAAAGAATACCGATTTCCTCTCGTATAAATATCACGCTAACTCGTCCTTTTACTACAGCTATATCAAACACCTGGTGATCTTGATTTACCCTGGCCCCTTTGCCTGACCCGATTCCAAAGCACTGACAAGGTAGGCATGATACTCGCACCTTCGCCCACGCGTAAATTCAACTTGTGCCGATCTGGTACGGGTTCAATACAATATACTGAATTAGTCCATTCCAGAGCCGTGCAGAGAGAGGTTTGCAGTGAAGAATCAAACCCAACCAAACCCCATGACACTACAGCCCTTGAAGGGCCTTGGCCTACCAAGCGACCGCTGCTCAGCCCGAAGCCCTGCATATTTCGAGGTGTCGTTTGGTCAGCACGACGAATCCTCTCGGCCATTATTATTGGCGTTCTAGACAGGGGCCGCTATCTCACCGTCAGATAGCTCCTCAATTTTAATAACGTAGGCTGAGTGGACCTCAAACCAGCCCTCAGGTCCAGGTAAAAATCCCTGACGTGGCCGGGAATCGAACCCGGGGCCTCCGGGTAAGAGGCAGGCACGCTACCCCTACACCACGGTGCCGGCGCAGTGAACAATTCTATAACAAATACCTCATTGTGATAATAATGCCCTGGCAATACAGCCCAATGAGCCTTCGCCTAGTGCTGCTCAGCCCGTAGGCCTGCAAATTACGAGGCGACGAATACTGTCGGCCGTTATTCTTGGCTGTCTATACCACTGCCGCTATGCTATATCAGTCATGTAGTACATCAATTATTGTCACGTCGGCTGAATGGACTTCGAGCCAGCCCTCATATCCAGATAAAAGTTTGTGGCATGGCCGGTAATCGAACCAGGGGGCTCCGGAGAAGAGTCAGGCTTGCTACCCCTTGACCACGGGGCTGGAAATAATAACAACAACAAGACGAAGAAGTATAAGAAAAAGAAAGGGAAGGAGAATAATTTGCAGTGCACACCGTTTAAAACATTATTTAAAGACAGGACGAATCCTCCAAGTGTTAATGTTGTTAAATCTCATATTCAAATGAATAATTCAAGTCCATATTTTTCGGCGAATATTTTGGTAGTGGTGGTGTAAAACTGAAAGCCCTCGTGTTACGTCGTATCGTTGTTGGAGGTCTATACCGCTTTTCACGAGAGTTTAATCCTGATGTAAACAAATAGACGATCACTTTGCCTTTACACGTGGACATAGACGTAATTGATTGGACAAGCAGCCGTCGCATCACTCGACTGTATGCGAGCTCGAAGAAAAGTAGTACGTCGCATTCATTTTATTTTATTTCAGACTAGCAAGATACCCGTGCTTCGCTACGGTATTATACTGAAATTTATAATTGAATGCTTATTGTTTTACATATATAATCCGCCGAAATTCGCGATCTGACTCGTTTTCTGCGAGAATCCACCAAAATTCCCGATCTGACTCGTTTTTTCTTATTTTACGGCACGTTTCCTCCCATTTTTCAATCTTCCTTTCCAGCAATCGAGTTCGTACTTCCCGGGCTAGGCTCAGGTATTCCTCCCGGTCAGTTGGGTACGTAAATCTTTACCATCTTTTCCTATAATATTTTTAATATGGATAAAATCCTTCAGGAGATCCGGCGTGCTGTTATATTGGGTGCCTTGGCGGCACTGGACCGGCGGCCGGACTGTATTCTTAGTCATTACCCGTCCAGTAGCCGTTTCCAGCGCGGTCCGCACATTTGATGACGGTCCGGAACATTATTATTATTATTATTATTATTATTATTATTATTATTATTATTATTATTATTATTATTATTATTATTATTTGTTGCTAGAATGGCTGATGACAGGGAAAACCGAAGTATCCGGAGAAAAACCTGTCCCGCCTCCGTTTTGTCCAGCACGAATATCACATGGAGTGACCGGGATTTGAACCACGGAACCCAGCTGTGAGAGGCCGGCGCGCTGCTGCCTGAGCAACGGAGTATCCTTATAAGTACATTAATAACAGTAAAATCAATTGGTCTCACCTCCTTCTACACCCTACCGTCGTTAAGTTTATTTACCACCCCCCCCCCCCCGCCAAAAAAATTAAAAGAAGGCTTGTTTCTATATGTTTAAGGGAGATTCCAAACACCAATGTTCACGTCTATTACCTTCAGTTTTGAGATATAAGTATCCCCATAAAAATAATTTACATTCTTCACTTCATTTCACACTACTCCCCTCCCCCCCCCCCCGCCCCCCTAAGTGAAAAATACTTGTTTCTTTAATAGTAAAGGATCTTCTAAATACCAATTATCACGACTCTAACTTCTTCAGTTTTTGATTTATGTGTCCTCATGAAAGGAATTCAACTCCTTTACACTCCCGCCCTCCAAGATGGTTTCCCCCCAAAACGCGTTTTTCTTTGTTTTTAAAGGAGATCCAAATACGAATTTTCACGTCTGTAACATCTTTAGTTTTTATTAGATGTATGTATTCTCATACAATTAAGTCAATTAATTTTTCAATTCTTTCATCCCCCCCCCTAACCCTTCATTGGATTTTCCGAGAATACGTGTTTCTTTACTTTTAAAGCAGATTGCAAATATCAAATTTCACGTCTGTAACATCTTCATTTTTGAGATATCAGTAGCCTAATTAAAAGAATTCAACACCATTTTCAGTCACTTTAACCCCCCCTCCTCCCAAGTGGTATTTCCGAAAACTAAAAATACACGTTTCTTTATGTTTAATAGAGATAAAAAATACCATTTTTCACTACTGTAACATGTTAAGTTTTTTTAGATATAGGCTACTGTAAAAATTCTCATTTTAAAATTTCACCCCTTTTAAGTTCCCCTTAAGTGGAGTTTCCAAAAACAAATCACCTCTGTTTCTTTACATTTACAGGAGACTCCAAACACCCACTTTTTACGTCTGTAACATTTTACGCTTCCAAGATAATCTGTAGATATAGTCTTTCAAAAAATTCACCCCAATTTGTCACTCCTGTTTAACCGCCATTAATTGGATTTTCCAAAAACTAAAATACGCGTTTCTTTATTTTTAAAGGAGATCCCATATACAAATTTTCAGTTCTGTAATATCCTTCGTTTCTGAGATATATGTATCCTCATTAAAGGCATTCAACCCATTTTTCACCCTTTTACACCCCTCCTATTAGGATTTACAGGAAACAAAAAAATACGTGTTCCTTTATTTTTAGAGGAGATTCTGACTACCAATTTTTACATCTGTAAATTTTAAAGTTTAAAGTTGTAGACACACTCATTTTAAAAAATTCACCCCCCTTTTCACCACCCATTATTTGGATTTTCAAAAAACGAAAAATACGTGTTTCTTTACTTTTAAAGTAGATCCAAAATACAAATGTTCAGGTCTGTAATATCTTCAGGTTCTGAAATATAAGTAGCCCCAATAAAGGCATTCAACCCATTATTCACCCTTTTCCACCCTTCCTATTGGGATTTTCCGAAAACAAAATAATATGTGTTTCTTTATTATTAAAGGAGATTCTAAATACCAATTTTTTCATCTATAAACTTTAAAAGTTTTGAGATATAGATACACTCATTTTAAAAAATCACCCCCTTTTCACCCACCCCCCCATTAACTGGATTTTCCACAAACAAAAACATACGTGTTTCTTTATTTTTAAAGATCCCAAACACCAATTTTCAGGTCTGTAATATCTTCAGGTTCTGAAATATAAGTACTGTAGACTCATGAAAGGCATTCGACCCATTTTTCAACTTTTCCACCCTTCCTATTAGGATTTTCCGAAAACAAAATATAAGTGTTTCTTTATTTTTAAAGGAGATTCTAAATACCAATTTTCACAACTATAACCTTTAAAAGTTTTGAGATATAGATACACTCATTTTAAAATATTACCCCCCTTTTCACCCCCCCTTAATTGGATTTTCCACAAACAAACAAAAATTCGTGTTTCTTTATTTTTAAAGGAGATCCCAAACACCAATTTTCAGGTCTGTAATATCTTCAGTTTCTGAGATATAAGTAGCCTCATTAAAGGCATTCAACCCCTTGTTCACCCCTTTTCACTCCTCCTATTGCGATTTTCCGAAAACAAAAAAGTACGTGTTTCTTTATTTTTAATGAAGATTCTAAATACCAACTTTTACATCTGCAAACTTTAAAAGTTTGGAGATATAGATTCACTCATTTTAAAAATTCACCCCCTTTTCACCATCCCATTAATTGGATTTTCCAAAAACAAAAAAATACGTGTTTCTTTATTTTTAAAGGAGATCAAAAGTACCAATTTTCAGGTCTGTAATATCTTCAGTTTCTGAGATATAAGTACCGGTATCCTGATTAAAGGCATTCAACCCATTTTTCCCCATTTTCACCCTTTTTCACCCCTCCTGTTGGGATTTTCTGAAAACAAAAAAATACATGTTTCCTTATTTTTAAAGAAGATTCTAAATACCAATTTTTACATCTGTAAACTTTTGAAGTTTTGAGATATAGATACACTAATTTTAAAATTTCACCCCCCTTTTCACCCCCTTAGCGACGGAATATCCAAAAATCCTCTCTTAGCGAGCACCTACATCTTAATATGAATTTATCCCCAAAATTTCATTTCTTTATGTCCAGTAGTTTTGGCTCGGCGATGATGAATCAGTCAGTCAGTCAGGACAAGTTATTTTATATATATAGATTATTACATTTAGAAAGTTTGGAAGAGTACGTAATCAAATTAAATTATGGTTGTGATTCCGTATTCATAGTGAGAGAAATGGAGCAAGAGGTAGGACCTTCGTGTGTAGTAAAGCACAAAAGACGGAAACCGCTCAGAAGTGACCATAGGCAGTGCATTGTGAATGTGTTCAATAAAGTAAGTGAACAGAATCCAGATTTAGTCGTTTATTCAGAAGTTCGGATCTTCGCACTGTTGTCGTATGCGATGCGCAGCCCTGTACGTGCGAACACAAGACGTTGACGGGGTAGAGGTCGGTACTGCACGCTCAGCGAATAGCAACTCATTCTTTGGTGGAGGCGTGGACATACCATGTGTACATCAGGATTAAACTCTCGTGAAAAGACATATAGTATGCTGTTTTTGATAAGGTGACTAGGAAATTCAAAAATTGGAAGTATGGCGTCGGATAGCAAGCGTCTTCTGTCATCCCTGTTCACTATAGGCCTACGGTATATTTATTTCTAAAATGGCGTGAAACGAGAAAGTGTGCTCTGTAGGATATCATTTAATAATAAATTGGTTCTTCGTCCCACTGCCTACTTTTACGGTTTTCGGTGACGACGAGGTGCCGGAATTTGATCCCGCAATAGTTATTTTACTTGCTAGTAATCTACCAACAAGGGATGACGTATTTGAGAATTTTCAAAAGCCACCGAACTGAAGCAAGATCGAACCTGAGCTTACAAAGACAGCGTTTTTTACTGTACGAGCTACTCAGCCAGGAAGAATACCATTTAACATGTTTCATTGTTTCGTCAAGTCCTTATTTTTAAACAGGGAGCATATGGCCTACCGGGCATTACGCTGGATTCTATTACAAACACAGGCAATGTACGTCCGCAAATCACCAAAAACTGGGTTCTTCACTAAAATCTTATTTCAAGTATGACATAACCTTGTGGATTTTTTACGGTTTGTACAGCTGTGTGCCGAACATACAAATAATATAATTTATACAGTTATTATACTTTGTCTAATCTATTAAAAGAAATGCAATCTGTGCAAGGTTTGGTTTTAGGAACGCACACTCTATATGAACATCTGCACAAAAATTAACGTTGTTCAAGTTACATAGTTTGAAGAAATTTAACAAGCCTCATTATTAGCAATATAATTTTAGTAACTTACTACTTATTCTACCCACATGTAGATACAGTACGTTACATCTCCCAGGCACCGGGAGGCAAGTCACTTGACGGAAGAGTTTGCGAGAAATGACGATCCGTTTCGCAAACTTTGTTCTTTGAGCCCAGTAGATCAGTGTTTTTTGATCCGAAGCGCATGTGTCCAGCTTTCTTGTTTGTTTGTTTGTTCTAAGTCTATTGCGAATATAAAAGATACACAACGTTTACCATTTCTAATTATTAATTACTTGGAAGTGCAAACGTGTGTGTGTTTTGTAAACTATATGTAAACCAGACCACTCTGTGATTAAACATAAAGGAAAACCACTAACGAGTGGAGAGAAGATAATTATGTGTATTAAATGTGTTTTCCAAATATCGTTTAAGAAAATCCTGGAAGTCCTCTAGATGAAGTAATACAGGCAGTTGCCGATGTAACAGGTATTTCTAAAGCGAGCGTTTACCGTGCTAGGAAAGAACTTAAAGTTGATAGGAAACTGGTTACTCCTTAGAAAACACGTAAAGTGACGAAGCTGGTTGAAAAATACGACAGATTTACAAAATACGTTATCCGTAAAAAATGTCACTTCTTTTTAAGAAATGAAATACCAGCTCCTAATAAAAAAATAGCTTCAGTTAATAGTGACGATACCTTGCCTACATTTTCTCGTGCAACTCTTCGTAAACTTTTGAAAATTATGAACTTCACTTATGTCTCTCGAAATCTCCAGTGGGCGTTTATTGAAGAGAATGAAATAGTGTTGTGGAGAATAACGTATTTACGTCAAATTAAGAAATTCCGTGAAGAGGGTATATCTATTTATTTCCTTGATGAAAAGTCAGTAAATGCAGGGCACACAACTACGAAAATTTGGGACGATGAAACTATGAAATCTAGTAAAGATGGATTTCTTAGGGGATTATCGAGTGGGTTGAAATCTCTCTCCGGCAAGGGTAAACGGGTTATTGCCCTCTACGCAGGAAATGAAAACAGTCTGCTCAGGCGAAACAGTCTAATGAACGATAGAAAAATGTTTTGAAACAGGTAGCATTTCAGAGTACACGTGCTTGCGATTGCTTTCTTCGACTCTCAAACATGCTGAGATAGACTGTAGGTAAGAATTTTGTTTGGCTATTGCTAAGCCTCGTGCAATCTTTGGAAGGATGGCCCTCCGATTATGGCGGGTACCTTCTGCCATACGAACAAGTTAGCTTCAAAAAATAAGATAACAAGAGCTCGTTTGGAAAAACGTTATTTTACAGCCAGATATACAATATTAGGTCATTAATACGCTTTACTACTCAACATACTCACTATTCTTGTCCAGTAGTGTTGGCTACTGAGTGTATGATTCGAAGCGGTCCATCGATTCATTCAAGTGTCCGAGTGAATCGATTCACAGGAACCGCAAGCTCGCGGCACACCATTCAGTTGACTCGCAGCAGACAGTTCTGACTGGCTCACTCACGGATCAGTAAGACGCAACACACACACACATGGTTCATTACCGGCACACTGGACATTGGCGGGGAGCCGCACTTCGCTGCAGCGAGACATACAGAGCTATGGCACACTGAAAGAATCATACGCCATGACGGACTCTCACTCTCAGCTCATTTGAAAATAATACCCATTTGCATTCACTGTCATCTTCTCACAGGGAGGTGTAAATAATATAGACTTATTTGCAGTATTAGAAAGGTAGTCAAAATATAATTCCAAAGTAACTAGCTAGTAAATAGGTAGGCTATTAATTTATTCTATTTATTAGATTAATGAATCAGAGTTATTACTTAGTTGACATTCGAAAATTAATTCAACTCAACTCTCTAGTCTACCTTATGACTGTAAGTCATGCCTCGTGACCTCTAGAAAGTATCTGTTTTATATTGGGAAGAACTGCTCAGTATTTTCTCTGTTCGTATGTCACATCATTGCACAAGACTTCAACAATCGAATCACGAGATCACCGGTGTACGTGGACAGTGGGTAAGTGAGTCGACTGACGCAATAACTTAAATAAAAAGATATTGAAACAGAAAACCACAGGGCTACTCTGAATCTCGGGTAGCCTCTACAAAATATGACGATTTAAAAAATCCTCTACTGATAGAAAGAGACATATTTTCAAAGATGACCGAGCGAGTTGGCCATGCGGTTAAGGTCCGGTAGCTATGAGATTGCACTCGGGGGATGGTGGGTTCGAATCCTACCATCGGAAGCCGTTAAGATGGTTTTCCGTGGTTTCCTATTTTCGCACCAGGCAAATGCTGGTGGTGTACCTTACTTAAGGCCACGGCCGCTTCCTTTCCACTCCAAGCCCATCGTCGCCGTAAGACCTGTCTGTGTCCGTGTGAGGTAAGGCAACTTGTTTGATTTACATTTAATATGTAGGCTGCTTATTGCGAACACAGGTATGTATACATCTAATTCTGTATAAATAATAGAGTTGTTTCTTTCAGAGAACTGGAGGGAAAACCATAAGTTAATGTACAAAATTTGAGTTATGTCAGTTCTTCGTCTTCTTCTTCTTCTTATTATTATTATTATTAACTACCTAAGTTTTGTACTGTATTATAACGATCATGTATAGTACCGCACAAGTGCCTATTTTTTCCTGCATTTCATTTTTAATTTGTTTTGTATTGTTCACTTACCGTGAATACAAAGAAATGTTGATGTTCTTTGAAATCATTTAATGACTGGGCAAACAATTGATAGAGAATCTCCCACCCGGGCGACAGCTCTAAATGCGGATCACTGATGATTGTGCGTACAGATATTTTTCATCTAATTCTGTATAGGCTACCTATTTAATGGAGTTGTCACTGTGGGGGAAAGGCTTTGTAACATCAAAATTTGATGCGAATAGGTGGCTACTAGGAGAAACGTGAATCTGAAAGCTAGATGACATGCAGGAAAGCAGTTCATAGAATGAAGACTAGATGGCAGCAGCAAGCTTTGAATGTTGTTGCTGCTATCTTATCAGTAGACACTACACAGATGTAATAGGAATGGTGACTCGATTGTGCCGTGAATCGGATCACTGTATCGATTCACTGACGTGAACGGAATCAAATAAACCGATTCAGTAAAACGAATCGAATATGCCATCACTATTGTCCAAGCACTTGCTCCAACTGTACACCAAGGCTTTAGTGCGGGCATGAAAGAAATCTGCATCCAGTCCCTGAAGTCACATTATTGCGGAATGTTGAACGGCCATATCGTCACTGAATCGCTTACTACCCCGGTGCTTCTTCAACGGCGCAAAGAGATGAAAGTTACTGGGTGTCAGGTCCGGGCTGTAGGGAGGATGGTCATCGCTCAGCCCATCTCGACAAGACTTGCTTCGTTCTAGGTGAGATAGAGCGAATAGTGTTGTGTTATGATATGTCCTTGTTTTGTTTTGGGGTGCCGTGAGGCACCGACGCCCGCCTCACAACCCGTGGTGACCTACCTGTTTGGACAAATGACCGACAAGCGAGTACTAACGCAGGGACATTGCCCAGTACAAGAGCACAGAATAACTTGAGGTGCAAAAGCTAGTCTTGTGCCAGCTACTTCCACCGCTTAGTAGAGAAGTTATGAGAAACCTTCCTGAACACACCAGGCAATCCCATATCCCCTTTCGGCACCAATTACCCTGTCGCGGTCATACCAAGACATCATCGGCGCTAGACCACTGCCGCTCAAACACCACTGTCAACCCCCCGTCCATGACCGCCTGCAAGGCTTTCAAGGTGGAAATTCGAAAAGCTATTAGTAGATAGTGAACAAAAATGTTGGCGCGCGGTCAAGAGACAATTGATCCTAAACAAGGTAGTCTTGCAAACGTCCATGCGGATGGCCAGTTATGAAGAAGCTCCTCTCTACGGATACTTTTCATACCTCCTTCAAATTAATATATTATTGCAGCTATTTCTCATAATATTAAGGACGGACCGCGTAGAGAATGTGGTGCCGCACCATTGTTGTCACACAAGGCAAGTTAAGGTACCTAATGATTAGGGAAGTAACCACAACCGTCTGGTAGAGGAGAAATAACTGATATGGTGGGCATATCGACTGGTCTTCTTGATGTAATTCCCTGTAATAATCACATTGCACTGCTGCATGTTTGACCAGTAACTAACGAATAGCACAGGAAAAGGTATATAACGCTTTCCACTGCCGGAAATGTAAAAGCGTCTGTTAAATAACAATAGTGATAAATAGAGTAATCTGAACTGAAGAAGAAATAAAGAAGCGCCGTTCGGGATAACTGCTGATGGTGATGGTTACAGTTCAGAGGCGTACAACTAAGCTACAACTCCCTCTTAAGACAGCTGTATCGCGGCCACGTACCACGTGATCTACAGTCTGTCTCACCATGTTTGAGATTCGGAGTATGCAATGACTGCGAGGTTTGGTTTAGCAATGCACTCCCTATATGAACATCTGCACAAAAATTAACCTTGCTCAACTTAAGTAATTTAGAAGAACTGTAACAAGCCTAACATATGATGCTCTTGCACATTATTAGCAATATAATATTTTTGAATTTGATGATGTATTGTGTTTCTGTCCAAACATGCAGCTAATATTTAATTGAGTTTGTATATCTAATCAGGTGCATTATAGCTGGCGTGATATTTGTATATGGCTAAAACGTTAGGTTGTCCTTACCTTCAGTCTCTCTTCTACATACCTCACAGCGGAAATTCGAATTGTTCTAACTCCTCTGTGATTAAAAAATCGTAATCATGAGATAGTATTTCAGAATGCACGTGCTTGTGATTGCTTTCTTCGACTTTCAAACATGGTGAGACGGACTTGTAGCTCGTTGGTTCGTGCATACTCCTGGTACGATGAATTTCGACAGGTTTGTGTACATGCTGGAAATTTACGTCGATCCCATTGTAAGAACCCGGAAAGATGTATACGATGTCTACGCATAACGGGAGACCGCTCCATTTCGCACTAATATCATAGGCTTCTCCTGACCATGTTATCGGACATTACATACTTGCTGAGTGGCCTCCTCTTTGGACTCTTTCCTTTCATAAAGGTTCATGATAAACAAAGCATATACCATAAAATCGTACGATTTGGACTTATTATAAGCTGTGGTCAAGCAAAAGTGTGAGTACCAGGAATTATCTTTAAAATGCTGTGAACACAAGAAAGTGTGCTCTACAGGATACAATTTAATAATAAATTGTTTTGTCGTCACGGTGACTATATTTTACGGGTTTTGATGAATTGAGGAACGTCCAAACCTGCCTGGAATAATAGCCTATACTGTTAATTCTGGTTCTTACGTTCAATTCTTAACTGTCAAAGACGATAGACTATGAATCATCAGAGACCATTACTGACAGAATCATAATGAAATAAGACGTGAAACATATGTCGAGAGTTTTCTCTCTCACAAAATTGAGTGTAGAACAATTAACCAGGTACTCAGACAGTGTTTAGCTGCTGCTAATGACACGTGTATCCGATTCAACTTCTTAAATGCAGAATCGCGTGATAGCTTACTGAGGAGCAAGCATAAGGACAATATGAGACCTGGAAGGAACGTTTCATTAGGTTAGAGCGATCATCTATAATCAGAAAGCCATAGAACCTATCTATAATGGTGTGACGTAAAGCCAATTGTGTGTTTTCTATTATCAGAGAATCCACAGTCAAATAAAATTTGAGGGAACCATTTATTCTTCTCACTGACACTAACATGGTGCCTTTGAACCAAGAAAGTTATTGTAGCCATTGCAAGGAGGTAGAAACTCTCCCTCATATCAGATTTCTAGTGACAAAGGGAAATAATCAAAGGAATCAGACATTGCTGGATAAGAAGTACCGTATCGAAAATTCTTAACTTTTCAAGGGAAAATTATCGATAGACGTTGACCTGGAAGACGACCAATTTCATGACAAAATAAAATACAACAGTATAAACGGGGCAAGTTGGGCGTGCGGTTAGGGGCGAGCGGCTGCGAGCTTGCATCCGGTAGATAGTGGGTTCGAACCCCACTGTCGGCAGCCCTGAAAATATTTTCCGTGGTTTCCCATTTTCACACCAGGCAAATGCTGGGGCTGTACCTTAATTAAGGCCACGGCCGCTTCCTTCCCACTCCTAGGTCTTTCCTATCCCTTTGTCGCCATAAGACGTATCTGTGTCGGTGCGACGTAAAGCAAATAACAAAATAAACTGTATAAGAACATGGTTTCAAACTCCATCCACTGAACTTTTTCGAACTGCAGTAAACATAAACAAGACTGCCGTGTGTACCCCCAACAACCAATAACGGATCGGTACAAGAAGAAGAAGAAGAAGAAGAAGAAGAAGATTGAAACTCGAGGTTTACTTCAATGTCCTGTCATCGTAATAATTGCTACGAAAGGGAACGTTGCCTTCGTTAAAAAGCTCTTGATTTTACACTTAGGATAATCATCGCGTCACATGTTAATATCAAGATTGGAGGTAAATCTATTGAAAATTTGAATTTAAATGCTTGAGAAGTTTTCTATGGATGCTATTTGAGATGTTTCAGTACATTTGATATTTTCAGCGACTGTTAATAAATTACTCATCACTCTTTAGGTAACAGTAAAATAGGTCTTTCTGTCAATAGGTAACTGCCACTAGAGAGAAAACGTTCGATTTGGACGCATTGGAAGCATTGGTCATGGAAGAGGAATGTGCTGTTGATGCTTACGTTGAATTATAAAACGGTAAGAAATTAAGAGCATTCAGCATGCAAAATGCAAATTAAATATAAAAACTGCTGCACTGAATTTATCTTTCTTGGTAATTAAAGCAAGTTCGAAGTTTTAAGTGACCGTCCATATGTTGAACCATGCGACCTCCATTTTAAGTGGAATCCGAAGCACAGGAAAATTTCATTTATTTCAAAAAGCCCACGTGCTATGGCCAGAATTCCAACCGCGACCACCGTAGTGAGAAACCAGCGACGATGTCAGGTATCTTTGAAATTAATTGAAAGGACGAATCTGCACTATATCACTTGTTAAGAAGCATCTATCCGTTTTATATTTATCTGCCTGTGAATATTCATAACGTGAGGAAGTAACCGCCAGCAGATATTGCATTACAATGAATGAAACAAGGACAAGGAAATAATAGCCCGTGGAAAATAAAACAATGAATGAAGAGGCTGAATTGCTGCGTGGTTCTGCTGAGAGAAATTACATTATTGCTTGTCGAAATTGCGAGCACCAAGCATAGCTAATTACAGAAAGTGGCTCTTATTTTCCGCTACTAATAACAAACTAATAAGTAACGGGACGAGCGAACAATAGAGAGGATGTTCTTTACCAACACGATCACATGCACTAACAAAAGACGAGATGTCACGTAGAAACACTGGCTCTCAGAGCAACATCTATTAAAACCCATGCGACATTAAGTGCTTCCTTCACATTTGAACATGGAATGTTAGGAGGCGAAGCCTTTCAGTGAAGCCTAGCTATAATCCTAAATAATAATAATAATAATAACAATAATAATAATAATAATAATAACAATAATAATAATAATAATCATCATCATCATCATTATCTGTTTACCCTCCAGGTTCGGCTTTTCCCTCGGACTCAGCGAGGGATCCCACCTCTACCGCCTCAAGGGCAGTGTCCTGGAGCTTCAGACTCTTGGTCTGGGGATACAACTGGGGAGTATGACCAGTACTTCGCCCAGGTGGCCTCACCTGCTATGGTGAACAGGGGCCTTGTAGGGGGATGGGAAGATTGGAAGGGATAGGGAAGGATGAGGGAAGGAAGCGGCCGTGGCCTTAAGTTAGGTACCATCCCGGCATTCGCCTGGAGGTGAAGTGGGAAACCACGGAAAACCACTTCGAGGATGGCTGAGGTGGGAATCGAACCCACCTCTACTCAGTTGACCTCCCGAGGCTGAGTGGACCCCGTTCCAGCCCTCGTACCACTTTACAAATTTCGTGGCAGAGCCGGGAATCGAACCCGGACCTCCGGGGGTGGCAGCTAATCACGCTAACCACTACACCACAGAGGCGGCCAATAATAATAATAATAATAATAATAATAATAATAATAATAATAATAATAATAATAATAATAATAATAATAGAATATCGACCAAAAATACTACTTTTGGACAGCAAGTTAGACATAAAAAGTATTGAGAAAAGGAACGCCAAATCGTAACCAAAATTTTAGGCCGAAAACTCACCAGGCGATAAATACTGACTCAGAAATCAGACAATATAATATCAGACAGTACAAAGATATTCACAGTTACACTAGACTAGAAAATGGCCCCATCAAAGAAATTAACCCTGACGGTCTCAGGTTAACAGGGAAGAAGAAGAAGAAACGTAGGCGTTCACCAGAGTGTTGATAACGAGAGTGAGACAACAAACTCTGTATTCTATAGTGAAGTTACCAGCTTGACAGCTTGTTACGGACTGAACTGACTCCCACAAAATAAAAAAAACGGCCTTAAATTGGTAGGAATCACACAACAAACCATCAGGAAAATCTTTAGAACCAAAATTCACAAATAGCGAATTGACCAAAGGACAAACCGAACAAAACGATCGTAACAATCTGGACCAAAGAGCGAAGAGAAGCCCACAGCAAAAGACTTAAAGAAATATGGGCACAGAGGAACGCAAACAAACTTCACAAAATTCACAAATAGCAAGCTGACCAAGGGGACAAACCTAAGAAAACAACCGGCTTAGCTTGGACCAAACACGGGCACAAAGGAAGGTAAACAAACCTGTCCGGCTCAGTGATTAAATGGTTAGCGTTCTGGCCTTTGGTCCCAGGGTTCCTGAGTTCTATTCCCGGCCGGATCTGGGATTTTAGTCTTCATTGGTTAATTCCGATGGTTCGGGGTCTGGGTGTCTGTGCATTAGAGTTCATCATAGGTAGAATTCTATCCTTACTGACCTGTAAGGTGTCAACTCCAAAGACCTGTAGCAGACCTCTCTGGAAGTCACACGCCCTTATTATTATTATTATTATTATTATTATTATTATTATTATTATTATTATTATTATTATTATTATTATTATTATTGCAGACCAACAAGGCGACCTGCCTACCAATTCCAACATCACAATGGTGCTGCTATCTAGCAATGAAACCGGAATTCTACTGCACGGGTATTATGGCTAATTTGGGTTAATTTAATTGTGTCCGGTGACACTAAATTAAATTCGACAACTGAAACAGTTCATGTACCTCGGACAAATATTGACAGAAGATTTTCGGTGTGATACCAACATCGGAGTCTCATGACGGAGTTGGATATGAATCACCCTACGTTAGAGAACATCATAGCAGGTAACATAAAATAACTCAGTCAGTATCCTAAATAATAATCTGTTATTACACATAGGTCACGGTATTTTACATATTCTGATTTGTGCTATTCTCTTCGTCCCTTTACGTCCCTTCAACAGTTAGAGATATTTAGAGATTTAAGGAGGGAATTTTGTCCTGAAACTAGATTCTTTAAGATGGTAATAAATCTACTGACAAGGTTACCGCATTCAAGTTCTATAAAATGCCCACTGTCTGAGTTAGGTTTCAAACCCGCAACTCTCAGCGTAGAGGCAAGTACCTCAGTCAACTACACTATGAAACTGATCAGCTCTATGCGTCATTTGCATTTTAAACCAAACAATGGATTATTTACGCTAGGATTTTCCTGGCCTGTTTGAGCTACAGTGATGTTTAGCGACTTGAAATAAGAAATTTAGCATTTAGATTTGTATGCTTTGCATTTCGTAGCCTTTATACGTTTGAAATTTAACGTTTTATAGTGTTTTAGAGAAAAATATAGAACTGAAAAATTCTGATAAATCTGATAATATTAATGTGAAGTTAAAATCGCATTGAGTCAATAGCAAAATAAAAATGCAAAGTATATAATAAAATTGTACATGTATTTTAATTGATTAAGACAAATTTATAACAAGAAAAAAAAGAATAAATTTACAGCGATGAAAAATCAGAAGAAGAAGCAGGAGAAGAAAAGATACGTTATGTCATATTAATGTTTCAGTGACAATGTTAAAGGGAATTATAAAACATATCTGAATGCCCCTGTTAGTGGCCTTCTTTTCAGTGGTCCTCATTCGATTCCCACCTGGACCCGAGATTTTAACCATGTCTGGTTAATTTCTCTAGCTTGGGGGCTGAGTGGTTGTGTTCTTCATAATGCTCATCTTCATATACTTACACCACATCACACTACATAAAACACAGAAACATGGAATAGTGAATCCATCCCTCCACACAGGGGTGGAGTCAGAAAAGGCATTCGGCCGTAAAACTGTGCTAAATTCACACAAAGTTCCTGCCCCATCAAACTGATATCGTCGATTTCACATTTATATGGCATTTTAAGTATAAATTTTGCATTTTATCTCGTTTTCAAAACAGGTTCAAAATGATAATATAAGCCTTTATTAGAATTTCCCAGAATATCACTAATGTTGTTGTTGTTGTTGTTGTTGTTGCATGCATTTTAGTCTCTCTGGTAACATGTATAGTAATGAAAATGAAATGGCGTATGGCTCTTAGTGCCGGGAGTGCTCAAGGACAAGTTCGGCTCACCAGATGCAGGTCTTTTGATTTGACACCCGTAGGCGACCCGCGCGTTGTGATGAGGATGAAATGATGATGAAGACAACACTGTGCCAGCGGAATTAATCAATTACGGTTAAAATTCCCGACCCTGCCGGGAATCGAACCCGGGACCACTGTGGCCAAAGGCCAGCACGCTAACCATTTAGCCATGGAGTCGGACAGCATGTATAGTCAAGCTATGATATTAACGATTATGCATGCATAAGGCTGGTGGGATTAGGAAAGTCCGGCCCTGCGGTGTAGGGGGCAACGCCTGTCACCCGGCGGCCCCGGGTTCGATTTCCAGCCGGGTCAGGGTTTTTCAATTGTAAGTGATTAATATCCCTGGCCTGGAGAATGGGTGATTGTGTCGTCCTAAACGTTTCTTGCCTCACATTCAACACTCTATACTTCCGCAATTCCACTTACACGCAGGTTCCTCTCAAATGGTGAGGTAGTGGCAAAATATCTCCATAAGTCGACGCCACGAACAAATATTATTTAAAACTTTAAAAAAAGAAGGATTAGGAAAAAAAACCAACTTAGTCTGTATGTTGGGTGCCATCCCAGCATTCGTCTGAAGTGGTAAAGCTGCAAATAAACATTTCTCGGACGATCGAGAACGAGATATATTTAGGATTTTTACCTCTTACTCAGTGGTGTTCCTGAAACAAAATGAATCTCGTTCAGAATCACAAGCCGTTATGAGTTCTAGGCGGAGTCGGGTATCAAATCTAAGTTAACTAGTGTTAAGTCAAATTCACTAAACAACACAGGTAACAGAAATGTGAAAATTGAAAAAAATCCACTCCAAAAGTGGCCGCGCGCCACGGCTATGGAGCCGAGCTCTGCATTCGGAAAATACGACCCCACCGTCGGCTGTCCTGAGAATGGTTTTCCATGGTTTCCCATTTTCACTTCCACGCACATGCCGGGATAGTTCCTATTCAT
This sequence comes from Anabrus simplex, assembly GCF_040414725.1. Taxonomy (NCBI): domain Eukaryota; kingdom Metazoa; phylum Arthropoda; class Insecta; order Orthoptera; family Tettigoniidae; genus Anabrus; species Anabrus simplex. The sequence goes on from NC_090265.1 coordinate 1,427,472,345, forward strand.
AGGCCACAACCGATACCTTCCACCTCCTTGTCCAGTTTCATCTTCATTAGCTCCTCACCTGACGTTGGTGTCTGGAAGGCCATCCGGCCGTGAGACATGCTATCAAATTTTATCTCACCTAATCCTTGACCCCGTACAAGAAACAGAACTAAGGGATAGAGATGCATACAAAATCCCGCTTCCGATCGCTCTTCCTACTTGATGAGAATGCCAGTTGTCCTTGTTGTGATTGTTATTTGTTTTTGATCATCAGTCCATAAAATGGTTTAGCAAAGCCCTCCGTGCTACCATATCCTGCACTTATCTCTTCATCTCTATGTAACCATCTACTCTAATCTGTTTGACCTCCCTCTAAAAATCCTATGATCCTCCCTCTCTTCTTTTAAAAACCAACCGAATAAGTCCTGGTGTCTGTCTTCATCTAGCCATAGGTGTCCCAGGTTCGATTGCCGGCAGGGTCGGAAATTTTAACCATTATTGGTTAATTTCGCTGGTACGGGGCCTGGGTGTATGTGCCGTCTTCAGTATCATTTCATCCCCATCACGAGGCGCAGGTCGCCTGCGGGGTCAAATCAAAAGACCTGCACCTGGCGAGCAGAACTCGTCCTCGGACACTCCCGGCACTAAAAGCCATTCGCCACTTTTTTATCTAGCCATGTTTCGCCAATTTTTTCTATTCCCAAGTACATTTAGTATCTCTTTATATCCGTATGGTGCCTTATACATAGCAATTGCTAGTGGCTTTACGTCGCACCGACACAGATAGGTGTTATGGCGACGATGGGATAGGAAATCCCTAGGAGTTGGAAGGAAGCGGCCGTGGCCTTAATTAATGTACAGCCCTAGCATTTGCCTGGTGTGAAAATGGGAAACCACAGAAACGCATCTTCAGGGCTGCCGACAGTGGGCTTCGAACCCACTATATCCCGGATGCAAGCTCACAGCCGCTCGCCCTCAACCGCACGGCCAACTCGCCCGGTGACATACATAGCCCCATCATTAGTCTTATTATGTTCACATTCCAGTACAGACAACACATGTGCACAGGTTATTAGTTCTACCACACACAAGCGAATAAAATGTTTATTGACCACGATCTGCCTAGCCTCTTACAATAAAGAAATAGTATACATATATTGTACAGGTATAACGGACCCAAAGTATGTAATTGTGTACGAAAATAGCCCATTCATATATGTTTACATCAGTGATGACCTCAGGTTTTAACGGACATATCTCGGAGGCAAGTTCTAAGACATCTTAAAGGTTGAGAGCTTGTATTTCCTTGCATTTTACATACAGTATACCGTCTTGAATATACTTCATGTGTAGCTGAAATACTGCAGTCTCTTAAATTAGCCATGTGTGTCTAAGACGCAGCACTCATGAGCCCCAGTCCTACAATAGAGATTTAGAAAGAATAGCGTGTGGGGGTCCAACAGTAATACCAATTCATGTCCCTTCAAGGCATTAATGTCTGCAACCACAATAAACATCTGAAAGGAGGAAAGAGGAGTCTCTTTGTCTCTGTCTATACTATATATTGTTTGCTATGAATTGTTGTCTTTTCTGTATCTCCGAGCGTTTCCGAAATGGGTTAATATTGTCTATGGCTACGCTACAGAAAAAAAAAAAGCGAAGTATAAAAACTCCTACGGATTTTCCATTATTAAAGACAGCTTTCACGGATAAGATATGGAGTATAAGTTCCATTGTTACCTTTTGTCTCTCTCCGCAAAGAAGAGCCCAGAGTAAAAAGGAAGGGAGAAGATGGATTCAGCGATAAAGAACGATGCTATCAAAGAAAAGAAAGTATGATATTAGAGTTCATAATTGAAAGATGAGGCATTGTGAGAAGCTTCTCTATAATCTTCAAACGTGCAGTAAGGAAATGATCGACATCACTACCAAAATGATTTAACCTACAGTATAGCATAGGCGTCTGCCTAAAATAATGTAGTGATATTACCATTATAATTACAATGAGATAAAACCGAGCAGTAGTTGTCAGCTTGCATGTGGAAGATAGTGGGTTCGAACCCCACTGTCGGCAGCCCTGAAGATGGTTTTCGGTGGTTTCCCATTTTCACACAGCAAATACTGGGGCTGTGCCTTAATTAAGTTCACGGACGCATCCTTCCAGCTCCTAGCCCTTTCCTACCCTATCGTCGCCATAAGACATATCTTTGTCGGTGCGACGCAAAGCCAATTGTAAACAGAAACAGCAATGAGCAAGTAGTGGCGGAAGACTTCCCTCTGGTCGTTAAGTAGTTCCTAAATCGAGTTTACACAGGTCCAAGTGAACCAATGCAACAATAATGGGGGTGTTGGTCTTTCGATTTGACACCGTATCGGTGACATGCACGTCTGTGAGGATGAGGCCCCAGTTATGATGAATTCTAATGTTGAAGACGGCACACACACTCAGTCGCCGAGCCAGAGAAATTAAATAATCAAGGTTAAAATCCCCGATCCGACCAGGAATCGAACCCGCGATCCCTGGGCCAAAAACCAACTCACTAATCATTTAGCCATGGAGCCGGACACCAGTGCATTTATAGAGACCAACTCCATCTCATTACCATTAACATGAACAACGATTAGAGAATGTTGAGTTCAAAAACTATTCAACCACTTTTTTTTTTGTTTGTGAAGAGGTATAAAATACTCGTAGAGAAAGTACAAGACAGAATCGATCATCAATTATTTGTGTATCTGCTCATCGATATGTGTTCTGTGCTGATCGTAATGTAGCAACCTGCAAAAGTAGATACAAAAATGAAAATGCATTAATGAGGGTCTTGAAAGCTCCCTACAAACTCAAAACTTGGTAAAAGAAAAGTGATATCCCACCAAAAAAGTTTAAAATTCCTAAAATTCTCCGAAGACGGCTCGATGGGCGAGTGTTCCTAAATTGGCGCTCAGAAGCAAAACAACTTCAGTATGCAAGCGTAAGCATTATTTCATTATGTGGGAAACTTATTTTCCAAAAGTGTTCAGGTAAATGTGCCTAGAAATCAAACACATCTATGGACAAATACAACTGTTAAAATATATTTAGGGGAAAGAAATAATGTAGAAATACATATCTTAATTAATGCGTTTGGGCGTTTTTACTTAAGAACACGGAAGTTCATCTGTTCATTAATATAATTATGTAAAATGGCATGTCCTATTTATAATGTAGATTTAGCGTTCAACTTGCTCCATAAAACTCATTTCATTTTGAACGTGTGGCGAAATACATGTAGCCTACATCTAGTATGATATTACTAATAGTTTTTGAGTGTGATGTACAAACAACATTGTTCAGGAGCAGGTAAGTTGAGTCCAATGTTGGGCCTTCGACTGATGTTTACGATTTTCAGGGAGAAATTTTGTGGCACGTAAGTTGCGTCCCACTAGGGATGTACCAAGTACTGTATTGTAAAAGTATGTAAGTGTTAATAAAATCTGTCAGTAATAAATAAGTAATTGTAAATATAAGAGATTAAATCGCCAGAAATTAAGTGATTCAGGAAAGCATTAACAAAAGCAAAACCATATCTTCACAGGTCAACAGAGCCTCTGGATGAGTAGGGGGTGAAGAAACCTCGACCCTAGGACGGGATGCGGTGGTTAGCTATCTGCCTGGTCGCCTTTCCCACCAGGAATTAAACCGCTACTGTTGCGGACCACATTAAGTCCAGAAGTGATATAATATTTTAACGGAGAGGAAATGTAGTATTGGTAGTATATAACAACATTTTCATTTCTAGTTACACCTAAGGCAGAAACTCTTTTATGTCATCTTACGCAAAGTTCGAATACTAATGAATAAAAAATCTATTTCATCATTTTCTCAGGTTCCATGTTCTCCTGATGATTTAATGTCTATACTTCATTGCATTCTACTCAATTACAAACACAACGATTAATGTCTGAATTACTTCCAGATGAGCATAGGTTCGATTCTCGGCCGTATCTTCAACTTTCCCACGGAACATAGCGGTCTGTTTTTGAGTTCTCTCAGCCACGTGATGGAAGTAGCTATTTTACCCGGAAGGTAGTACATCAGGTTTCAGCAACTAACATAGCAGTAACTTATTGTATCCATCACGCTATCCAGACGACTCTCAGCTTTGTCTTCAAGGTAGGCAGCCGTCAGTGAGTTTGTCAGTGAAAAGCAAGCAATCAAGCGTGTCATTTTACTTGACTACTGATATCGTGATCATAGCTACGAGAATTCCAGTTTTACGTGGAATCCGAACAACAAGAACGTGATTTTTTTATTTTAAAAATCCCACATACATATATTCTCCAGGATTCGAACCGCGACCGCCTTGATGAAAAGGATGTAACAGTGCCAATCGGCTATCACACCCCGGTGAAAATCCTTAGAAGCTGTAGTACGAGAAATCTTATTTTCGAAATTATAGTTTACATAGTTTTAATGGTGTGTTGTTTGTTCGTAGGTTTTATGGCATGGACACATCCTGATTATCAGCACCACTGAATAATAATAATAATAATAATAATAGCAATAACAATAATAATAATAATAATAATAATAATAATAATAATAATAATAATAATAATAATAATAATAATAATAATGGTTTTACATCCCACTAACTACTTTTACGGTTTTCGGAGACACCGAGGTGCCGGAATTTTATCCGACAAGAGCTCTTTTACGTGCCTGTAAATCGACCGATACGGAGACTGGGATTTTTGAGTACCTTCAAACATCGCTGGGCTAATTCACGATCGAGCCTAACAACTTGAGCTCAGAAGGTCAGCGCTCTACCACATGAACAACTCACCTCGGTTGATTTCAAATATATCCAGAAGGTAAGGTACTGTCGGTTCATAAATCACTTTATTCCTTTTATCACATCGTCCCAGTTGCGTACCTAAAGTCTCCAACGTCTTAACTAGCCAGCCCGGCTTTCTTTTACGTACAAGTCTGATCTTACTTCCAGTGCCGTCGAGGTTTTCATTTGGATTAGAATATTTAGTCACGAAGCTGGTAAATCTGCTGCCATAACTAGTTGGATATGCTCTATCGAACATATTATGCATGAATTGTAACGGAAATACCTTTATAAAAATACTTCAATCACTGCCGACTGCGCCATCGCAGCCCACAAGAGAAGTATTCCAGAACTCTAGGCAGGTTAGTGAGATGACTTGTAAAACATCTGTATTCTTGCTGTTTTTCACACCGGAAACGCGAGCGGAGTCTATACAAAATGTCTCGCTTCCTCTTTCTGCTCGTAACTGTTGGTTAAGTGAATCTATTTAAGCTTGAGTCAAGCAGAACGTAACAGGCTGTCAGTAGCTTTGCTGCCATCAGAAGGCGACTGAAACATACATACGCATACAAGTTCATGGCCTCATAATTAGAAAGATAAAAATTCTCTTCCTCCTTTTTATATAACCCTATTCTTTTCATTTATTCTCCTTCAAGCATGTCCCTTTCAAGACCACATCCCGTCTTAATACACTGTCGTATTGTTTCTTTTGTGATGCGAGGCCTCAGCTAGTTAAAAAAATCAAAGGCAGAACCACGAACAAAAGTCACTGAATAACGAAGATACATGGACTCCTTCTTTTCTGTCGGCAAGTGTCACTCTTGTCTTTATGCTTTTTTTCTTTCTCGAAGCAGGAAAAAGAAAATAATGTCGCTGTCGATGTAATTAAATTCATAGTCCGGAACTTTATAATAACATGTAATACAGAGGAGATTTTTAAAAAAATATTAACAGGATTATGACAATCAAAACTCACAGTCACAGTCTGAGGAAACGTGCTTGCTTGTAAAGTAGCAATTATCAGCTTTTAAAAAAATGCGTCTGGATAATGAAGGTTGAAATGTACTAAATTCCATCTCAAGCGAGTAATAACATGCTATTTATTACTCCCATATTCATTCATAAATAAGAATTCTTGCGTAACTGTGATGACTAGTTAGATTCCCTCAATGAAAAGTTTTTCCCATAAATAAGTTATGTACGTAGTATGTTAATGTGTAATTTTAACTGCGTTATACAAGTCACTTACCTGTTTCAAGTTTATAACCTCAGAAATGACTAAATTCAAGACTGCCTCAAATCAAACACTAATATGTTTTAGAATGCTTACTCCCAACAACATCAGTTCTCTGACTGAGCAAGTTGGCATTGCAGTACGGGTCGTGTAGCTGTAAGCTTGCATTTGAGAGATGGTGAGCTCGAACCCCACCGTCGACAGCCCTGAAGATGGTTTCACATGGTTTCCCATATTCACCTTAATTAAGGCCAAGGCCGCTACCCTCGTATGCCTAGAACTTCCCCACCCAACCTTCGACGAAAACTTGTGTATACTAGTGTGATATCAAACGAAAATAAAATCGAAGAATAGCCATCTCCACACAGCCATTGGAAAAGTCGAAGGGAAAGGTCGGTACTAATGGAGGCGTAGTGGTTATATCTATGCTCGTCAACCTTTACTCCCAGGAATTAACATGATACTCATTTTTGGTGTAGGTTGAATGCACCTCGGGGCCATACATCACTCCAGAAGACCAAATGAATTTCTACATGTTTCAACTTACTGACGGGAAATCAAATCCACGTCCTTCCAAATGGACTGAGCGCGCCTTTACCACCTCTGCTAGGCAGCTCGTAATTTAATATTCGAATATGCCAATAATAGTGAATTTTTGGTCTAGTTTAGATGTTTAACATTTCCCTCTCCCAGCCCGATAACAGCATCATTCACATGACAACTCGTGTGGGTGATGTGGTACTTGTTTGACCACACATGAACGTCTTGTATGTTTCCGGTCCGAGAAGATCCACATTGAAGACAGGAGCTGATAAGATGACAAGAACTGAGGACGTTCTTCTGTCCTACAAAACGTCACACTAAATCTTTACTAGAAATACCATCAGTTAGTAGCCAACCGCTCTTTTCCTCTTACTGCCGAAGTTAAGAACAGTGGAAGCATTTACCTTCCGCTCTTTCAAAGGCCTTCATAAGCTATACAGAGATGACATTACTTTGCTTGGTCTTATTCTACTTCTTTCTCAAACCTGAGTACTAGAAAATAAATAAATAAATAAATAAATAAATAAATAAATAAATAAATAAATAAATAAATAAATAAATAAATAAATAAATAAATAAATAAATAAATAAATAAAGTAATTAATATAAATCTGTCTGTCTGTCTGTCTGTCTGTCTGTCTGTCTGTCTGTCTGTCTGTCTGTCTGTCTGTCTGTCTGTCTGTCTGTCTGTCTGTCTGTCTGTCTGTCTGTCTGTCTGTCTGTTCCTTATACAAATCCATACCGTTCCACCAATTGAACCAAATTTTGTATAAGTTAATTACCTTTAAGGACCCTACTAGTAACCACGTCTATGAGAAACTGTAACAGCCCTCTCCATCCCTAAATTTAGGCCCTTTGGCATATTAATATAGGCTAATATAGGCGAAATATAGAAGGACGAGACAAGGCTTATTTTAAGCCTAGCGACGCGAAGAAAAAACTCGGTAAGGCCTTACGGGCTCGAAAACCATATTATAAGGCCCTAAAAACAACCGCTATGGAGATATTGACACCACACTACCCCAGCTCTTGGAATCGGGTGAAGAAATAACCAGCAGTAACCATGATAACGTCAGCTCAAGGATTCTACAGTAGCGAGATTATGGATGCATGTTCCAGCATAGCTGTCTACCAAAATTGGTACACATATGACTTACTTACTACTGTATATGGAAAAACATAATGTAGGGGTAAGACACCCATAGCACCCCTTTGAGCAGGGATGGAAAAGGGTAAAGTATAAAAAAGTAGGAAACGACCAATATTAATGTAGAATCCATAGTTGTTGGGGTCGCAAAAATGAATGATACTCCAGACTTCGTTTCAGTCCAAATTAAGCCCTCGTCGGCCTGGGGGCGGAAAGGCATGAAAATTAAAATGTCCAGAATAACCAAGATTATGGATGTATGTGTGTATGTTCCAGCATAGCTCTCCAGCAACCTTGGTACACATATGACTTACTACCTTGAAAAAGTACTATGGGGGTAAGACATCCCTAGAACCCGTAGAGGAGGGGATGCCATCGAAAAATAATCGACAATGACCGATATTATCCATAGTTTTCAAGATCGCTGAGATGAACTGTGATACTCTAGATGTCGTTTAAGTCCAACTTGAGCCTCCATCGGCATCGGGGTTCAAAGGGCGTCAAAAATAAAATATCCAGGATGAGAGAGGAGAGAAGAATGTTGATTCCATAGGCTGATTGGTGACAGTCCCAGTGACATCTACAGCGCGACGCGTAAATACATGCAGTTATAACATTATTGTACTAGTTGCTTAAAGGATCAACAACTACTTCCTAGACAATCTGGTGTACCATAAGGAAATAGTTTAGCGTGAAACTAAATAATCTCATATTAAAACTTAAGAGTTCGTAAATAAATAACGTGTTCCTATTTTACGTACTCTAACTACTTTTACGGTTTTCAGAGACGCCGAGGTGTCGGAATTTAGTCCTGCATGAGTTCTTTTACCTGCCAGTAAATCTACCGGCACGAGGCTGACGTATTTGAGCACCTTCGAGTACAACCGGACTGAACTAGGATCGAACCTACCAAGTTGGGTTCAGCAGGCCAGCGCCTCAACCGTCTGAGCCACTCAGCCCGGCAGAGTTCGTAAACTATCAGTCAATGTCACAATAAAGAAAACTACAAAAATTAACTTCAAACAGGTAATACAAGTAATACAAGTAATTGCACGTTACAGAAAAGTACAAGAGCAGAGCCAGGCGCTACAGCTAGTAAATAAATGTGATGGGAGTAGATGTGTTAAAATCCCGTGTTAACCCTAATTTCGAAACTGAAACTGATACCCTTAGATTAGTTGGAAATACTTCCGTTGGAAAAATAGGCACACTACCACGGAGCTGGTACGTTCATAAGGAGAGAGACGAAAGTGAATATGCGGAAATATCAATAATAATAATAATAATAATAATAATAATAATAATAATAATAATAATAATAATAATAATAATAATAATAAAACCCCATGGCGCAACAGCCACGGAGGGTCATGACCTACCAAGCGACCGCCACTCACCCCGAGGGCCTGCAGATTATGAGGTGTCACGCGGTCAGCAGATCCAAGTAAAAATCTCTGACCTGGCCGGGAACCAAACCCGGGGCCTCCGGAAAAAGGCAGGCACGCTACACCTATACCACGAGGCCTGCTAATAATAATAATAGGCACGAGGGCTGGAACGGGGTCCACTCAGCCTCGGGAGGTCAAATGAGTAGAGGTGTGTTCGATTCCCACCTCATCCAACCTGGAAGTGGTTTTACGTGGTTTCCCACTTCTCCTCCAGGCAAATGCCGGGATGGTACCTAACTTAAGGCCACGGCCACTTCCTTCCCTCTTCCTTGACTATCCCTTCCAACCTTCCCATCCCCACACAAGGCCTCTGTTCAGCATAGCAGGTGAGGCAGCCTGGGCGAGGTACTGGTCATTCTCCCCAGTTGTATCCCCGACCCAATGTCTCACGCTACATGACACTGCCCTTGAGGCAGTAGAGGTGGGATCCCTCACCGAGTCCGCGGGAAAAATCAACCCTGGAGGGTAAACAGATTAATAATAATAATAATAATAATAATAATAATAATAATAATAATAATAATAATAATAATAATAATATGGCATCAGCTAGCATGTGCAAACGTTTTGATTTGACGCCCTATAGGCTGCCTGCACGTCGGTTTCGACGTTCCGTTTTCTTCAACCACCGTACCCCTCTTGGACTATTTTTTAGTTTTAATTAGTTTTATCGGTTAAACACCAAATGTTTCACCAGAAATATTTTTCATGCCGACGTAATAAAAGGTAGAGTAATAATAATTTCGTGTAGCTATTTCTAGCCGGCTGCAGCCCTTGTAAGGCAGACCCTCCGATGAGGGTAGGCGGCATCTGCCATGTGTAGGTAACTGGGTGTTATTGTGGTGGAGGATAGTGTTATGTGTGGTGTGTGAGTTGCAGGGATGTTGGGGACAGCACAAACAGCCAGCCCCCGGGCCACTGGAATTAACCAATGAAGGTTAAAATCCCCGACCCGGCCGGGAATTGAACCCTGGACCCTCTGAACCGAAGGCCAGTACGCTGACCATTCAGCCAACGAGTCGGACAAAGGTAGAGTGTCCAATGGGCTTTTCTTTTTCGCCCTTCAAATATCCGACTACCCCTGCCAGATTTCAAATCGCGATCGTGGAACCTCAGTCCGACACTCAGGAAGAGCCAAATGCTTCAGAAATTAGGCAGGCACTGGAGACACTGCTGTTGACTCAGGTTGCTTGATGAAGTGCAGATTATGAGATTAGAAATTAAACGGGTATATTCCGTTGGGAAACAGCCAAACAGGAAGAAAGAATAAGTTGTTATGGTGATGCCCTACACATGAATAAAGAACGTCTTAAGCCGACGTTATTGCTGATACGTCGACAGAGACAAAATAGAAGAAAGCCCCAAAGAAAGGTCTACGAACAACGGGCTAAGCGTGCCGAACATATCGCTCGCTTTCTGATCCCAAATTGACAGATTCGATTCTGATACAGTCCAGTCGTATTTGAAGGTGTTCAAATACGTCAACCTCGTGTGGGTAGATTTACTGCCACGTACTCGTGCGAGACAACATTCTAACACCTCGGCGTTCCTGGAAATCGTAAAAGTATTAAGTAGGACGTAAAAATCGATAACATCATTAACATATAGCCTATAGAGATCTGCCAGCAAACGAATAACATCTACGAGAAGGCGGCTGGCTGGAGACTGGAATGCGTTAAAAGACTTCAAAGTTGTCACTGACTCTCATTATTATTATTATTATTATTATTATTATTATTATTATTATTATTATTATTATTATTATTATTATTATTATTATTATTATTATCGTTATTATTATTAGGCCTATGAACAACGGGCTGAGCGTGCCGATTATATCGCTCGCTTTCTGAGCCCAAATAATAATATAATTATTATAAGAATCATCTATATAAACAAAGTTGTAGGGGGCCCGCTGTCTGTAATTTCGTATTCTTTGCCAATTTTTAAGATATTTATCCGTTTTAGGTCAACTCAAGACGGTATCTGTGATTTTTAATTTTCGAGTCTGTTTGTCTGTTTGTTCCACCATCACGGCAAAACGTTTGGATAGTTCTCGACCATACTTCATATCTAGAGTATACTCATCCCAGGGAAGGATTTGATATTCATATGATTTAAAAATCTCTAAATATACGGCGCATTTATAGGAAAAACAGAACAGTTTTCTTCCATTTCCGCTTATGCAGTTGATTTACTGTAAAGCTGTGGACAATATGTGAAACAAATCTTCGATATAAACAACTCTTGTTATGTACATAATTTCGCTTACTCTTCAAATGACGGAGAAAAGTAGTATTATATGCGGGTCTCATGCTCTGCAGTGAGTGACCAACACACCGACAACGAACCTACAGATTACCATGGCAACGTCTCTGACTGCTTGCCAGGAGGGAAGTAACGTATTGCAATTTTCGTCATCATTCCTGTAAACTCATGGGTGTTCCTTGGGTCGAAAGCAAGAGAGACGTCAATCGGCCATTCTGCGAGATATTGGCGGAATACTGCTGGAGGTTACAGTCTTCCCCGAATAACATTAAAAAGCGTTGTTAATATTTGAAGAGTACCGCGGAGTGTAGCCCATTATTTCACACCGCAAGTTGTTTTCTGGGCTTTGCTATAATTTTTACTGTATTTTAATCCTACTTCTGTTTTCCGCTTTAATGTCTTGCCTCTGCCTTGCCCCTTTAGTCTTAAATAATAACACTATAAGTCATCTCTTACCTGTTTACCTAAGAAAACTTGCAACTAACTTTCTTCTCAGTTACCGCGTTCTTATATCCGTAACTCATACCATCACAATTTATTCAGGGACATTTTTTTATTTTCTATTAATTTCAACTTCCTTAACTGTATTACTTTCTTCCTTAATTACTCCCCAGTGCCTACTTCACATCGGAAACAACGTATGGTGTCCTCCCTGGTTTGTTTCTCGGATAGCGCTAAGAGACATACAAATCAATATAATCTTACTCACTGCCTATACAGTAATTTACGGAGAAATTCGTATACAATGTAGAATAATGTAATAAGAGGGAATTTCCTCAAGGTAGTATTATTGGACTTTTATATGATATGAGTAAAGAAGTGGAATCAGAAATAAGGCTTTTTGCAGATGATGTTATTCTGTATAGAGTAATAAATAAGTTACAAGACTGTGAGCAACTGCAAAATGAGCTCGACAATGTTGTGTTATGGACAGCAGGCAAAGGTATGATGATAAACGGGGTTAAGTGTCGTGTTGTGAGTTTCACAAATAGCAAAAGTCCTGTGTTTTAATTTTTTGGTACGGAATGAAAGTGTTTTATGAGGATCACTGTAAGTACCCAGGTGTTAATGTAAGGAAAGATCTTCATTTAGGCAATCACATAAATCGGATTGTAAATAAAGGGAACAGATCTCTGCACATGGGGTGTTTAGGAGTTGTAGTAATGATGTAAAGGAGAGGTCATATAAGTCTCTGGTAAGACCCCAACTAGAGTATGGTTCTAGTGTATGGGACCCTCACCAGGATTACTTGATTCAAGAACTGGAAATAATCCAAAGAAAATCAGCTCGATTTGTTCTGGGTGATTTCCGACAAAAAGTAGCGTTACAGAAATGTTGCAAAGTTTGGGGTGGGAAGACTTGGGAGAAAGAAGACGAGCTGCTCGACTAAGTGGTATGTTCCGAACTGTCAGAAGAGAGATGGCGTGGAATGACATTAGTGGACGAATAAGTTTGAGTGGTGTCTTCAAAAGTAGTAAAGATCACAATATGAAGTTGGAATTCAAGAGGAAAAATTTGGGCAAATATTCGTTTATAGGAAGGGGAGTTAGGGATGGGAATAGCTTGCCAAGGGAGATGTTCCATAAATTTCCAATTCGTTTGAAATCATTTAAGAAAACGCTAGGAAAACAACAGGTAGGGAATCCGCCACCTGGGCGACTGCCCTAAATGTAGATCAGGAGGGACTGATTGAATGCCGTACATTTGCTTTTAATAATAATTGTTATGCTTCAGCAAACACTATTAAGTCTACTGAAATTTTTCCTCGACAACAGGTTCTTTAACGTGCGAGTAAGTTTACAGACTGCGGTCACTCGCATCAGCATTCTTAAATACCAACCGAGTGCCTTAGATTCAATTTCGAAACTTGGGCACCAAGGTGAGTAGCAAATCAATTGAGCTCTAGAAAAATTACGTATAATATCTAGACAGGCCTGTTCCTAGTCTTTCGAGTTGACGAGTTGAAACCTAATGCTGAAGTCGGCATCTTTGGGCCAGAGGAATTAACCAATGAAGGTCTTTGCCGCCCACCCCAGGAATTAACCTGGTTGGGTTATTCTTTTTTTTTTTTTTTTTTTTTTTTTTTTTTTTTTTTGCAGGATGAGTGAACTTCAGAGTCATATGCTTCTTCAAAATCGGAAACGTCGTCTCTGAATTTACCAACTTACTTATATTTGCTTAATGCAATTTACGAGACTAGAATCATTTAAATCGATTGACGCGATGAATTGCTACGGCCCTCCGGTGCCCGTAGTGGATCGCTCAAACCACGAAGCCCCCA